>NC_072420.2:3639487-4266154 GCF_028858775.2 Pan troglodytes | reverse complement strand
AAGGTGGGTAGATTGCTTGAGCTCAGGAGTTCAAGACCAGCCTGTGCAACATGGAAAAACCCTATCTCTACAAAAAATATAAAAATTAGCCAGGTGTGTTTCCATGCGCCTGTAGTCCCAGCTACTCAGTGGGCTCCAGTGCGGATTGGTTGGGCCTGGGAGGCAGAGGTTGCAGTGAGCCAACATTGCACCATTGCACTACAGTCTCGGTGACAGAGCAAGACCCTGTCTTAAAAAAAAAAAAAACAAACAAATAGAAAATAAGTAGAAAAATGGCAGACCTAAATCCAACCTTAGCAATGATTAGTTACAATGTAACTGGACAAATACTCTACTTAAGACAGAGACTGCCAGACCTGAGAGGAAAGCAAGACCCAACAATATGGCATCCACAGAGACACAATTTAAATACAAAGACACAAAGTATGAGAAAAAATATGCTATGCAGACACTAATCGTAAAAATATACTATCCAGACACTAATCATAAAAAGCTTCAACGGAGATGTTAACACTACGTGAAAGAGGCTCCAGAACAAAATATATCACCAGAAATAAACAAGGTAATTTCATAAAAATAAAATAATCAGAGAGGATGATGTTACAATTATAAATTGTGCCTCAAAGTGCTCACAAATACACACACACCCAGAGCCTCAAATTATGTGAATCAAAAACAACAGAATGAAAGCAGGAAATTGACAATCCAAAATTATAGCTGGTGAATTAATACTGCTCTCTCAGTAACTGACGGAACAACCAGATAAAAATATAGGAAAAATACGGATCTAAATGACAAAATCCTGACCCAAATGTTACTTGGCAGTACCAAGATAGACTGTATGTCGATCAATTGAGAAAATGTTCCAGCATGAAATAGTATACAAAGTATGTTGTCGGAACACCTGAAATTAAATTAGAAACCAACAACAAATTGATATCCAGAGAAGCCTCAAATGTCTGAAAACCAAGTAATAAACTTTGAAATACCCTGTGAGTCAAAAAAGTATTCACAAGGGGAACTGGAATGTATTTGGAACAAACTTGTTATAAAAATCATATTTCTGGTAGACTAAAGGTGACAACTTCTTTCCTGCTCCTCTCTCTGTGAGAACCAATTCCCCTTAAACCTTGCCCAGACTACTGACTTGTTTGGCCAACAGAAGGTGACAAAGGTGGTATTTGGGGACTTCAGAAGCCAGGCTGAGAAAACAGAACACTTATCCAGGAGAAAGCCAGTCACCAGGCAGGAAATCCCACTCCCCTGAGACCCCATGATGGAAACCACACGGCCAGTCCATGACTAGCTACACGCATTGACATCCCCCACTGACCCTCCAGCAACACCGACTCCCAACCATTAGTGAGCCTTCAGCAACATCCACTCCCAACCACTAGTGAGCCACCCTGCACACGACCCCGCTGTGCTTTCACACAATCCAGCTTGGCTGCAACTGTGTGTGAGATGAGCTGGCCACCAAGACTCTCTAAGCCAAAAAACAAGTAATAATGAATTGTTTTAAGCTGCCAAGTTTTGGGGATGGTTTCTTCAGAATAGATAACTGGAACAGAATATGGTAGCTGGAAATGAGCCGCTGTGGTAATCAGAAGCTACAATATGTGCCACGACTGAGAGGCTGACCTGTAACTGGGCCTCAAGGAGACCATTCATGCAACCTGGAAGGGCATCAAGACTCTTGGTCAGGGCCTGAAGGACGGTGAGAAAATGTCATTGGAAACTGGGGAAAAGGCCTGAGAGTTATGTGCTGAGGGACTGTGAGAAAACTACGGCCACAACATGGAAACTGAAAGGGCACTGCCCCATCTCAGGGATCTGCCTAAGGAGACATCTGGGAAGAACATGGAAAGTGCTACCAGCCTACCCTAACTGTCACTGAATAAATATGACAGGAGAGGGACATGATCTAAAGAAGGAAGTTCAGTTTTCACACAAAATTTAGAGAAAATATAAAGAAATAATTTCTTGTCTCAAAAGGCCAAAGAAAAAAAAAGAAAAGGAAAAAAAATTAAAAAGAAGCCATTGAATACCCTATTGACCATAAGAAAAAGGCAGAGAAAGTTGGTCAACGGCAACACAGGCACTGAAGGAAAAAGAACATGGAGAATGACAAAAGCCCAGAGGGAGGAGTAAAAGGACACAAACGCCGTTCTCAGGGACAAGGACTGGGCGCCGTTCTCGGGAACCCGGACTGGGCACTAATCACAGAACTGTAACAGGCGCCCCATGGGAATGACCAACTGTTAGATTGGGCCTGCAGGGCAGCACCTCCCTCCTGCCTCCCACCAACAGCTTCTAAAGGGAAATGCCGACTGTTTTCACACCAGTCCCCTCACTGCGGCTGAGTGTGTGGGCTCAGATGATAGGTCACAACAACCTGATTCAGTCCTCACTGTGGCTGAGTGCGTCAGGGGCAGACGACAGGCCACCACAACCTGATTCAGTCCTCACTGTGGCTGTGTGTGGGGGGGCAGATGACAGGCCACCACAACTTGATTCAGTCCTCACTGCGGCTGAGTGTGTGTGGGTGCAGGTGACAGGCCACCACAACCTGATTCAGGATTCAGTTGGGCTATCAGCCAGTGCCATAAGGAAAACCATTCTGGGACTCTTGAGAGGGGCAAAGCATAATTTGCATGTGGGAGAAACGTTAATAGTTTGTGGCCAGAGGACAAACTGTGGTGTATTAAAGACTGCTGCAGGTTCCTACTATGCTTCTCATCAAGAGGTGGAATCTAATCACCTTCCCCCCTTGAATCATGGCTGGTCTCAGTGATGAGTACGACTGGACAGTGTGGCAGGAGAGATGCTCTGGGACTTCTGAGGGATGATCATGAGAGACCTTACAGCTTCTGCCTGGGCCTCTTGGACACACACCCTGGGAGAAGCCAGACAAACCTGACTACCTGACACTGCCAGACTGGGAGGAAGTCCGTGCTGGCCACAAAGAGAGGGCTCGGTGCCTGCTCCATGTCCCCAGCCACTAGAGTCCTTCTGGGTGCCTGCTTCACGTCCCCAGCCGCTAGAGTCCTTCCAGATGAGACCAGGGACATCATGAAGCAGCCAACCCACACTGCCCTGTCCAGTGTCTTGACCCAGAAAATTGTGACATGTAAAAAGAATAAATTCCTGGTTTAAGTCAGTAAGGTTACTGGTACATTGTTACATTGCAGATAATTAAAACTTTGAAAAACTCATGAGAGATCCCAAGTAAAACCTTGATCTGAAACATGGCATGTGGCGATTTATATTGAGTATTAGGTTAAAAATGCAAGAATAGAGCATAGTTAATATTTTACGTTAAAGCTAAAACTATAATTGCCCACTTAAAATTTTCAGTTAATTAGGTTGTCACTTTTTGTTCTTAACCAAGAAATCAACTAGTTTTAGTCCATAAACAGTTGGAACTGATGCACACATCCGTTTTTCCTTACTCATTTTAAGCAGCTATCTGAAATAGGAAGCATAATATAATCTTTAAAGAATCTGAAAATATGACAGAAATGTTTAAACTATAAACATATATTGTAAATGTTAGCATATTGTATACATTGCATATTAACATAAGCTAAAATCATTGACATAAATTTATATAAACAAAAGGTAGAAAATATGACAATGTTCTTCTTGTTTTTTGTCTTTGCATATTTCTTTATTGGCCCTTGTCAAACGTGACCCACTAACTCCTGAATGCTTTCTCTCTCCCCGTGGATTCCTAAGGATGTCACCACAGTGCTGGCCAGATGCACAGGTCACAGGTGACTGAACCTCATCACCCCGCAAACACACCCTTCAGGTTTTGCCAAGAATGACACTGTAAATATAACAAAGCTTCTGTGCTTGTTAGTGAACACCAACTCAGCTTCTCTCCTGTATTCGGAAATCAGGATGAGATGAAAACAACAAGCAGGCCAGGCACGGTGGCTCACGCCTGTAATCCCAGCACGTTGGGAGGCCGAGGCGGGTGGATCACCTGAGGTCGGGAGTTCGAGACCATCCTGATCAAAACAGAGAAACCCCATCTCTACTAAAAATACAAAATTAGCCAGGCGTGGTGGCACATGCCTGTAATACCAGCTACTCAGGAGCTGAGGCAGGAGAATTGCTTGAACCCAGGAGGTGGAGGCTGCAGTGAGCTGAGATCACACCACTGCGCTCTAGCCTGGGCAACAAGAGCGAACCTCTGTCTCAAAAGAAAAAAAATAAAAATAAAAGAACAAGGAAACAAAAGTAACAAGGCTTGACACCAGATGAGCCTGAATCTAAGCAAGAAAAGCCCAGAAGAAATCCCATTTTGGGTCACTGGCTGCATGGTAGTAATGCCATACACATAAGGGAAGAGAGGAGGATGTGGCTTTCACTTTGAATTTTTTGATCTTAAGGTAACTTTTGCATAGCTACAAAGAAGCATTCAACAGAGAGTTAAACCTATGATGGAAAGACTGAAGAGGTCCAAGCTGTAGAGAAACAGGACTGCAAACCACAAAGGGCTGAATCAGTCAAGGAGAACTGCAGGGCAAGATGAACAGGGACCAATGGAACATTTGGATAAGCTGTTGAGAAGAAAGGAGAATTCAGAGAAAAAGAACTGTCAGTGAGGTCATAATAGGAACTGTTACAGTGAACTAAATATGGCCTGGGAAGGACTCTGTACTTCTAGATTTGAGTCCCTGTGGACAAACTGCAACCTAACTTAATAGGTAGAAAGACTGAAAACCTAACTTAGGAGTATGTGCCTAAAACAGTAGCTGAGTCCTGGCCAATCCCAACAGCCAAACTTCTGCCACTCACACACTGCTGAGTGTTCAGCTGTGTTCAAATAAGGCAAATGCTGAGCACTGTAACCAGTCCAGTTGTTTCTGGACCTCACTGCTGAGAACTGTAATGGACCCAGTTGCTTCTAGACCTCACTCTTCACTTCAGATTTTTGTACATCATGTTCCCTTTATTGTCTATAAATCTTCCACCATGTGTCTGTGCTGGAGTCTCACTGAATCTGCTGTGATTCTGGGGGCTGCCTGATTCGTGAATCATTCATTGCTCAATTAAGTTCCTTTAAATTTAATTCAGCTGAAGATTTTCTTTTAATAGATGGTGTCAGAAGTGGGATCTGTGGGAGCAGGACTGCTAGGGCCTCTGGAGCTATACTGTGGTGAGCAGTGTTGCTAAGGCTTCTAATGACCCCCAGAGTGCTGAGGTACAAGGAAGGAACCTGAAAGGACCCGTTTGTGATGGCAGCAGTGGCCCACGTGGAGCAGTTGCTATGGAGACACTGGCTGCAATGGAGAGGAGTGGCTGGGGCTGTGCGCTCCTCAAAGCTGGTGGGATCCAGGAATGGGTGGGAGACCTGCCCCTTCTAAATTATCAGGCAGGAGCCGCGCCCTCCCAGGCACAGCTGCAGCCATCCAGCCATGACTGCAAACCCGGGCATCTCTGCACTCTCAGAGGCCCAGCAAGCCCCCCTGCCCTGCAGGCTCAGTTGTACCTGGTCCTGCCACCTGGTGTCTCTCTGCTTCCAGAGCCCACTCCAAATTCGGATCCAAGTTGAGGCCAAACCTGGGCACAGTCACAACCCGGCCCAGTTTGTGCAAGCTCAGGGCAGTGCTGACATGCCAGGCCCCTGCCACCTCGGCCCCCTCCAGACTTTGGGCACTGGCAAGCACAGGAGGGAGGCTGAGGTGGGGCTAAGAGTGGCTCAGCAGTGGTCGGAAGGCCCTCCTCAGCTTGAACGCCTGGGCACTATGGGCACAGCTACCCACCGTGCGTCTCCTCTCAGCTGCTGAGAGCTGAACAGACGTTGGGATGACCTGCCTGCAGAAAGGAGCTACCCACTGCAGGTCTCCTCTGAGCTGTACTGTGGCTCAATAAAGCACCTCTTCACCTTGCTCACCTTCTACTTGTCCACATACCTCATTTTTCCTGGACTCAGGACAAGAACTCGGGACCTGCCAACTAGCAGGGCTGAAAGAGGTGTAACATAAACAGGGCTGAAACACGCTCCTTGCTTGCCAAATTGCAGGCAAGAAGAAGAGAAGAGAGAAGGAGAAAAGAGCTGTGTCCCTTCAGGGAACACAGACCTAGGAGCTCCCCCAGCCAGGGCTGTGACACCTTCTTTGGGGCTCTGCAGGTCCTGCATCTCCAAGCTTCTGGGTGCCACTGCATTCCCTGATACCCACAGTGGAAGCTGTTTGCAGTCGGCCTGGTCCAGCTGCAGCCTCACAGGGAGCTGGCACCTGTGCCTGGAGCTGCCCACCCCACTGCAGCTGGCATGCTTGGCTGTGTGCAGTGGCCAGATCCCATGCTCGCTTGCTCACACACCCCTCACTGCTCTGTACCCAGCTCGCCCTTGGCAGGTGTGGGATCCAGACCACTAGCATGAGCTGAGTGGACAGAACTAACCCAGTGGGCCCGAGCAAAACACAGGTAAAGGCTCCACCAGCCAGAGGTTTCAGGCAGAAAAGTGACACCTCAGGATTCTGTAACACTTGTGTCCTTTGATCTCTCGGAGCAGCTGGGGATCATGGTAAATTTTCTCTCGGATTTCAGAGCTCCATGGATTTGTGTTTTGAGCTCTGAGTTTCTTTGAGCAAATTTCTGTTCCAAACTGCTGTCCAGCCATGACTGGCTGGATGTTTTAGAAGTTATGACAGAAAAGGGACCGGGTCCAGGATCAGATTTGATCCAGTAGTTAACTGGCTTGAATCCAGTTCCAGTTAGAGGCCTCCTACATCTGACTGGGTCAGAAGGAAAGTGGTAGTAAATGATAATATTGGAAGGTTGTAACATTTGGCTTTTGAAAATTCACAGGGATTTTTGTGTTCTACCCCTTTGTTTCATTTCTCTCGCACGCTTAGGCAGGAAAAAAAAATCATTGGCTAAGTTAATGAAGGGAACCTGGGAGTAAAGCCAATATTTTAGGTAAAAATAGGATCCTTAATTTATGGAAAACTAAGCTCCTTCTGGCTAATACATTAGGCCTGGGAAGCAGCAAAGTCTTACAGAAATGGCAAAATCTTATTAAGATAACTTTCAGTGGAACATTCCAAATGAATAATGCCCTGAAGTGCATTTAAAAATGAGGGCTCCCAAATTAGTCTCATCTAGGGATGCCTATTAATATGCAGAAGCTTCTAAAAAGATTTAGAGATGGCACGGCCCATTTGGGAGCAAGTTTGAGTCTTACCAGTTTGATACTGGGTGCTGAGCAAAGTGGCACGTGTCTATGTTTTGTCACATGTATTTTGCTCCGGGCAGAATGAAAAATGTTAATTTGGATACTCCAAGCAACCCCTTGGGCAGCATCTTGCAAAGCTGAGTGGATTCTTCCTGTGATTCCATGATTTTCCATTGTGATGCAGCTTGGCTCCCAGAGCTATAATGTGGTGAGGAGGGTGACAGAGCAAGACGCAATCTTTAAAAAAAAAAATGGCCAGGTGCAGTGGCTCACGCCTGTAATCCCAACACTTGGGGAGGCTGAGGCAGGTGGATCACCTGAGGTCAGGAGTTCAGGGCCAGCCTGACCAACAAGGAAAAACCCCGTCTCTACTAAAAACACAAAATTAGCTGGGCATGGTGGCACATGCCTCTAATCCCAGCTACTCAGGAGGCTGGGGCAGGAGAATCGCTTGAACCCGGGAGGCAGGGGGTTGCAGTGAACCGAGATCACACCATTGCACTCCAGCCTGGGCAACAAGAGGGAAAATCCATCTCAAAAAAAAAAAAGAAAGAATAATAGGTTTGTCTATAAGGTTTTATGAAAAAGTGGGTGACATTTGGCTTTCTCTCTTTAAAGAAGATGTTCAGGTAATATTAAAAAATAATGAAAAATTTGTTTGCCTTTTAAATAAACTACCAAAAAAAAAAAAAAAAAGGAAAAACAAGAGGCAGATGGTTTGTGAAGATGTCTTCCCTCTATCAATGAGTAAAGATTTTTGCCCTTTAAAACGTTTTTAAGTCATGATTTTAAGTAAATTAATGACTTATGGTGACCTGGAATTCTATTTCATAACATCAAGTGTTTAAACTTTTAATATATTTAATAGGCTTCCCAAAATCAAATTTCCACTTCAAAATTGTCTTTTCTGACCTCTAACTTTGGGATACTACAGAGGCCCTTGAAGCACCCAGAAGAGAGGTAAACAGGACTATTTAACATGTTAAGTCACATTGGTAGCACTGTCAAAATAAAACAAAATGTTGAACCTTCTTCAGGTTATATTTAGTTTATGTCATCAATCCGTTCTAAAATTGTATAGGATTTCTAAAATTCTTTTTTTTTTTTTTCCCCAAGAAGGAGTCTTGCTCTGTCACCCAGGCTGGAGTACAGTGGCACAATCTTGGCTCACTGCAACCTCCGCCTCCTGGGTTCATGCCATTCTCCTGCTTCAGCCTCCCGAGTAGCTGGGACTACAGGCATCCACCACCATGCCAAGCTAATTTTTGTATTTTTAGTAGAGACGGGGTTTCACCGTGTTAGCCAGGATGTTCTCATCTCCTCACCTCGTGATCCTTCCACCTCGGCCTCCCAAAGTGCTGGGATTACAGGCGTGAGCCACTGCACCTGGCCAGGATTCTAAAATTCTAATATGCCTATATGCTATCTATCATAATTACCTGTTTTGTTTGTTTTGAGACAGAGTTTCGCTCTTGTCACCTAGGCTGGAGTGCAATGGTGTGATCTATGCTCACTGAAGCCTCCACCTCCTGGGTTCAAGCATTTCTCCTGCCTCAGCCTCACAAGTAGCTGGGATTACAGACAACTGCCACCACATCTGGCTAATTTTTTTATTTTTAGTAGAGACAGGGTTTTACCATGTTGGCCAGGCTGGTCTCAAAATCCTGACCTCAGGTGATCCACCTAACTTGGCCTCTCAAAGAGCTGGGATTACAGGAATGAGCCACCACATCCACCCTAATTATGGTTATTAAGTTATTGTAGACCACAGAAATAACCAAATTTCCTTAGCAATTGTCTTTAACTATAACTATTTAAAGTCATTTCCACAGTTAATTGCTTAATGGTGATGCAGTTTCTAAAAACTTCACAAGCATGCAAAATTCTAGAATAGAAGATTCATGAAAGAATGAAAAGGACCATGTAAAACACTCGGGAACACAGGTTTCTAATAACTTTAATATCGTGGGTAAAAATTCCCCATAAGTTCTCCGATCCGCCAATAATTGGACAGGTTAAGAATTCTCAAAAGTTAGGCTGGGTGCAGTGGCTCATGTTGGCAATCCCAGCACTTTGGGAGGCTGAGGGCGGTGGATCACTTGAGGTCAGGAGTTTGAGACCAGCCTGGCCAATGGGGAAACCCCGCCTCTACTAAAACTACAAAAATTAGCCGGGTGTGGTGGTATGCATCTGTAATCCCAGCTACTCAGGAGGCTGAGGCAGGAGAATCACTTGAACCCAGGAGGCAGAGGTTGTAGTGAGCCAAGATTGTGCCACTGCACTCCAACCTAGGTAACAGAGTGAGACTCTGTCTCAAAAAAAAAAAAAAATCCTAAAGTTTAATAAGAAGACCAACTGGTTTATAAAACTGCTAACCTAAGTAAAACAAAAATTGAATATCAAGGAAATATTTTGCCAGATTTGCATGCTAAATCACCAATATTGAAATTGTTTAGATATATAATTTAAATAAACTCCATGGTCTAAGCCAAATTACCTATAACTCATCAGTTACCAGTGCCATGCACCTAATTTGAAGAAACAGCTGGTATTCAAGAGGATGTAAGTCTAATGTTAATTAAGCACGGACTTATGAAGAACCAGGATGGCCACCTTGTCCGTCTTAAGTCCTTAAAACTTTTGTTATTAAAAGTTCTGCATTCCATAACTCATCATGGAAAGAGAAAATGATCCAAATTAAATATATTGCTGTGGTGATCTCTAAATTGCTAAAATAGTTTATAATCAATGTTTGGTTTGTCAAACCTATATTCCTAGGAAAACAATCAAAACTTCAGGTACATTTGGTTACCTGATGGGCCATTTAAACATTTTATAAAGGGATTTCATTCAGTTGTCATTTTCAATGCATGTTTTCTGATTGTATAAAAGCTCTTCCATGCAAGAGGGTTGATGTTAAAACAGTAGATTATTATGCTGAAGTGTATTTTCACCAGCTAAAGAAAGCCTTTTATGGTTCACAGAGGACAGCCAACCCTTCACAATCTAGAATCTGATGACTGGATCTTCTGAGAACATCAGAGGACTGCCCTTGCCATCCACATGACAGCAAAACTTTAAAACCTTAAACTTTGGGTTCATAGTCTTACAACTCAGAAGGGTCCCTCCACACTCGGAACCATACACCCCTTGGAACCCTTAAGGTAAAGCTAAAAAGGACAGTTCCCCCCCAGAAGAAGATGGCATCCTTAATGTGAACAGCTTTTCCCAAGATCACAGATCAAGACTTCTCTACTATCATGAGACTCTTATCTTAAGCATCTGTGCAGCTGCTAACATGGCATATGGAGAAAACATCGGGTATTATAAAGATTTGGTTGTCGGGAATTAACAAAAAAACCCACTTAGTTAAGCAAGTAAACTCTTTATCTAATTCATTCTTTAATCTATTTGATTTTAGGTGGTTTGATTTATGGGGACCCTGAGTAAGGAGCATATACCAAATTCTTGGTGTTATCCCAATAGTCATAAGAGTCTCCCTGGTGCACTGTACTTACTCAAATGTTTTAAGAGTTTGCATGCAGCCATCTCTAAAATGTCAAATGGTATCTCTTCAACTGGAATGACAACAGATTAAAAAAAATGTGCAACCATAAGGACACCCTAACCTATGAGTGACATGGTAAACCGGAAACCCAAAACAATGGGAGTGACATGCTAAACCAGAAACCCAAAACAATGGGACTGATGTACTAAAACGGGGACCCAAAACAATGGGAGTGATGTACTAAAACCAGAACCCAAAACAATGGGAGTGACCTGCTAAACCAGAAACCCAAAACAATGGGAGTAACATGCTAAAACCAGAACCCAAAACAATGGGAGTGACGTGCTAAAACCATTACCCAAAACAATGGGAGTGATGTGCTAAACCGGAAACCCAAAACAATGGTAACTAAGAGTGAGGCTAAGGCCCTACATTTTGGTAACACTCTCAACTAAGTGAGAACTTGACTGAAAAGGAGGATTTTTTTTTTTTTTTTTCTGAGACAGAGTCTTGCTCTGTCCCCCAGAGTGGAGTGCAGGGGCATGACCTCGGCTCACTGCAAGCTCTTCCTCCCGGGTTCAGGCCATTCTCCTGCCTCAGCCTCCTGAGTAGCTGGGACTACAGGCACCCGCCAGCATGCTTGGCTATTTTTTTGTGTATTTAGTAGAGAAGAGGTTTCACCGTATTAGAAAGGATGGTCTCAATCTCCTGATCTCGTGATCTGCCCACCTCGGCCTCCCAAAGTGCTGGGATTACAGGCATGAGCCACCGCGCCCAGCCAAAAGGAGGAATTTTTTAAGCAAAATTATGGGAGGCCATTGTTTTGAACTAAGCTCATGCAATAGGTCCCAACAGAACAAACCAAACCAAAATGGAGTCACTCATGCTAAATGGAACATAATCAAACTAAGACTTTAAGGAAACACATAAATCCTAGAACAAACCAGGTTTTGTTTTTCTCCTGTAAACAGGATGTTCCAGCGTAAGAAGACACCTTCTACTCAAGTCCTTGTTCCACCTTTTCAAATCTCACTGTTCTATTTCCCAGTGGGTTTCTAAACCAAATAAGTACATTTGCAACGGTAATAGTGACACCAGTGACTGAAGTTTTGGCCAATCTCTCAAAATTGAGAAAATAACCAAAGGGAAGGCATTGTTAAAGTGAACTAAGTATGTCCTGAGAAGGACTCCGTAATTATATATATGAGTCCTTGTGGATGACCTGCAACCTACCTTAATAGGTAAACAAGAATGAAAACCTAACTTGAGTGTATGCACCTCAAACAACAGCTACATCTTGGCCAATCCCAATGGCCAAACTTCAACCACTCAGGCACTGCCAAATGTTCAAACTGTGCTCAAACAAGGCAAACGCTGAGTTGTTTCTGTACCTCACTTCCGATTTCGGTATGCCACTTCCCTTTTGTCTATAAATCTTCTTCTACCACATGACTGTGCTGGAGTCTCGGTGAATCTGCTGTGATTCTGGGGACTTTCCGATTCGTGAATCGTTTCTTGCTCAATTAAACTCCTTTAAAGTTTTTCTTTTAACAGAACTAACATGGAAGAATTTCCAGATCATGAACAGACGTTTTGTAATACCCAACGTTGTATTAACATGAATAGACTCTTCCTTAGATAGCTAACCTTGTTTTTAATATGAATAGACTCTCCCTCGGCTGAGAAAACCAGACAAACTCCATTTGGCTCCTTCATTTACAAGACATCAAGGGCTCCTTACCCACCCCCTTTCCTCAAGAACTTTAACTTGTGCAAGCTGATTTTCAACATATCAAAGAGTGCAATTAACTGATAAAGTGCTGAGGCAAGTGATGTCCGCAGTTCCCAGCAAATTACCCAGAGATAATATCATAAAGCCCCCACATTTGTCTGGCAGATAATGCCCAGAGCCCCCTCACTCATCACTTTGTGGTGAATTTAAAGCCTCTGCACCTGGAACAGTTTGTTTTCCTGTAACCATCTGTCTTTTAAAGTTTTTTGTCTGTTTTTTCTTCTGTAAGTTTATTGCAGCTGGAATCCCCCCTCCCCTCTCTAAACCAATTAATAAAAGAAAATCTAGCCCATTCTTTAGGGCCGAGAGTATTTCCTGTGTTAGCCGTCTCTCAGTCACCAGCTAATAAAGGACTCCTGAATTCGTCTCAAAGTGTGGCATTTCTCTCTAACTCGCTTGGGTACGACAGTTTCAACTATGGTAGAAGACTCGAGTAAGGCAAATACAGCCCCCCTAAATTTGACTATTATTTAGGTTAATGGTGAGTTTAGAAGAAATAAGTTAAGACTACACAGAGTGGGCTAAATTGCAAATAAACACTGGAAATATTTCCCAGAAAATATGACTTTGAACAGGCTGCTGCACACCCTGCATGTAGAGATAAACTAAGAAAAAGGTGTGGAGAGTTATTTAAGGACCTATGGTTAACTCAGTCCTCAAGATGTTCCAGGTTTCATCCATGAATCAAGGAGGACCTCCCAAAAGCTGTTTGGGACCACACTCTTTGAGCAAGGAGCATACCTTACGATGGAAGCTGTGCTTTAGCGGAAGATGACCATTTCCACTGCACAACACGCCATGCTTTAGCGTCAGATGACCATTTCCACTGCACCACACGCCATGCTTTAGCGGAAGATGACCGTTTCCACTGCACAACACTACAAGTGTTTACTGCCAGGCCGGTGTGAAATATGTTCCAGCACATAATCTATGTCACCAATGAAGGTCGTGGTTTAGACTTGGTGCACACAAACTTTCCTGTCCCACAAGAACACAGCATGCTCTCTTGTCGGGTTCCATTCCAATCACGTAACAAACATGACTGCCTTTTTTGTCTTGGCATCAGAAAGATCAGAGGAAAATTTGCACCCAACTTAGACAACTCTAAGCTCTTATAACCTGCCTATATCTACAGGTCAGCTTTATCTTATTTATGTATATTTCCTTCAACCTGAGTTTTACTTATTTCTACTTTTCCTTTTTAATTCACAGACACCCATAAACTCAGAAAATACAGTGTAAAACAAAGTGAAGAACAAATAAACAACTCACCAGAGATTTATTCATTTCTTGTTGCTCTTGGAAACACCCAGAGGACACTGGAAACATAGCTGGGATAGAAGGCAAATGACGTGGATTAAGGAGAGAACTGGTGAGGTGTGGTCCCAGATTCTTCTGCTCAACACTCTAGACACATTACCTGGGAAAGCCCTCCTCCCTCCTGAAAAAGAAAAACTTCCGCATGGGAGAAGAGTCCTTCACGCCTCATTAGGGGCAGGAAAGACTCAAGTTAAGATAAGATACATCTACAAGTACATTAATTGGTAGACATTAGATGCACAATTTATTTTTGAATAAAAATATGTATTACCTACTAATTTAGTAACAATATGCACATGTACCCTAAAACTTAAAGTATAATAAAAAAAAAAGAAGAAAAAAAAAGATATAATCTAAAAATTTAATGCAAAGAAACATTATAAGTTCACTAAAATAAGTGTTATAGAAATATACTGGGCCGTATTAACTATTTTCCTATTAATATGTACATTCCACAAATAACTTCATATGAGTGTTCCCATGACAGTATATCTTGCTTTTCTATACCTGAACATCATGGAAAGTGCATCTTGCAAACCAGCAATTTTGACCTACAATTACATTTTTTAAAATGTACATAATATGTATTTCCTACAGTACACCATTGTACTCATGTTTCCCAATAACACCTTTCCTTCTATCCAAGCCCTCATATTATGCTCTGACAATAAATTGGGCTTTTCCATCTGACTTGTCCAGTGAATGGACAATGGAAAATGTGATGCAAATATCCATTGGTTCTTCCCTTTTTGGACACAGTCATATTGTGAAGAGGTCTGGAGCTACCCTGTTGGAGACACAGGGCCTAGCCAAGAGTCACCACAAACCACCAGATTGTGAAGGAAACTATCTTAAACCAACCAGGCTCAGTCAAGGTACCAGGTGACTAAGGCCTTTTTGTGATCCAGGCAACACAAATATATCAACTACCCAGCTGAACCCACCACACCAAAATGCAGATCCACAGAACTTCAAACAAATAAAATGGTGGTTGTTTTTTATAAGCCAGTAAGGTTTAATTAGTTCCTTAAACAGCAAGTATTAACTGTTACACCTAAGTGAACAGAATTCACTTCTGTGTTTTTAACAAAATTACGTAGGGGGAGAAAATCTTAAATTACAAATCAAATACAATCAATAGAACTTCACAATCTAATGCTAAATTTGGTGATGGACTAGGTTTAATATATCTCAGACGCTGGGAAAAACGAGCTAAGGTTGAAGGAATGGGACTGTGTTTAGAGTGTATTTTAATCTTCTCAAGTATGAAAGGTCACTCCTGTACCCCAGACCACACTTTCAGGCCCCTTCAAATAAGAAATATTTCCTAGGTCCTTGCCTGTTCTTCTCAGCTGAATTCACCTCAACCTTCTGAAAGTTCGTCCAAACCTTCTACTATCACCTAGTCTTTGCAAATCTTGTGCATTCTAGGGAGTAGAATTAATATTTCCTGAGCGAGGAAAACTGGGATCCTCACCTGTGACCTTTTTTCCTCCTCTGAAGCACCAGTGAGAGGTTAGACCAGACAGCTGTTGTTTCAAGTGCGCTTCTTATTCATAGGGAACCCTCCCTTTCAAACTTTGTAACACACAGTTAAGACTGAAGTACCCTTAAGGCTGAAGACCATCATCCACTACGCCATCTCCCTCGCGGAATCAGTGAGTTCTTCCCTGGAAACTAGGTCTCATATAAACTTCTGTAAATGCAACCCAGGAGGACTAGGCAGGTCACACAGTGAAGGAGGGAACCAGAAATTTCACTTGATAAAGACACACCAGGAAACCCAACTAATACAAACGCCAAGTTTAAGACTAGAGGCGCACGCGTTTCACACTACTCCTCTGGGAATGGGGAACGTCTCCCGAGAACTGTGTGTTAGCACTGGGACAGATGGGCAAACTGAGCGTCATGCGGGTTCGTAACCGGGTCCCTCAGCGGCAGGACAGGAGCGCGGCCTGGAGACTCCGGGCCTAGGGCCACCGGCCTCGCCTACCCGCTCCTGCGCCTCTAGAACCCGCTTCACTGCCGGGACCCCACGCCTATCCTCCCAGCCCCCGCCAGGGTCCGCGGCCCACACCTGCACTTCAGGCCCTGCCCGCCCGCGATGCACCCACGCGTCTGCTCCCACAACTAGGGGACACTGATCCGGCCCCCCGGGATCCCCCGAGGCCCACGGGTTCCTCTTCACCCTCGCACCGACCCGCAGGGACATAGAACCAAGCCCCAAGCCGGCCCAGCTACAGGACCGCCTCTGTGTGCCACACTTCCGGATGAAAGTGGTGGAGTGGGCCGGGCGGCGCATGCACAGAGAGAAAAGCTGGTTCCCAAAGTCCTTGATGGTAACATCATTGGAAGGTGACACTACATTTCCCATGAGGCTCTGTGGTCCCCCGTTAGGAACCCACACCGGACATTCTGTTTAGCCCAGCAGTTGAGTCCAGTTACCCAGAGACCCGGACTTAATTGTTCTGGACTGGTCCCTACCCAGGTGACACAGATGTGGCTTTCTGGTTCTTTATTAAATCCTGATTTCACAGCCTGGGACATTGTGAAAATAAAGGAGAAATTTCAATAGAGGCCAATTGGTCTATGCTATTAATGAGTAACTTATATAT
Organism: Pan troglodytes; assembly: GCF_028858775.2. Taxonomy (NCBI): domain Eukaryota; kingdom Metazoa; phylum Chordata; class Mammalia; order Primates; family Hominidae; genus Pan; species Pan troglodytes. The sequence goes on along the minus strand of NC_072420.2, from coordinate 4,249,727 downwards.
ATATTTTTTTTGAGACGGAGTCTCACTCTGTTGCCCAGGCTGGAGTGCAATGGTGCGATCTCGGCTCACTGCAACCTCCGCTTCCCGGGTTCAAGCGATTCTCCTGCCTCAGCCTCCTGAGTAGCTGGGATTACAGGCGCGCCGCCACGCTCGCCTAATTTTTGTATTTTTAGTAGAGACGGGTTTTCACCATGTTGGTCAGGCTGGTCTCCAACTCCTGACCTCGTGATCTGCCCTCCTCGGCCTCCCAAAGTGCTGGAATTACAGGCGTGAGCCACTGCGCCCAGCCCTCAAGTCTATTTTTTATAGATGCATTCGAAAGTGTGAAAAAAATCATGTCTCTATTTTACTTTAAAATTTTAAAAACACAACTAATGAATATGGTAACTCTCTTCCAATCCGTTATCTTTTCTCTCACTAAACTAATTTGTGAGCCTTCAATTTACACAGTTAGAAAATATGTTCTAGTGCTAACAGGGTCATAAGACAGGTGCACTCCATAATCTTTGTGACAACTTACACTTCCAGTGTCTGATAAATATTTGCCCGTAAACTCCCACGTTTCATCCATCCATCAATCAATCAAATCTCCCTATCTTTATTTATTTGTGAGAAAGACCTGAAATTTGTTTCCTTCCCTGATTTCTGCCACAAACTAGGCAAGGCTTTCTGCCTAGGGGTTTCTCAGAGCCCCGGCTACCACCGAGGTTCCTAACAGGGAAACGCAGGCTTGAATGCTCAGGGTTGATGTGGGAGTGCGTGTGAAACGGGGGTGGGGTGAAAGGGCAGTGAACCTTGTAGGTGGGTAGATGGGGGTGTGAAGGGCTTTCAGGTAAGAGGCACGCATGAAACTGGGAGAGACAGCGAAAGCACCTCAAGCCTCAGATCACCAGAAGATGCTCCCACCAGTGCCATGACAGTTTGCCAATGCCATGGCAGCACGGGAAGTCCCCAACCCTTGCCATGGAAACAGCTGGAAGTTACTGCCCATTTCTAGCTATTTCTGAATAACCCGCTCCTTAATTAGCATGCCATTAAAAGTGAAATATAAAAATGACTGCAAGCCACCCCTAGGCTGCTACTGTGGGAGCACAACCCACGGAGGGCTCCCTGCCCTGCAGGAGCAGACGCAGGGCTGTAACACCGCCAGTGCCTCCGTAGAGCTGCTTTCTTCCACTACCGGCTTGCTTTTGGATTCCTTCCTGAGCGATGCCAAGAACCTGCCCTTCCTCAGTGTGACTCTTGCCTAAAAGCTATCCCTGGTATTCTCTTTTCTAAGCATGACCTGACTTGTTCTTTCACTTCCTCTGATATTGCAATTGGTCCTCAGTGACTCTATTCTGCAGATCCAGAAAACTCAACCTTAATCTTCCCAGAGCCCTGTTGTCTCCAATATTGGAATCTCTAGCCTTGTTTTCTCAGAAGCCTAGATTACAGACCTCTCTCAAACACCTATTGGTAAGGTATCTGGGGATCCTTTGAATACACGATGATTGACAGCGTATACATAGGGGAAATCAGTGCCTGACAATTCGCCTTCCAGGATATGGATTGTCATTCTCTCTCTTTGTGGTCCTCAGTCTCTTATACATTAAAGTAGAGATTGTAATACTCATTTGACTTGCAGATACCTCACCCTGAACCCACCTAATATAATGTAAAAGCCAAGAATGCAACCCCATTCCTCACCCCATGAAGGTAAAGTCCTCAGAGCCAAGGAGAGAAGGCTCAGGGATGGTACCTGGGTGTTTCCAACACTAACCATGTATTGTAGTTTTTAGTGTTCAAGTTTAAGCTTCTTATGTTAAAGTTACCCCAGCTTTAACTCTATTGTAACAAGATTTATTTTTGTAATTCCATTTTTGGATTCTTGATTTCTTGGTAAAGAAATACAGTTATTTTTGTATACCAATCTTACATAGTGTTACATTCCTAAATTTGTTCATGAGTCCTAACACTTTTTAGTAAATTTCTTATGATTTTATAAATGCAAGATCATGTCATCTGTACATAAAGATAACTGTACTTCTTCCTTTCCAATCTAGATGCCGTTTATTTATTTATGTTGCCAAGTTGTCCCAGCTACCACTGTTATCAAGTAAAAGGGTCTCACTGCCCAAAGCACTAGAAGCCGGTACCACGACACTGAGTTTTTGAGAAAAGAAAAACTTTAAAGTCAAACCAAACCCTATGGGATACAGGCCAGGCGCAGTGGCTCATACCTGTAATCCCAGCACTTTGGGAGGCCAAGTCGGGCGGATCACGAGGTCAGGAGATCGAGACCATCCTGGCTAACACGGTGAAACCCTGTCTCTTATAAAAATACAAAAAACAAAAATTACCCGGGCATGGTGGCGGGCACCTGTAGTCCCAGCTACTCGGGAGGCTGAGGCGGCAGAATGGCATGAACCCAGAAGGCAGAACTTGTAGTAAACCAAGATTGCGCCACTGCACTCCAGCCTGGACAACAGAGAGAGATTCTGTCTCAAAAAAAAAAAAAGACAAAAACAAAAAGCAAAAAACAAACCATGGGATACAGCAAAAACAGTACTAAGGAGTAAGTTTATAGCAAAAAGCATGTACATCAAAAAAAGTAGAAAAACTTCAAATAAACAACCTAATAATGCATCTTAAGTAATTAGAAAAGCAAGAGCAAACCAAAACCAAAATTAGTAGAAGGAAACATAGCAAAGATCAGAGCAGAAATAAATGAAATTGAAATTGAAAAATATAAAATATCAATGAAATGAAAAGTTAGTATTTTTTTAAAAGTTCAACAAAATCAACAAACATTTAGCCAGACTAAGAGAAAAGAGAGAAGACTCAAATACATAAAACCAGAGATCAAAAAGGAGACACTACAACTGATACTGCAGAAATTCAAAGAATCATTAGAAACTATTATGACCAACTATATTCCAATAAATTGAAAAACCTGCAAGTAATGACCAGGCACCGTGACCCATGCCTGTAATCCCAACACTTTGAGAGGACAAGGCAGGTGATCATCTGAGGTCAGGAGTTCAAGACCAGCCTGGCCATCATGGTGAAACCCCATCTCTACTAAAAATACAAAAATTAGCCAGGCATGGTGGTGTGCACCTGTACTCCCAGCTACTCCTGAGGCTGAGGCAGGAGAATCACTTGAACCTGGGAGGCAGAAGTTGCAGTGAGCTGAGATTGTATCAAGCTCCATCCTGGGTGACAGAGCAAGACTCCATCTCAAAAAAAAAAAAAAAAAACTAGAAGAACTGGATAAATGAGATTGAACCCATAGTAAAACATCTCCTAGCAAAGAAAAGCCTGGATCCAATATCTTCACTGATTAATTTTACCAAACATTGAAGGAAGAATTACTATCAATCTTACTCAAACTATTCCAAAAAACAGAGAACGCTGTAGCATTTCCAAAATCATTCTATGAAAAAGACTATTCATCATGTCTAAGGGGGATTCATCCCAAGGATGCTAACATGGTTCAACATATGCAAATCAATCAATGTGACACATCATATCAACAGAATGAAGAACAAAAAAAATGGTAATTTCAATTGATGCTGAAAAGCATTTAATAAAATCCAACATCCCTGTGATAAAAAGAAACCCTAAAAAAAACTAGATTTAGAAGGAACATACCACAACACAATAAAAACCATATGCAACAGACCAACAGCCAGTATCATCCTGAACAGAGATAACCTGAAAGCCTTTCTTCTAAGATCTGGAACAAGGCAAGAATGTCCACTTCCAACACTGTTACTCAACATGGTACTGGAAGTCCTAGCTAGAGCAATCCAGAAAAGTGAAAAACAATAAAGGGCATCCAAATTGAAAGAAGTAAAATTATTATTGTTTTCTTGTTTGCAGGTGATTTGATCTTATATTTGGAAGAACCTAAGGACTCCACCAAAAAGCTATTAGAACTGATTAACAAATTCAGAGTCACACGATACAAAATCAAAATACAAAACTCAGTAGCATTTCTAAATGCCAAAAATGAACAATCTAAAGCAGAAAATCAAGAATGTAATCCCATTTACAATAGCTACAAACAAAATAAAATATCTAGTAATAAATGTAACAAAAGAAGTGAAAGATCTGTACGATGAAAACTATAGAACACCAATGCAAAAAAATTAAAGAAGACACCAAAAAAAAAATGGAAAGATAGTCCACGTTCATTGAATGGAAGAGTAAATATTGTTAAAATACACATACTTCACAAAGCAATCTACAGATTCAATGCAATCCCTATTGAAATACTAATAACATTGTTCACAGAAACAGAAAAAAAAATCCTAAAATTTATATGAAATCATAAAAGACCCAGAATACCCAAAGCCATCCTTAGCAAAAAGAACAAAACTGGAAGAATCACATCACCTGACGTTAAATTATACTACAGAGCAATTGTAAACAAAGCAGCATGATACTGGCATAAAACAGACACATAGACCAATGGAACAGAAAAGAGAACCCAGAAATAAATCCATACATTTACAAATAACTCATTTTCAATGAAGGTTCCAAGAATATACATGGGGGAGAGGACAGTCTCTTCAACAAATTGTGCTGGGAAAACTAGATATTCATTGGCAGAATAATTTTTTTTTTTTGAGATGGAGCCTAGCTCTGTTGCTCAGGCTGCAGTGCAGTGGCACGATCTGGGCTCACTGCAAGCTCCACCTCCCTGGTTCACACCATTCTCCTCCTCAGCCTCCCAAGTAGCTGGGAGTACAGGTGCCCCCACCACACCCAGCTAATTTTTTTTTTTTTTTGTATTTTTAGTAGAGACGGAGTTTCACTGCGTTAGCCAGGATGGTCTCGATATCCTGCCCTCATGATCTGCCCACCTCAGCCTCCCAAAGTCATTGGCAGAATAATTAAACTAGAACCCTCTCTTGCGCTATATACAAAAATCAAATCCAAATGGGTTAAAGACTTAAATCAAGGACAAGAAACTAGTGAAAGAAAACATTAGGGAAACTCTCCAGAAAATTGGTCTGGGCACAGATTTCTTGAGTAATACTCCAAAAGCCCAGGCAACCAAAGCAGAAATGAACAAATGGTATCACATGAAGTTCAAAAGTTTCTGCATAGTAAAGAAAACAATGGACAAAGTGAAAAGATAATCCACAGAATGGAAGAAAATATTTGCAAACTATATATCTGACAAAGGATTAATAACCAGAATATATAAGGAGTTCAAACAACCGTATAAGAAAAAAACTAATAATCCAATTATTTAAATGGGCAAAAAATCTGAACAGACATTTCTCAAAAGAAGGCACACAGGTCAGGCGCAGTGGCTCTCACCTGTAATTCCAGCATTTTGGGGAGCCAAGACAGGTGGACCACTTGAGCCCAGGAATTCAAGACCAAACTGAAAAACATAGCAACTAATTTTAAAAACTATCTGGGCATGGTGATGCATGCCTGTGGTCCCAGCTACTCAGGAGGCTGAGATGGGAGGATTGCTTGAACCCTGGTAGTCAAAACTACAGTAAGCCATCATCATTCCACTGCACTCCAGCCTGGGTGACAGAGTGAGACCCTGTCTCAAAAAATGAGCAAAAACAAAAACAAAAACGAAGATATATAAATGTCAAATAGGTATATGAAAAGATGCTCAATATCATTGATCATCAGAGCATTTCAAATCAAAACTACAATAAGATATCATCTTACCCCCATTAAAATGGCTTTTATGCAAAAGAGAGGCAATAACAAATGCTTGCAAGAATGTGGGGAAAAGAGAACCCTCTTCATCTGTTGGTGGGAATGTAAATTAGTACATTCACTATGGAGAACAATATGGAGGTCCCTCAAAATATTAAAAATAGAACTATCATATGATACAGCAATCCTGAAATGCAGCAACCCAGCAATGCTGGGTATACACCCAAGAGAGGGAAAATTAGTATATCAAAGATTTATCTGCATTCCCATATTTATTTCAGCACTATTCATAATAGCCAAGATTTGGAAGCAACCTAAGTGTGCATAAACAGATGAAGGGATAAAGAAAATGTAGTACATGTACACAATGGAGTACTCTTCGGCCATGAAAAAGAATAAGATTCTGTCATTTGCAACAACGTGGATGGAACTAGGGGACATTATGTTAAGTACAATGAGCCAGGCACAGAAAGACTTTGCATGTTCTCACACATTTGTGGGAGCTAAAAATTAAAACAATTGAACTCATCAAGATAGAGAGTAGACTGAGAGTTTCCAGAGGTTGGGAAGATTAGCGGTGTTACGGGATCTTTGGAGTGTCACTTTTCTGGACAGAAAACTCTATGGCTGGTGGCACCTTTACCTGAGTTTTGCTTGGGCCCCGCCCACTCAGCCTGGCAGGCTGTGCTCAGCTCATGCTACCAGGTTGGATCCCATGTTTGCCAAGGGAGACTGCGCAGAGTGGCAAGGGGTGTGTGAGCGAGCATGGGGTCTGGCCACTGTGCAGTCAGACTTCCTGGCTGCTGCAGTGGGGCAGGTAACTCCAGGTGCCAACATGGGTACCAGCTCTCCACAAGGCTGTGGCTGGACCACGGGCACCGCAAGCAGCTTCCACAGCTGGCACACTGGGAACACAGTGGCACCCAGAAGCTTGGAGATACCAGGAACCACAGGGCCCCAAAGAGGGAATCACAGCCCTGGCTCGGGGAGCTCCCAGGTCTGGGCTTCCCAAAGGGTCACAGCTCTTCTTTCCTTCTCTTTGCCCACAATGTGGCTAGCAAGGGGCATGTCTCAGCCCTGTTTGTGTTACAGCTCTTTCAGCCACTTCCCTAGGATTTGTCATAATTAATTCTCATATTGTCTTATTTTTTTACATGTGTTTCAACTTCAGAAGATGCATGGATCTAAACACAACATGATGTGTTAGCAAGCTGCCATATGAATTTCTCCCTGTTTCACCACTATGTAGCCTAAAGTTATTCCGTCATCCATGACTATCCTGGCTAAAGAGTCTAAAGATCTTTGTTTGGTAGCTATGGCTTCAGCTAGTTCATTTGCTAAGTTACCTAGAGTGGTTGACAGATTTCTAATTATACGTTCATGAGAGGTTACTCCCCAACATTGCAAGTGACTTCTGCCAAACATAGGCCAAAATTCATCTCCTTGGTGTGCAGGTATGGTTTGTCTAATCCTGGAAAGTAATTTCGATGAATTACTTCAGTGTTCAGAAACATTGGAGTTATAAATAGAAAAAGGAAGAGTCACATAACCTAATAGACAATTACTTCTCATATGCCAGCAGTCAACACATTCATAAACCCATGGGTGGTTGATCCAGGGACCACACAGGGTCCCTGACATATTCTGAAAGTTAAGGCTTTGGTTTACTGGTAACAGAGACAGGTTAAAGTACATGTCTTCAGTCTTGAGTAGAGTGTAATCAGTCTCATTTTTTTTTAATGAGACAAACATCAGGTAAAGACCTTGACAAGAAGGAAGAGAAATCCCGAGATTCTATAATCATAACAATCAAATTGTAATTGCTAGTTTAAGTAGTCCTTCAGAAAATACATCTCATTCCTGACAGGATAAAACAAGTTTTTAAAAATATATTATATTCAGATTCACTAGGGAACACTTGGAGCCAGGAAATAATTCAGGATTCAGCCCAAATTATAGGCAAATAATAAAAACTCTAAAACAATGATCAGGGTTGGAATCTAATAGCATATGTCATAGTTTTCTTTTGGAACATAAATTTTCTCTCTAGTCCATCATTTTATCAAAGACAAATCATAGTAGGACCAATTTTGTATGCAAAATAAGTTTTAGTCTTATCATACCTGGCCTGATTATTTCCATAAAGTGCAGCAAGAATATTTATTGGCCATATAGGCTTCTTAAAATTGGCTTTGTTGGAAATTTTAAATAAGGAATCTTAGACTTTTAAGAGCCTTGAAGCTAGCCAAGTCAAAGATTTGCATCAGACTGTGTCTGTAATACTTTTTTAAGCTACTTTTTAAAATTATACTTTAAGTTCTGGGGTACATGTGCAGAAAGTGCAGGTTTGTTACATAGGTATATATATTCTGTGGTGGTTTGCTGCACCCATCAACCCATTACGTATATTAGGCATTTCTCCTAATGCTATTCGTCCCCCTTCCCCCACCCCCCAACAGGCCCCAGTGTGTGATGTTCCCCTCCCTGTGTCCATGTGTTCTCATTGTTCAACTCCCACTTATGAGTGAGAACATGTGGTGTTTGGTTTTCTATTCTTGTGTTAGTTTGCCGAGAATGATGGTTTCCAGCTTCTTCCATGTCCCTGCAAAGGACATGAACTCATCCTTTTTTATGGCTGCATAGTATTCCATGGTGTATATGTGCCACATTTTCTTTATTCAGTCTATCATTGATGGGCATTTGGGTTGGTTCCAAGTCTTTGTTATTGTGAACAGTCCTGCAATAAACATACATGTGCATGTGTCTTTACAGTAGAATGATTTATAATCCTTTGGGTATATACCCAGTAATGGGATTGCTGGACCAAATGGTATTTCTAGTTCTAGATCCTTGAGGAATAGCCACACTGTCTTCCACAATGGTTGAACTAATTTACACTCCCACCAACAGTGTAAAAGCATTCCTATTTCTCCACACCCTCTCCAGTATTTGTTGTTTCCTGGCTCTTTAATGATCGCCATTCTAACTGGCATGAGATGGTATCTCATTGTGGTTTTGATTTGCATTTCTCTAATGACTAGTGATGATGAGCTTTTTTCCCATAAGTTTGTTGGTTGCATAATTGTCCTCTTTTGAGAAGTGTCTGTTCACATCCTTCGCCCACTTTTCAATGGGGTTGTTTTATCTTGTAAATTTGTTTAAGTTCTTTGTAGATTCTGGATATTAGCCCTTTGTCAGATGGATAGATAGATTGCAAAAGTTTTCTCCCATTTTGTAGGTTGCCCGTTCACTCTGATAGTTTCTTTTTCTGTCCAGAAGCTCTTTAGTTTAATTACGTCCCATTTGTCAATTTTGGCTTTTGTTGCCTTTGTTTTTGGTGTTTTAGTCATGAAGTCTTTGCCCATGCCTATGTCTGGAATGGTATTGCCTAGGTTTTCCTCTATGGTTTTTATGGCTTTAGGTCTTATGTTTAAGTCTTTAACCCATCTTGAGTTAATTTTTGTATAAGGTGTAAGGAAGGGATCCAGTTTCAGCTTTCTGCCTATGGCTAGCCAGTTTTCCCAACACCATTTATTAAATAGGGAATCCTTTCCCCAGTGATTGTTTTTCTGAGGTTTGTCAAAGATCAGATGGTTGTAGATGTGTGGTGTTATTTCTGAGGCCTCTGTTCTGTTCCTTTGATCTATATATTTGTTTTGGTACCAGTACCATGCTGTTTTGGTTACCATAGCTTGTAGTATAGTTTGAAGTCAGGTACCATGATGCTTCCAGCTTTATTCTTTTTGGTTAGGATTGTCTTGGCTATTCGGGCTCTTTTTTGATTCCATATGAAATTTAAAGTATATTTTTCCAATTCCGTGGAGAAAGTCATTGGTAGTTTAATGGGGATAGCAGTGAATCTATAAATTACTTTGGGCAGTATGGCCACTTTCACGATACTGATTCTTCCTATCTATGAGCATGGAATGATTTTCCATTTGTTTGTGTCCTCTCTTATTTCCCTGAGGAGTGGTTTGTAGTTCTCCTTGAAGAGGTCCTTCACATCCTTGTAAGTTGTATTCCTAGGTATTTCATTCTTTTTTTAGCAATGGTGAATGGGAGTTCACTCACAGTTTGGCTCTCTGTTTGTCTGTTATTGCTGTATAGGAATGCTTGTGATTTTTGCACATTGATTTTGTATCCTGAAACTTTGCTGAAGTTGCTTATCAGCTTAAGGAGATTTTGGGCTGAGATGATGGGGTTTTCTAAATATACAATCATGTCATCTGCAAACAGAGACCATTTGACTTCCTCTTTTCCTAATTGAATACCCTTTATTTCTTTCTCTTGTCTGATTGCCCTGGCCAGAACTTCCAATACTATGTTGAATAGGAGTAGTGAGAGAGGGCATCCTTGTCTTGTGCTGATTTTCCAAGGGAATGCTTCCAGTTTTTGCACATTCAGTATGTTATTGGCTGTGGGCTTGTCGTAAATAGCACTTACTATTTTGAGATACGTTCCATCAATACCAGTTTATTGAGAGTTTTTAGCATGAAGGGCTGTTGAATTTTATCAAAGGCCCTTTCTGCATCTATTGAGCTAATGATGCAGTTTTTGTCATTGGTTCCCTTTATGTGATGGATTACATTTATTGATTTGCATATGTTGAACCATCCTTGCATCCCAGGGGTGAAGCCAACTTGATCATGGTGGACAAGCTTTTTGATGTGCTGCTGGATTCAGTTTTCCAGTATTTTATCCAGGATTTCTGCATCGATGTTCATCAGGGATATTGGCCTAAAATTTTCTTTTTTTGTTGTGTCCCTGTGAGGTTTTGGTATCAAGGTGATGCTGACCTCATAAAATGAGTTAGGGAGGATTCTCTCTTTTTCTATTGTTTGGAATAGTTTCAGAAGGAATGGTACCAGCTCCTCTTTGTATCTCTCATAGAATTCAGCTGTGAATCCGTCTGGTCCTGGAATTTTTTTGGTTGGTAGGCTATAATTAATGCCTCAATTTCAGAACTTGTTATTGGTCCATTCAGGAATTTCACTTCTTCCCGGTTTAGTCTTGGTAGTATTCTCTGATGATAATTTGTATTTCTGTGGGATCAGTGGTGATATCCCCTTAATCATGTTTTATTGCATCTATTTGATTCTTCTCTCTTTTCTTCTTTATTAGTCTGGCTAGTGGTCTGTTTTGTTGATCTTTTCAAAAAACCAGCTCCTGGATTCATTGATTTTTTGAAGGGTTTTTCGTGTCTCTATCTCCTTCAATTCTGCTCTGATCTTATTTGTGTCTTGTCTCCTGTTAGCTTTTGAATTTGTTTGTTCTTGCTTCTCTAGTTCTTTTAATTTTGATGTTAAGGTGTCAATTTTAGATCTTTCCTGCTTTCTCTTGTGGACATTTAGTGCTATAAATTTCCCTCTACACACTGCTTTAAATGTGTCCCAGAGATTCTGGGACGTTGTGTCTTTGTTTTCATTGGTTTTGAAGAACATCTTTATTTCTGCCTTCGTTTCGTTATTTACCCAGTAGTCATTCAGGAGCAGGTCACCCAGTTTCCATGTAGTTGTGAGGTTTTGAGTGAGTTTCTTAATCCTGCATAGTAATTTGAATGCATTGTGGTCTGAGAGACTGTTTGTTATGATTTCAATTCTTTTGCATTTCTTGAGGAGAGTTTTACTTCCAATTATGTGGTCAATTTTAGAATAAGTGCAATGTGGTGCTGAGAATAAGGTATATTCTGTTGATTTGGGGTGGAGAGCTCTGTAGATATCTTTTAGGTCCAGTTGGTCCAGAACTGAGTTCAAGTCCTGGATATTATTGTTAATTTTCTGTCTCATTGATCTAATATTGACAGTGGAGTGTTAAAGTCTCCCACTATTATCGTGTGGGAGTCTAAGTCTCTTTGTAGGTCTTTAAGAACTTGCTTTATGAATCTGAGTGCTCCTGTATTGGGTGCATATATGTCTAGGATAGTTAGCTCTTCTTGTTGCATTGATCCCTTTACCATTATGTAACGCCCTTCTTTGTCTCTTTTGATCTTTGCTGGCTTAAGATCTGTTTTATCAGAAGCTAGGATTGCAACCCCTGCCTTTTGTTGCTTTCCACTTGCTTGGTAAATGTTCCTCCATCCCTTTATTTTGAGCCTATGTGTATGAGATGAGTCTCCTGAGTACAGCACATTGATGGGTCTTGACTCTGTATCCAATTTGCCAGTCTGTGTCTTTCAATTGGGGGCATTTAGCTCATTTACATTTAAGGTTAATATTGTTATGTATGAATTTGATCCTGTCATTATGATACTAGCTGGTTATTTTGCTCATTAGTTGATGCAATTTTTTCATAGTGTCAATGGTCTTTATAATTTGGTATGTTTTTGCAGTGGCTGTTACCAGTTGTTCCTTTCCGTGTTTAGTGCTTCCTTCAGAAGCTCTTGTAAGGCAGGCCTGGTGGTGACAATATCTCTCAGCATTTGCTTGTAAAGGATTTTATTTCTCCTTCAATTATGAAGCTTAGTTTGGCTGGATATGAAATTCTGGCTTGAAAATTCTTTTCTTTAGGAATGTTGTATATTGGCCCCCACTGTCTTCTGGCTTGTAGTCTTTCTGCCAAGAGATCCACTGTTAGTCTGATGGGCTTCCCTTTGTGGGTAACTCAACCTTTCTCTCTGGCTGCCCTTTACATTTTTTCCTTCATTTCAACCTTGGTGAATCTGATGATTTTATGTCTTGTGGTTGCTCTTCTTGAGGAGTATCTTAGTGGTGTTCTCTGTATTTCCTGAATTTGAATGTTGGCCTGTCTTGTTAGGTTGGGAAAGTTCTCCTGGATAATATACTTGAGAGTGTTTTCCAACTTGGTTCCATTCTCTCTGTCACTTTCAGGTACACGAATCAAACATAGATTCAGTCTTTTAACATAGTCCTCTATTTCTTGGAGGCTTTGTTCATTTCTTTCACTCTTTTTTCTCTAATCTTGTCTTCTTGCTTTATTTCATTGAGTTGATCTTCAATCTCTGATATCCTTTCTCCTGCTTGATTGATTCGGCTATTGATACTTGTGTATGCTTCATGAAGTTCTTGTGCTGGGTTTTTCAGCTCCATCAGGTCATTTATATTCTTCTATAAACCGGTTATTCTAGTTAACAATTCGTCCTACCTTTTTTTTCAGGCTCTTAGCTTCCTTGCATTGGGTTAGAACATGCTCCTTTGGCTCGGAGGAGTTTGTTATTACCTGCCTTCTGAAGCCTACTTCTGTCAATTCATCAAACTCATTGTCTGTCCAGTTTTGTTCCCTTGCTGGTGGGGAGTTGTGATCTTCTGGAGGAGAAGAGGCATTCTGGCTTTTGTAGTTTTCAGCCTTTTTGCACTGGTTTCTCCCCATCTTTATGGATTTATCTACCTTTGCTCTTTGATGTTGGTGATGTTGATACTATTCCTTTCTGTTTGTTAGTTTTCCTTCTAACAGTCAGGTCCCTCTGCTGCAGGTTTGCTCGAGTTTGCTGGAGGTCCACTCCAGACCCTGTTTGCATGGGTATCACCAGTGGAGGCTGTTGGAAATGCATGAACCACCTGCCTTCTGTGTTGATCTCATTGGGTGCTGCAGGCCGGAGCTGTTCCTATTCAGACATCTTGCCAGCTCTCCTGTAATACTTTTATGAATGGGTGTAGTCCTCTCTTCTCAAGGTCCCCAAATAACTTGAGGTTCCTGGGCCCGTCAGAAAGTGACATTCTTTACTTCTTACCACAAGGACAGTAACTTTGTAAAGGACCCTTGTAGACAGGACATCAAGCCAGTCATTCTAAGGGGCTTTGTATTGGTGCTATAAAGTCAACCTCAATTCCTTAAAGTGGTCTGGTTGTATCTGCCATTCGAGTTAAAGCCTTGATAAAACAAACAGTGTCTCCAATTGAATCCTGTTACTAAAAATAGATTCTTATTGAAATTATGCAAATAATTATATTGCCATAATTTAGGAATGCTCACGAATGGCTTCTGAATTCTGGAGAAATCAGTTAGAGAGACAGATAAATTGCTCAAATTTTTGTTCACAATGTAGTTTATCTAATGTATTGTAAGTTAAAAATAGCTGAAAAGAAAAAAAATTCTTGACTTTGGAAAACAAAACATAAAGAGAATCAACAATGTTTCCAATGGAAGGGCCATGAATAAAATCTTTTCCTTCTTTTATAAGTTCAGTCCCATGTAACTAAATCTTGTTCTGCTTGATTTCAAATAGCAATTCTCATTCAGTTTTTTGTGTTTTGCTTGATTTCAACTGGAAATTCTCATTCAGCTTTTTAAAGTCCTGGAAGATTTTCCTAGTCCAATGGTATGATCCCCAAAGTTATCTGAAACCATATTTAAGAGAACTTGTCAGAGTCCTTTCCATTAAAAGTAATTTAGATGATAGCTGATTGTAAAGGCTTTTTTTTTTTTTTTTTGAGACATTATCTGGCTCTATCACTCAGGATGGAGTGCAGTGGCATGATCTTGGTTCACCACAATCTGTCCCTCCCAAACTCAAGCCATCCTCCTACCTCAGCCTCCGAAGTAGCTGGGACCATAGGCATGCACCATCATGCCTAGCTAATTTTTGTATTTTTGTGGAGACAGGATTTTACCATGTTGCCCAGGCTGCTTTCAAACTTCTGAGTTTAAGCAATTCACCCACCTCGGCCTTGCAAAGTGCCGGGATTTTTACACGCGTGAGCCACCGTGCCCTGCACCACGCCCAGCACCATGCCCTGCACGGCCTCCAGCACCGCGCCCGGCCTGTAAAAGTTTTCAGAGAAGAACTTTAAACAATCACCGTGGATGACAAAAACTTAGAATAGCCTTTGGTTAAAATCCAGTGGAAGTTCTCAAATGGCGAGAAAATTTAGTTATTTGTATTATATGTAGCATTTTAAGATAACAGCCAGAATCATGACTGATGGCAACACATCAGATCCATCAGATTTCCACAAATTTTATATAATCTTTAGAATATGTATATTAATAATATATCTATACACATACAACTTTAGAAAATATTTAACATCATCAAAATTATGACTGATACCATCCTAGATTTGTATAATTTATATAACGTTGAAAATATTTATATTAATAACATACTTATAAATGTAACCAAAAGAAGATTTAGGCCAGGCACAGTGGCTCATGCCTGTAATCCCAAAACTTTGGGAGGCCAAGTTGGACAGATCCTCAGAGGTCAGGAGTTCGACACATGCCTGGCCAACATGGAGAAATCTTGTCTCTACTAAAAATACAAAATTAGCCGGGCATGGTGGCACGTGTCTGTAGTCCCAGCTACTTGGGAAGTTGAGGCAAGAGAATCGCTTGAACCTTGGGGCAGAGGTTGCAGTGAATCTAGATGACGCCACTGCACTCCAGCCTGGGTGACAAAGCAAGATTCTGTCTCAGAGAAAAAAAAAGAAGATTTAGTGTTACTTATCTTTTGGCAATGCTTCCCATACAATGTTATCAACTAAGTTTTAGCAAAGATGTAAAAAAATTGAAAACATTTGACCAAAACAGAATGACAGTTTATTGTTTTCCATTTTATTATTTTTTTGAGACAGGGTCTCACCCTGTTGCTCAGGCTGGAGTGCAGTGGTGAAATCATGGCTCACTGCAGCCTCAACCTCCCAGGCCCAGGTGATCCTCCACCTTAGTCTCCCAAGTAGCCAGGACTATGAGCACGTGCTACCACACCTAGCTAGCTTTTGTATTTTTAGTAGAGATGGGGTTTTGCCATTTTGCCCAGGCTGGACTTGAACTCCTGGGCTCAAGTCATCCACCCACCTCGGCCTCCCAAAGGGCTGGAATTACAGACATGAGCCGCTGCACACAGCCACATGTCATTTTTAAATAACAGTCCTTCATTTAATTAGCATGACAACCAAAAGACATCAAAAGCAACATAGAAGGTTACATGGATGTGAAAACTGAAAACCCTCAGTTTTCCCAAGTAATTAAAAAAACAATAAAGGCAACACATGGATTATCTTGATAAAACCTAAAATCTTCATTACAGGCCAGTCATTTAAAGGGTAAAAGCTCTTGTGGCATAATTGTGTCTTCTTATGGGAAGCTAATTTAAATCACTTGGAAGTCAAACCCGATGACAAGGAGACTTGAATTTAATTAGACATAGAAAGAGTGTGTCCAGGGTCATGAGTGAGCATAATATTACAGAGGAATGTAAACAGGAAAACGAGAGCATAGAGCAGTGGGGATCCATAGCTCTCAAAGATAGCATGGAAGTTTCCTGGTTACATGAAGTAATTAAGACATATTTAAAAGCCAAGAGTACAAAATTAGACCTGATGAAAAAGCTGAAAGAGTTATCATCCCAGCCAAGCAGGAAACCCAAGCCTTTTATTCCTTCTCAAGAAGGAACAGGAGACAATGATGTGATCTGTGAGTCATGTGTAACATGAAAGTACAGGAAAAGTTGAACTTCTGATATACAAATCTGAAAAGTTTTTATAGTAACAGATTTCAGGATTTAAAGTCAATATTTATTACCTCTTATTATGAGCAAATAAATACATTAAGAAAACTTTGTTGTTTTAACCAAAATTTTTAGTTTTTTATCACAATGTTTTTAATATTACAGCTAATTTAAATAAACTTTATAAACAGTCTATCTGATCTCAATCAGTTTTGACCTCGAGGTAAGATTTACATAAACTTTTAATAACCTCGTATAATTTTGTCCATCTTTCCTAACTTTTTATACACATTTAGTTTTATCTTTCTTTTTTATTCCTTCAATTTAAAATAATCCTTAAAAATCTCTAAGCGAATTTACTTTCTCTGAAACAAAAAGCGGTATACATTTTGCATACAGAATTGTTTCTTTTGTATCTAGTCGTCTTAATCACATATATCTACAAAGATATTAACACTTAGAAACCCTTATTTTAATAAAAAACCTAGGAAGCAAGAAATCTTGAATTGTCATATAGCAGTATCTTACATATGAGAATAATTTCATAATTTAGAATTATGTGTTCCTAAAACTTTTTTTTAGGATGGATTTTCACTCTTTTTGCCCAGGCTGGAGTGCAATGGTGTGATCTCAGCTCACTGCAACCTCCGCCCCCCAGGTTCAAGCAATTCTCCTGCCTCAGCCTCCTGAGTAGCTGGGATTACAGGAACACAACACCACACCTGGCTAATTTTTTGTATTTTTTAGTAGAGATTGGGTTTCACCATGTTGATCAGGCTGGTCTTGAGCTCCTGACCTCGGGTGAGCCACCCGCCTTGGCTTCCCAAAGTGTTGGGATTACAGGTGTGAGCCACAGTTCCTGGGCTAAAACATGAGTTTTAAATTGGAAATAACCCAGACATTTAATGAGTATCTATTATTTAATGTAACATAACTAAAATTTCAAAAATAGGCTGGGCATGGTGGCTCACACCATGAGACCAGCCTGAGCAAAATAGCGAGATGCTGACTCTACAAAAAAAAAAATAAAAGTTAGCTGACCATGGTGGTGCATGCCTGTAATTAACAGTTTCTTGGGAGGCTGAGGTGGGAGGATCCCTTGAGTGCAGGAGGTCAAGGTTGCAATGAGCTGTGATCATGCCACTGCACTTCAGCCTGGGTGACAGACAGAGACACTGGCTCAAAAAAATTTCAAAAATACATTAAGATGTCTTGTATAGATATTTATCCATTTACATTTACTTATTTTTGACAGTTTATCTAGAGTATTTGTGAGAACTGAGGTATTAGACAAAGCTAGTCATCATTTCTAAGTTATTTTCTTGTTAACCATGATATAGCCTGTGAATATCAGGTGTTCACATAAGTGAGGACTTCAAAGTTAAATACAAGGGTATTTTACCAATAACTCAGAAAATTCCATTATTTTTGTTCAACAAACCGTATTAAATTGGTCTTATGTATTTAAAAAATCACATAAACAAATATTCTTTTCTTTCCTGTGTTTATAGCTTTATAACCTTCATGCCAAAACCTAGCACCTTAAAATATCTAGCAAATGTAAATATAAAACACAGTCAAAAATGTACGCTGACAATTCTGAAGACATTTCTATTTTTATTTTATCAATACTTTTTAAATTATTTGTATTTATAAAAGAACTCTTTTGTCTGGGCACAGTGGTTCATGCCTGTATCCCAGCACTTTGAGAGGCTGAGGCAAGAGGATCACTTGAGCTCAGGAGTTTGAGACCAGCCTGGGCAACATAGTGAGACCCAATCTCTACTAAGAATAAGATAAATATTGCCAGGCATGGTGGTGCATGCCTATTGTCCCAGCTACTAGAGAGGATGAGGCAGGAAGATTGCTTGAGCCTAGGAGGTTGAGATAACAGTGAGTTATGATCCCACTACTGCACTCCAGTCTGGGGAACAGAGTGAGACCTTAGAGTGAGACCTTGTCTCAAAAAGAGAAAAAAATATAGAATTGTTTCATTCTTTTGTTTTTCTTCAGCCAAGTAACCTCGAATTGGTAACACAACAGACAGTAAGTCTTATCTCAACACCAGTAGACAAATCAGCAGATTCAAAGTAGGCAGTGGAAAAAAAAAGATAGGCAAAAGAACTGAGACTTTTTCATTTTATGGTTTTTAAAAATAGTAACTATTTGAGTTCTGAATTTTCTTTCATGTAATTTGGCCGTCAGGTTTAAAGTGTGCACTAGAGGCCAGGTGCAGTGGCTCATTCATGTAATCCCAACACTATGGGAGGCTGAAGCAGGTGGATCACTTGAGGCCAGGAGTTTGAGACCAGCCTGGCCAACGTGACAAAACCCCATCTCTACTGAAAATACAAAAATTAACTGGGTGTGGTGGTGTGCACCTGTAGTCCTAGCTATTCAGGAGGCTGAGGCAGGATAATCGCTCAAACCTGGGAGGTGGCGGTTGCAGTGAGCCGCGATTGTACCACCATACTCCATCCTCGGCAACAGAGCAAGACTCCGTATCAAAAAGAAAAAGAAAAAAAATATATATATATATATAGGCTGGGCACAGTGGCTCATGCCTGTAATCCCAGCAGTTTGGGAGGCCAAGGCGGGTGGATCACTTGAGATCAGGAGTTTGAGACCAGCCTGGCCAACATGGTGAAACCTCATCTCTACTAAAACCACAAAAATTAGCCGGATACGGTGGCACACACCTGTAATCGCAGCTACTCAGGAGGCTGAGACAGGAGAATTGCTCAAACCTGGGAAGTGGAGGTTGCAGTGAGCCAAGATCACACCACTGCACTCCAGCATGGGCAACAGAGCAAGACTCTGTCTCAAAAAAGTGTGTGTGTGTGTGTGTGTGTGTGTGTGTGTGGCTAGAATGGTCCATAATATATAGCCAGCTCGAGTACCAGAAAACCTAGCAAGCTTAAGGTTAAAGCTTCTCATTTTGGCCTTTTCAAGATTAAATCTCCTTTAGTAGGCCCTTCCCTTCTAGGGAGGTACTTGCCGGAGCGCTGCCTGAAGTTGGTTTTCTGATGCCCTGTTGTTTCTGTTCTGAATGGCTTATTTCTCATTATAAGAGCTCACCAAAGCAGGCAGAGTTAAAAAGCAGAGACATGAAGGCTTTAAAATCATGGACTTCACTCCTACACTGAATATCAGGTCCCCAGAAAGACAGAAACACCATGGGACCACAGCAAAGGCAGAAGGAGGAGTGAGAGAGGGAGGTGGACAGAACAACAAACAGGAGTTGGCTCTCATTTTTTCACGCGTGCCATTTTCTTTAGGTTTTTCTAGTTTATGGAGTCTCTTTGTTCCAGTTGAGCACACAGATAAACTAGAGATCTCACAAGGCTTTTGCTGAGAACATCGAAGCCTTTAACCTCTGTTGGGCCAAATATTTAGACCAAAAATACAGACAGACACACAAAAGCCAGAACGAGACCAGATTGAGTAGCTCAGTGGCTACAGCATTTATTCCCTTTATTCTTTAGGATATGAACTCAAACCAGATTCAGGGTTCTAACCCAAACAGGATCCCCCTGGGGTGAAACTGAAACCCCACAGCCTAGACAAGGTTGGGGGTCATTTTTTATTTTTTATTTTTTTTTTTGAGATGGAGTTTCACTCTTGTTGCCCAGGCTGGAGTGCAATGGTGCAATATTGCCTCACTGCAACCTCCGCCTCTCAGATTTAAGCACTTATCCTGCCTCAGCCTCCCAAGCTGGGATTACAGGCTTGTGCCACCACGCCCAGCTCATTTTGCACTTTTAGTAGAGACGGGGTTTCTCCATGTTGGTCAGGCTGATCTCGAACTCCCAACCTCGGGTGATCCGCACACCTAAGCCTCCCAAAGTGTTGGCATTACAGGCATGAGCCACTGCGCCCGGCCTGCTTGTTCTTTTCATTTCATCCTGATCTCCGAATACAGGAGAGTAGCTGATTTGGTGTTCACTAACAAGCACAGAAGCTTTGTTACATTTACAGTGTTATTCTTGGCAAAACCTGAAGTTTTGCCTCCCAGGTTCAGGCCATTCTCCTGCCTCAGCCTCCTGAGTAGCTGGGACTATAGGCGCCCGCCACCTCACCCAGCTAATTTTTTGTATTTTTAGTAGAGACGGGGTTTCACCGTGTTAGCCAGGATGGTCTCGATCTCCTGACCTTGTGATCCGCCCACCTCGGCCTCCCAGAGTGCTGGGATTACAGGCGTGAGCCACCGCGCCCAGCCAGAAGCTCTAATTTCAATGATGATTGTGCTTTTTCTCTCTTCCTCAGCATCTGGCTCATGATAAAATTTCAGGTGTCTTGATGGTATCTAAATCAGTTGTTGATTCGGTCCTGGAGAAACACAAGCATAACCTCTATGCCAAGTTATAATTTTACCTATTTCCCAAGTTTTTGTTATTGGATCTCTCCACCAAACCAGTTGTTCTGCTTCTGTCTTTGCAGCTGGTTTCTGTAGATGCTGTTCAGCTGCTGGTCACATCTGGCCTTTGGGCAGGCTCAAAAATTTGAAAGTTAATAATGCAAGATTCAATTGTGTATGGGCTATCCCGTAATCCCTGTTTCTCCCCCTTTTTTGTTTTTATTATCAGTTGTTCATCTGTATGGAATCTTAACTGAGCATTTTCAATTAACTGTGTGGAATGACCCATGTATGAAGAATCAGAAATCACATTAACAGGCATATCAAAAGCAGTCAACACCTCAATTACAGCTACAAGCTCCGCCTTTTGAGCTGAAGTATAGGGTGTCTGGAAAACTTTACCTTTTGATCCAGAATAAGAAGCTTTACCATTACTAGACCCATCTGTGAAACAATGAAAACGCTTAGCAGGCTGCAGGTTGTTTACTGCAGGAATTGTAAATGCAAACCGTTCACAGTCTTGCTCAGCTAAAAGGGTAGTAAAGAAACAGTCTTTTAAATCTGTGACTATTAAAGGCCAATTTTTTGGAATTATAGTAGGAGAAGGCAATCCTGGCTGTTATATTTCCATTGGTTGTATAACTGAATTGATGGCTCTTAAGTCAGTTAACATTCTCCATTTACCTGATTTTTTCTTAATTATGAAAACTGGAGAATTCCAAGGGGAAAATGTTGGAGCTATGTGCCCATTTTCTAATTGTTCAGTAACTAATTTCTCTAAAGCATCCAGTTTCTCTTTGCTTAACAGCCATTATTCTATCCAAATTGGCTTATCTGTTAACCATTTTAAGGGTATAGGTTCTGGAGGCTTAACTATGGCCACCATCAAAAATGGTATCCTAATCTTTGGCAGGAACTTTGTCTTTCCGTTTGAAGCAGTTCTTTCAAATCTTGCAATTTTTTTTCTACTCCTATACCAGGGACATGCCCCATTTCGTGCATCATATGTTGACTTTGAGGGCTGTATAATTGTTAAGGAATTAGAACTTGTGCTCCCCATTGTCATAATAAATCTCTCCCCCATAAATTTATAGGTACAGAAGTTGCAATTGGTTGAAGAGTCCCAGGTTGTCCATCGGGCCCTTCACAATGCAAAGTATAGCTACTTTGATACACTTCTAGAGCTTTAGCAGTTTCCACTGTGTTAAATTGAGTGAGCTGAATTGGCCACATGGACGGCCAGTGCTGTAGAGAAATAATTGAAATCTCCACTCCTACCAAAAAAAAAAAAAAAATAGTATCTACCAAACCTTTAAAGTTCTTTCCTTGCATAGTTATTTCACAGGTAGGATGTTTATCAGTAATTTGACTTACCCAATAAGCTGCCTTGCCTTTTTTATTTGTGCTTCCAAATCCTCCAGTTCATTTAATTTCACTTTTTCCCATTCCCACATAAGGCTCACTCAGGAGCTGTGCTATGCGCACTCCTGGCTGTGCTTTCCAGGGAACAGAACTAAATATCACAATTTGAATTTCCTCATTGTAATCTGAATCAATGACTCCAGTGTGTATTTGCACCCCTTTTAAACTTAAAGTAGACGTTCCTAAAAGTAATCCCATTGTCCCTGCTGGCAACGGTCCACAGACTCCTGTTGGGACCTTTTGCGGGGGTTTCCCAGGCAGAAGGCTCACAGCTTTTGTGCAGCATAAATCTACTGCAGCACTATGGGCTGTGGTGGGGGACAGATAACGTATGGGGGTGAGGGAATGGCCTGAGCTGGAAATGCCCTGGTTTAGAACAGGGCCTGGGATGGGCCCCTCGGGGAGTTTCCCAAAATCGGGTTCCCTTCTTTATCAAACTTAGAGTGATACTGATTAGCCCAAAGTTTTCCTTTTTTACATTTTGGACATATTTCAGGATCAGCAGTTTTGTTTTTTCCCCTATCTGGTGGCCTGACTCGGTGATTTTTTTTTTACATTCTTTTTAGTATGACCACGTTTCCCACAGTTAAAACAAGCTCCAGGAAATAGAGTATTTCCTTTATCCACTCTCAGTCCTGCCATCGCCTGTGCCAACAAAGTAGCTTTATGTAGATTATCTCTGATATCATCACAGGCCTTGTTATAATCAACTAAATGTGCTTTCCCTCTGATAGGTCGCAGAGCAGCCTGGCAATAAGGATTAGCATTGTCAAAACCAATAACTGCAACACTATACCCGAAGCAGCCAAATCTGCAATCATCTTTTTAAGAGACTCCTGTAACCAAGCTATAAAATCCACATATGGTTCTCCTGGTCCCTGTTTTATAGCACTAAAGGAAGGGTATTGTTCTCCACATGAAGTGTTTTTTTCCAAGCTCTAAAGCACACTCCTCTAAGCTGTTCTATGGCATCATCCTGCATGACCACTTGTGCATGTAAACCAGCCCAGCCACCAACCCCCAAAAGTTGGTCTGCAGTTATATTAATTTGAGGTTGGGCCCAGGCATTGCGAGCAGCCTGAATGGAAGCTTCATCTGCCTACTAAGTTTTAAACTGTAAGAACTGAGCAGGAGTTAGACAAGCTAGAGTAAAAGTGTCCCAGTCAGTAGGAATCATCCGACTGGAAACAGCAACATTCTTTAACAGTCCCATTTCAAAAGGAGAACCTGGTTCATAGTGATTTATAGCTTGTTTAATTTTTTGAGTAATTTAAAAGGAAAAGGCTCAAATGTAGCTATAATATTTCCCTGTTGATCTGGGGTGTGTATTCAAACAGGGAACTGCCAAGCTTCTAAATCCCACTTTTGTCTAGCTTGTTGTATTCCTGCCTGACTAGAACTAAGAGCAGTCGCTCAAGGCGCTGCTCGAACAGTCACCAGGGCAACTACTTTTCACCCAGTGTCCTCCAGAAAAGAAAGATCTGGAGGGTCATTTTCTTTAAAATAATAATGAGGGTGTGCAGAAGGATAGGGATGAACCTCTCCCTCCTTTTCTGCTTTAGCTTTAGGTGACAAATAAACCTGGTCTGTAACCTCTACTGTTACTTTGTTATACTCTCCTTCCTCCTCATCATCAGTGTGAAAAAGTTCCAAGGTAGAATGAACCACAGCCCACACTTGCCCTATTGCTACCCTGATGCTTCCGAGCTCCCCTTCTTACTCACCACGGGGATTGCTTTAAGAGTACTCGGGTGTCCTCCAGCTAGTTCCACATTCTCCAATCGTTGCTCCAGTGATCCTTTGACCTGTATTCGAGCCCCCATGAATGGGCACCACTTGCTGAGACCAGGTCGGTTGGAGAGACCCTAACCCAGAAGCACTAGAGGAATTAAAGACACACACACAGAAATATAGAGGTGTGAAGTGGGAAATCGGGGAGTGGGGGGTCTTACAGCCTTCAGAGCAGAGCCCTGAACAGAGATTTACCCAGGTATTTATTAACAGCAAGCCAGTCATTAGCATTGTTTCTATAGATATTAGATTAACTAAAAGTATCCCTTATTCTTAAGGCACAGATCACTCATGCTATTGTTTGTGGCTTAAGAATGCCTTTAAGTGGTTTTCCACCCTGGACGGGCCAGGTATTCCTTGTCCTCATTCCAGTAAACCCACAACCTTCCAGCGTGGGTGTTATGGCCATCATGAACATGTCACAGTGCTGCAGAGATTTTGTTTATGGCCAGTTTTGGGGCCAGTTTATGGCCGGATTTGGGGAGGCTTGTTCCCAACAGTTCCTCAGGGTAAGGGTGCCCTAACTCCTGTGGCGACCTTCTTTGGTGGCTCCCCAGGAAGTAAGGAGATGGGAATGGTGCTGTAGAGGTCTACAGCAGCACTGCTTGCTGAGGCGGGGGACAATTGCTGTAAGGGCAGTGGCTGTGCTGGGTATTCCTCAGTTTGTTGAGGGGCTTGAGGCGGGTCCCTCTTCCTATTTCCTGAAAGAGGTTGTCCATCTTTGCTAAATTTAGAATGACACGGACTTGCCCAGTGATTGCCTTTCTTACACCAGGGACGTACATTGGGACTTTTCTGTTGATTGATGGTAGTAGTTTTCATCATTTGAATTCCTTTCTACATTCCTTTCTTGTGTCCAATTTGCCCACAATTAAGGCAAGAGCCTGAGAAATGAAGCATATTTTTTCTTACTCTTAATCTAGCCACAGCCTGAGCTAAAAGAATAACCTTATGTAAGTTATCTCCAATGCCATCGCAAGCCTTAATATATTTAGCTAAATGGGCCCTCTCTGTCTGGGATCTAATAGCAGTTTGACACTCTGCATTAGCATTATTGTATGCAAGAAGCTGTATTACAACATCCTGAGCTGTTTTGATCATTTACGGCTTTATACACAGCCTCTTGGAGCTGAGCAATAAAATTAATATATGGTTCTTTAGGTCCTTGTCAGACAGAACTGAAATAAGGATACTTTTCCCCTGTAACATTTATCCTTTTCTATGCATGTAAGCGCATGAAGCACAGCTGAACAATGGCAACATCTTCCATTAGTGCTTGATTCTCTAATCAACCCCAGTTAGGGCCAACTCATATTAACTGATCAAAGAAAACAGGTACAGGTGGCTGCACTTGTGTGTTTTCTTTTGCCTGAGTTTGAGCTTCATCAGCCTACCAAGTTTTAAACTGCAAGTACTGAGATGGAGTGAGAACAGGTTTTGTCAAAGTATCCTAATTATATGGTAGTAATCTATTATCAAGAGCCATATTTTTAAATAAAGTTTGCACAAAAAGAGAGTTCAGTCCATATTGACTAATGGCTTGCTTAAATTCTTTAGTAACTTACAACAGAAAGCAGCCTAATTAGCTATATTCTGTCCTACTTGCTGGATTATAGTAACGGGAAATTGCCATGTTTCAAGGTCTCCCTTGGCTTTAGCTTTTTGAATAGAATTTTGTCTACCACCACCAATTGCTCCAGGTTTTAATGTTGTAACTACAGGAGCAGTAAGTTTTTCAGCTAATTTATTTTCTCACCCATTTAGAGGAGAGAGAGGAGGTGGCCATTCACTTAATTCAGCAGGTGGAGCCAACGGGCTAGTAAAACATACTTTTTAAAGTTTTTCTTTCTTTTCTTTAATCTCCTCTGGTAGCTGCTCCCCACACTCAGAATTTGAAGTTAGTTTTTTACACTCATCCTCCTCTTCCTCATCTGAGTCTGCCTCATCATCTGTTTGAAATGGCTCAAGGGCTGCCTTTATTAGTGCCCACACTGACCATACAGAAACTGGAATTTCTGCTCCATCTTTATATGCCTTTTAAAAAATCTCTTCCAATTCTCTCCCATTCATCCAACTTCATAGTCCTTTGTTCTGGAAACCATGGGCAAAACTGCTTTACTGTACTAAAGAGTGATAACAAATTCTAAGTACTAAATTTCATTCCCCATCTTTGTATGTCCTCGGGTGTCTTTTGATGTCGTGTCCTCTGCTTTCACATGCTCCAGCCTTCCTTCACCGGGTCTTTGTCACCCCATGTTGGGTGCCAGGAATGTTGGGGTGATCAGACCCAACACTAGGTCATGGGGGTGATGAAGTCCGGCAGAGTCAAAGGAATGAGAAAAAGACAGTTTGAGAGAGAAAGTGGGACCAGGAGACCATCACGAGTGTGGAGTCTGCAAAGTCCCCAAGCTCTGGGAGCCCACGCTATTTGTTGGTGCTCAAACAAACAGGTGGTGAGGATTTAGGGGTTGAAAGGAAACGGTGTATAAAGTGAATGAGAAACATATGGCCCTGCCTCAGCTTCTCTTCCGACACTCAACTTTTCTCCCAACACATTCCCCTTATGAACAGGAATAAAATAGGGATGCCTGTTCTCACCACTCCTGTTTAACAAGTCCTAGCCAGAGCAATCAGGCAAGAGAAAGCGATAAAACGCATCCAAATAGGAAATGAAGTCAAATTATCTCTCTTCACTGATGATATGATTCTACACCTAGAAATCCCTAAAGACTGTGCCAAAAGGCTCCTAGAACTGATAAAAAAAACTTCAGCAAACTTTCAGGATTAAAAAAAACAACATATAGAAAGAAGTATCATTTCTGTACACCAAAAATGTTTAAACTGAGAGGTAATTCAAGAGTGTAATCCTGTTTACAACAGCAACCCCCAAAATAAAAGAAAAGAAGAATATGTCTAAGCAAGGAGGTAAAGGATATCTAAAAGGAGAACTACAAAACACTGCAGAAAGAAATCATAGATGACAAAGCAAATGGAAAACTATTCCGTGCTCATGGATTAGAAAGATCAATATTGTTAAAATGGCTATACTGTCAAAAGCAATCTACATATTCAACATTATTCCTATGAAACAACCAATGTCGTTTTTCACAGAATTAGAAAAAAAAATATTCTAAATTTCATATGGATTTTTAAAGAGCCCAGACAACCAAAGGAAACCTAAGCAAGAAGAACAAAGCTGGAGACATCACATTACTTGACTTCATACTATACCCTAAGGCCACAATAGACAAAATAGCATGGTAGCGATATGAAAACAGACACAAAAACCAATGAAACAGAATAGAGAACCCCAAAATAAACATGCACCTACAGCCATCAGCTTTCCCAGGATAACACAAAGAGAGCCAAGTGGCACCTGCACATTACACTGTGGAAGAAAAACCCAAGCTCAAGAAACCCCAACTTGTATTATGGGAAGTTCACTTGGCTGTATCCTTCCCAAGAGGGAGAAATTATCTGCATTATACTAGACAGTAAATAAACTTTTCCTTTGTTCCAGAAGGAGGTACTGGTTTTCTATTCCAAGGCTGTTTTCTATACAAACATGCTTGAAATCAATCATTTGGAAGAAGAAAGTCAGCGTCCATACTTGCAAAATGTGCGGAAATTAAAGAGACCCAAAAACTGTTTCTCTACCAATTTCTATTTTTTTTAAATCACATTTTCCCCATATAATATGCTTTTAATATGTGATAATATTCTGAAATTGTCTTAGCATTTACCCCCCTTTCTGAGTCCAGAAGGATACAATAAATTTAATTTAATTTAGTAACACTTCAAATAGTAGTGATTGTAATAGCAGAGCTAGTTTGTAGCATAAAGAAAAAATAATAATATTAGGTGACACAAATAATGCTAGCCACCATTTCTAAGTGTCCTGGTAAGTACAGTGATTATTTTCTTTTTTTCTGACTCTTTTTTATTGTATTTTTTATTTTTTTTCCCATAGGTTATTGGGGTACGGTGGTATTTGGTTCCATGAATAACTTCTTTACTGGTTATTTGTGAGATTTGGGTGCACCTATCACCCGAACAGTGTACACTGCACCTTATTTGTTGTCTTTTATCCCTCGCCCCCCACCCTATTAAATAATAGACAAAAAATAATGGGTTTAGAATACATGAGTTCAAATGAATTGTCAAACGTATGTGGGAAAAGTGGAATCAGTTTGTGAGAAAAAGCAAAAAACTCAACAGTAATGCTGATAAAGCATCATCCCTTCATGGCTAGAGCTGCCAGGACACTAGAACACCAAAATCAGCTAGGGAAATTTTGTAGAAGTCCCAGATGTACTAAATGTTCTGTGAATACACAGAGATATAATTATAACTGTTACCTGCATGTAGAGTAAAGATGAGAAGGCATTGGTCATGGTGGCAGCTACCTCAGGAGTTACAAAGCAGACGTGGTTCCAGGACAGTGTATGTCAGGGCAAAGCTGTCCTAGGAGGCTATTAGGAGTTGGTTACGGCACAGACATTGTAAGTCAGATGGTCTCATTACTTTCAATGACAAAACCAAAATTACTTTTGTATCAGCCTAATACAACGGCCTGGCAAGAGCACAGAAAAAGTCCCTGTGCTGTTAGGTGGGGACCTCTGATGCAGCACAATTCCTTCATCCCGTTCTCCAAAATCCCCCTCTTCCAATTCCACTGAAGAGAAAATCTGATGGAAGTGCTGTGTAAGTAGGCTCAGATATATCTACCACTATAGACAGTAGAGGTGATTCATAAATCCAAGCCTATCAAATACATCATTAAAAAGTTACATGTTTAATTTTTTTTTGAAATTAGGGATCATGATATAAAAGTTATCAGAATCAAAACTGTCACTAATCTTTAAAAAGAAAAGAAAAAACCTGGACAAATAGATTCAGAGAAGGCCTTGAAGAGAGGGTTCTCATGCTTCTAGGTCTGATACAAACTATCACAAAATACTACAAAATCCACAACCTTGCACAAAGGCCATAGCAACCTTACACAAAATACACTTCTGTGAGGACATCTATCCAGCAACCACCTACTCAAACTTCAACTGACATCGACCTTGTTGTTGATCTTTATAGTCAAAGATAACTATAACAAAACAATTAGATAAGCCTCTTCATTTTTCCTTTATTTATTTTTTTCTACTCCCCCATAATTCCAGGTTGATCGCTTTTCTTTTAAATACCTTGTCTTCCTTTACCATTTGAATCTACACAGTTTGCTTTGTCATGCATATTCCCATTGCAGTGCCCTCCTCCCTAAGATGTGTCTTTTTCCTTTAGAGAACCTTTCTCTGTTTGTTATTTAGGTTTACAATGAGAAGGCGTGTAAAGTAATTTTACTGTCTTCCCAGGAAAAAATCACTGACTTACAATATTTATATTTATTTATTTACATTCCTGGGGATGAGGAATTAAAGATTTCACAAATTTTCTTATTGAGAAGATCGAAGTTTTCATGTGAGCAAAACTGAATATGTAAATTGATATGTGAATTATGCTGCAGATAATATGCTCAAATGTTTGCTTGTATTAAATTTGTTACACATGAATATTGCATATGTAAGATAATATACTAAGAAATTATCACATTTAATGAAATGCTTTAATCAAATTCCTGATTGAATTTTTGATATCAATATCTTTTTCCTTGTTTAATCCATCTTTAGAGTGAACAGGGCTGTCTAGGCCAAAGTCCTCACTTCTATCTAAATTGTCTGAGTTACGGAACTTTTTGAATTTATTATGTTGTCACAGGAAGTTTCTTATTGCTTGTTTAAAGGAGTCGCTCTCAATATGATGCGGAATCCAAAGGCACTGAAGGGCATATATCCTGAGTTTCTGTTACTGAAGCCAAAGGTTGCCAATTTCTTGTAGATCCTGCTGGAGTTAAACTTCATTTAAGTAATCATTAAAAGCTGCATTTATTCCCTCACTTGAACTTTTGATTTCACACTATTAGGACTAATCCTCTAAGTCTTTGCTAAGTTATGTTCCTCCTTTTCTTGTGGCTTGACTCTGATGCTCTCTATATGCAACATCAATTGACATAAAGTACATTCAGGGCAAGAGAGTTTCTTTAAATATTACCTTGTTATTCAAAATAATCACAAAAGCACTCATCGTAGGAAAACTTGTGAGGACTCAAATATAGGGAAATACTTTTTCTTTCTAAGGCACAATTCTCTAAAGAAGTTCACCTTAATTTGAATATACATGGGAAAATATCGTTGTTCACTAATAGTCTATATTCACTCTGTTTTCTTCCCTCATAGACCAGCCGGTTCACTATTATTCTCCAAATGATGTGTGCCTCTCTAGAGTCCAGGCTATCTGCATATCTAATTTTTCCCACAAATTACTGTTTTGAATTGCACTGAATTCAATTCAAGGGGATGTCATTTATAAACAGTGCAAATATATACTGCACGAGGGATCTTAGAAATCATACATATGGTTTGATCCATAAGCTCATATGAGCGTGCAATGTCAACTTTTTTCATGTTTTTTTAAATCCACTTAAATTCTATTTTAAGCCACCATCTGCCTGTGCTGTTAGGGCAGTTAGCCTTCAATCATTTTAAGATGCTCCCCTCTAAGTACCGTGATAGTGATAGAGATATCACCAGTCAGGTGTCCTAGGAAGCCGACTCCGAGTTGGAGATTTGCATGCAAGGAGGTTAAAATGATATTCCCAACACCTGTGGAAGAGTGACAGCAATAGGATTGGGCAGAGCAGGAAGTCGGCTGGAATGCAATCACTATCATGGCCGCAGTCCACTCTACAGGGATCTTGGTGAGTTTACCTAATGACTTCGAATTGGAGCAAGAAAACCAGGCCTTTATATTTCTGTACCAAGCAGTTCTCGGATGTGGGATGCCTTGAGAAGGGACATGAACTTGGATGAAGGAACTTTACTGTGCTGTGAGTATTGTTGCCAGGAGTCAGCTGTCAACACTCCCAGGAGACGGGAAATTATGCTTTAGTCACTGAGGCGGCATGTAGTGTCAGACCACAGCCTTGTTAAACAGAGCCAGAATTTGGAGGATGGTTGGTGGGTTTAACATTTGGGGTTTGACATCTTGTCCCCACAAGCTGCTGCTGGCCTCTTCCTTGTCCATTTCTGTGTGACCTGTTTAGGAG
Source organism: Pan troglodytes (assembly GCF_028858775.2). Taxonomy (NCBI): domain Eukaryota; kingdom Metazoa; phylum Chordata; class Mammalia; order Primates; family Hominidae; genus Pan; species Pan troglodytes. Next base: position 4,218,920 of record NC_072420.2, on the reverse strand, counting down.
CCCCAGCTTCCTGCTTCTTCTTTACCATATTTGGAATGCAAAAATCTACACGTAATTTGGCCCATGGACCCTTCTGCTTAGACATATACTTGTAGCTATTTTTTTAAAAGATGACTACGCCTTCTAGAATATTTCTAAGAAACTGCCTAAGTCACCACTGCTCACCAAGAGGCCTTTGTTTTTTCCTCTTCTTAACCATGGGAAAGGAATGTAGGAGGGTAGGGAGTGGATATTTTCTAACCTGGAAAAAACTCATTTTACCCTGTATAAATTTTGTTAGCAAATTCCTTCTTTGCACTTACTCCACAATCTTTCCAAATTCTCCCAAATGCTCAAGCTTTTAAAAAACAAAAGACAGAAAGATAGCAGGTTATTAGGTTTTCCACCAAACCTTTTCTTTCTATTCCTTTACATCTGTGGGCTTAGAATAACTCTGCTCCTGGAACTGGGAAAGGCACTTGGGAAAAGAAAGAAAAAAAAAAGCTCTCAAAGTTTAACATCACAAAACATTATAGTCACTGCTATTTTATTATTTATTTATTTATTTATTTATTTATTTATTTATTTATTTTTGAGATGGAGTCTTGTTCTGCCACCAGGCTGGAGTGCAGTGGTGCGATCTCGGCTCACTGCAACCTCTGCGTCCTGGGTTCAAGCGATTCTCCTGCCTCAGCCTACTGAGTAGCTGGGACTACAGGCGTGTGCCACCACACCCAGCTAATTTTTGTATTTTTAGTAGAGATGGGGTTTCACCATGTTAGCCAGGACGATCTCGATCTCCTGACCTTGTGATCCGTCCGCCTTGGCCTCCCAAAGTGCTGGGATTACAGGCATGAGCCACCGTGAGTGACCTTGCTTTGTAATTTTTATATCATATGTCCCCTGTGTTAGACCAAGAGCTTGTAAAAGCCAGAAGACATACACCATTTATAGTTCAATTAGAGATGTTCACTGATAAAACTTATTCTTCCATCTGAGGGTGGTATTTGTAGTTACAGTAATGTAGATGACAATCTAAGTTATGTTCTATAAACTGTGTCACTGACATCTCAATCTACAGCTAACTTTAATTTTTTAAAAGCAGAGGAGTGGGTTGTATAGGTTTAGAAATACATTCATCAAGCTAGTTAAGTGAGATAGATTCAAACCTTCAACTCACTGGAATATTTACCAAATTGACTATTCATTAGCTAAAGGAGCCATATAAACAAGGTACTTTTTAAAATTCAAAGTTATGTAAGCTTTTGTTTCCTTTTTATGCTGTTATGAATTGGATTGTAGAGGTTATAAGGTAAAATAAGGTTACTTTACAGTAAAGCATACAACACATTGTCACAAGAGGGCAGCCTTTGAACATGAATTGCTTCTCTGGCATTCCTTGAAATTTTGAGACAGTTACTTTAATTAACACAACTAAATAATAAAACACTACAGAGAATCTAAGAAGACACTTTGACTTATGCATATTGTTACTTTTTTATTACTGCTAGTGGAAGATGTAATCTACAAGGAAGGCAAGGACTGAATTTGTTTTACGTAAAAAGACAAATTTCTTTGGGTTTTAGCTTTCAAACATCAAGATAGTAGGTCAATGTCTAAATGAGTGTATCAAAGTTCTCACACTAGCACATGTAAATCCACCTCTTATCTACCCAAAACTCTAACCAAGCAAAGGCAAGTTGGAAGAATCAGACAAATGTAAGTGCCTAGGATACATAAATGCCACTGGATTTTATGTTTTTAACTTTCACCCTCCCAAGTTTCACTAAGAGACATGTTACTTGGAGAGGTTGCTAAAGTGTAGTTGTGTGATGTCTCTGTGTACGGTTGGTCTGGACCTCTTTCTGTCCAGTGGTTGCCCTCAACTGATTAGAGTCGCCTCTCTAAAGATCATGCTTATGTCCCTGGAGCAGTCCACAGCACTATCAATGTTGACTTCCACCTTTTTCCAATTAATATTTCTGTACTTACTGAATTGGAAAACATACAGGTGTTTTTTGCCTGGTCACTTGTGGTTTTACAACACTCCCCCCGCTTCCGCACCACTGCCCCAGGTGATTTTGTTGCCAGCCAAAGTGTGAGAACTACTGGCAGCTGCTGGCAGACAGCAGCAAAGGCCCAAATCCTCTGTGTGATTTCAAGACCCCTATCTGATTTTCAGCCATATTTCCTTCTCCTTCTCACAGCTGAGCCCACTCCTCCTCCCTCACCACCTGTAGACTATGCTTTCCAGCCTGTGTCCAGGATTAGTACTGATGTAAGGCACGTGGGGTTTAAGGATCTCTCTCTTCAGTCTTATTTCCGCACCATCGCTGACAGATATATTCCAGTTGTAATCATGGGGTTACCTCCTTTTGTTTCCAGTCCCATGCTCATTTTCTCTATCACATTCTACCTTGTAATAACCTAAATCTTCTGGTGGGCAAGCTTCTTCCTCAATCAAATTTGTGTTTATGATTGTGTTGGGGATTGGCTTAGTAATCCAGGTACTGCTGCTGCCTTGAAAGCGGAGACTGCATCCTTCTGTCTGGATATCTTGAGTTTCTGGATTGTAAACCTTATTAGGGCCCATTTTTCCTAGAATTGGAGCCTCTACTTTGTTCTTGCTACTTTAGTTCACCCAGAAAGCACGATCTCTGCCTGAATTTCAAAGTGTTGGCTAGCTTAAATATCCTTTTGTGAGACTTTTGTCTTCCTGCGGGGTGATTTTTTCATCTTACATACCATTGCTCATCTTTTTATCTTGAATGTAATTGAAATAGTTTTAATCTGTGTTACCAGCAACAAGAACCCCTTTTATGAGATGAAGAGGCCAGATCAGTCTCATAACATGTGTCCCCCTCCGTGTGTTGAATTTATGTCAGAGCCAGGTTCTTTCCTATTTGACGTCTCTCACCAAATTCCAGTGTTTATGTCCTAGGAGGTGCCCAATAAATTCTAGAGTTGATACAAGCTGTAATTTTAGAGAAATTAAATTAGCAAGTGGAATTAGATTATATACAACCTAATCAACTTTTTTTTTTCTGAGGATGACCTAGATTTGGGCTTCAGTGACAATAGTTGTCCCCTAAATATTTATACTCAAAATCTAGGATCACCAGTACAATGTTGAATAGCAGTGATGAACACACACATCCCTTTCTTGTCCTAATCTATGTGGTTTAAACATTTACGCTTTCACCATTAAATATAGTATTGTTTATATGATTTGTTGTGGATGCTTTCCATCACTTCAAGAAAATTTCTTTTTCTAGCTTGCTGAGAGTTTTTTTTAAAATCAGCAATAGATATTTCTCCAAAGAAAATATCCAAATGACCAACAGATACGTGAAAAAAATGCTCAGCATCACTAATCGGGGAAATGCAAATCAAAACCACAAAGAGATATTGCCTCAGGCCCTTTAGAATTGTCTTATTAAAAGAAAAAGATAACGAGTGTTAACAATGGGGAGAAATTGGAACACTTCTACAGTGTTTCTGGGAAAGTAAAACTGTGCAGCCTCTATGGAAAACAGTACGGTGGTTCCTCAAAAAAATTAAGAAACTAGAACTACCATATGATCTAGCCATCCACTTCAGGTTATTTATCTGAAAGAATTGAGATTGGGATGATTCTCAGGCTCATTGCAGCATTATTTACACTAATCAAAATGTGGAAATGAGGTTAATGTCTATTGGCAGATGAATAGATAAAGAAAATGTGATATATTCATACAACGGAATATTATTCAGCTTTAAAACAAGAAAGCCTGGCAATATGCAACATGGATGAACCTAGAGGACATTAATGCTAAGTAAAGTAAATCAGTCACAGAAGGACAAACTGTATGATTCCACTTGTATAAAGTATCTAAGATAGCCAAATTCATTAGAATCACAGATTAGAATGGTGATAGCTCTTTAAGTTGAAATCAATTTTGCATTCCTGGGTTTTGTAGTTTTGCTATCAGGATTCTGACACATAAAAAAAGTTTGGATTTTCCCTATTCTTTATTTCTGAAATAATTTAAAAATTTTATTTTTTTTAAACGTTTGAAAGAATTCACCAGCAAAACTCTTTGGATCTGGAGTTTGCTTATTTTTTTATTTCTTTAGTTTTATCTTTTTATGTGCAGGTATTTGACAATTAATTTAATTATTTTAATAAATGTCAATTACTTCATATGTTCCATTTAATCTTGTGAATTTTTTTTATAAGTTTTTTTCAAGGAATTCACCCTTTCATCCAAGTAATGAAAATTAGTATAAAATGTTTCACAATATTCCATTATCTTGTTAATGTCTCTTGTGTCTACAACTGTACAGTCTCATTAATCCATGATATTTATAATTTGTGTTTTCTTTCTTTCTCACAGAACTAACTTTTGGCCATGATGATTTTCTCCTGTTTCTCTTTTCTGTCTCATTGATTTCTAATTTCTGTTTTATTTCTTTTCTTCTACTTGTTTTGGACTTAATTTGCTCTCTTGTTTTAGATTTTCTTTTTAAGGTAGAAAATCAGTTCACTTGTTTTGAACTTCTCTTTTTTAGAATAAGCATTTATACAAAAAATTTACTCTGGGTCTGCTTAACTTTATCCCATACATTTTGATATAGTGTATTTTTATTTGTATTCAGTTCAATGTATTTAAAGGTGTTTCTTATGATTTCTTCCTTGAGCTAAAGGGCATTTTAAGATGTATTTAAATCTTCCAATAGTGTAGACTTTCATGGGTAGCTTGTTTTTACCCATTTCAACTCATTTTCATTATGGTCAGAAAGCATACTTTCTATGATTATAGTGTTTTGAAACTTCTTGAGAGATATTTTGTGGTCTATAGCCTATTGATAAATGTTTCATGTGTAGCATAATAGAACATATATTCTATTGTCTTGGTCAATATCGATTAGGTCAAGCTGTTGTCAAAATTATTTTATCTTAATTTTCTTTAGTTATTCTGTCAGCAATACAGCATTATGTCTTCATAATTACTTGACATTTTATCATTATGAAATAGGTGTCTGTTGTAATATTGCTTGTTTGGAGGTCTACTTTTTCTTATATTAATATAGCCACATAAGATTTCTTGTGCTTGTTGTTTCCTTGGTATACTTGGGAATTATTTAACTCTCAACTTATCTATACCATAATATTTGGCATGCATCTCTTATAGGTACTTTTATTATATAGTTGGACAATCTGTGTTTTATTTGGAGTATTTAAATTACATTTGAAATAATTATTGAAACGTTTGCATTTAAGACTACTATTTTTGCTTTTCTTTTTCTTTTTTTTTTTTTTTGAGACGGAATCTGGTCCTGTCACCCAGGCTGGAGTGCAGTGGCGGGATCTCGGCTCACTGCAAGCTCCGCCTCCCGGGTTCACGCCATTTTCCTGCCTCAGCATCCGGAGTAGCTGGGACTACAGGCGCCCGCCGCCATGCCCGCCTAATTTTTGTATTTTTAGTAGAGACGGGGTTTCACCGTGTTAGCCAGGATGGTCTCGATCTCCTGACCTCGTGATCCACTCGCCTCGGCCTCCCAAAGTGCTGGGATTACAGGCTGAGCCACTGCACCCAGCCTATTTTGCTCTTATGTTCTATTTGTTCCATCATTTTTTGCTCCTCTGTTCTTTCTTTCATGCCTTTTTATATTAACTGAACAATATTCAGGGTTCCATTTTAATTCCTTTATTGGCATTTTAGAAGAATATCTTCATATAATGTGGTGGTTCTCTAGGGATCATAATAAACATCCTGGGCTTATCGCAGTCCACTTAGTATTAATAGTCAGCGTTTTCATGTAACATAAAGAAAAGTTGCAGCAAAATTTTTGCATTTAGTCTCCTGTCAGAGCTATTAATTTAGAATATTTTACATACATTATCAATAGTACACTTAAGTTTTTATTCAAAGCATCAGTTGTTTGTTATAAAACTAAAAGAAAAAAGCCTTAGTTTTTCATGTTTATGCACATGCCATTCCTAGAGCTTCTCCTTGCTTCCTGTAGGTCAGAATTTCCATCTGTTGTTATCTTTCTTTAGCCTAAAAAATTTCCGTTTGCATTTCTTGTATCTAGGTCTGCTAATGACAATTGTTCGAAGCTTTCTTTTATCTGAATAAATCTTTCTTTTCTCAAGAATTACTTTTTCTAGTTATAGAATTTGGAGTTGACAGTTTTCTTTTATTTTGAAGATGTAGTTTCATTGCTTTTTAAAGTGTCATTTCTGATGACAGGTCATCTGTCTATTTGTTTCCACGTATGTAAATTATTTTCTCCCTCCCTTTAGCTACTTTCAAGATTTACTCTTTTTTTGCCCAGTGGTTTGACTATGGTATGTCTACATTTGGTTCTCTTTATTTTTATTTTGTTCTTTGAGTTTCTTAAACCTGTAAGTTGATATATGCTGACAATTAGGAAAACTTTTGGTCTTTACTTTTTCAAATAGCTTTTTCTGTCTCATTTTCTTCTCTACTCTTTCTAGGACTCCAATTATAATAGCGCTAGACTGGCCCTATTTTTATTATTTTTCTTCCTTTGTATTATCTGTATTGGGAAATTGTTCTTGATCTGTTTTTAAGTGCACTGATAGTTTTTTCTGCCATCTTTAATTTACTAGTATGTGCATACAATGACACTTTTATATAAGATATTCAGTCTCTCAGTTCTAAAATTTGTCCTATTATCTCTTTATCGTTTTTACTTCTCTGTTGAGATTCTCCATATATTCCCTCTTATGACCATCTATTCCTTAAATCCTTGAATATGCTTATAATAGCTTATTTTAAATTTCTTATCTTCTAATCCAAGCATGTTGGCCATTTCACTGTCTTAATCCATTGTTTACTTTTTTTGTTATGTGTCATATTTTCCTGGTTTTATGTCTAGGCAGGTTAAATTATATGTTAGATTATGTGTATGATATTTTGTAGAGATAGGTTCTTCTATTTTCCTTTGAAGAGTGACTCTTTTCTAACATTAGTCTTTTTTCTGTAGTCAAACACCAAAATTTCACTCCTGAGCTATATGCAATGGTTGAAATCTCTGCTCTGTACTAGCAATTTAGCTGTTGTTTTCTGCTGGATTCTATGGAGTCTCTTTTTATGAATGTGAAATGTAGCAGCCATCATATATCTGAATGAAGTTGAAGTGCTGATTTTAGATTTTTACTCTGTGACATTCTCCTCTGTGACTTTCAATTGTGTGAGATTTCCTCCCATGTCATTCAAATTTCCCAGTTCTTCTTTTCTGTCAGCCTGGAACTCTGTGCTCTTATTCCTCAAGCTAGTAAAACTCACCGCTTTACTCATAGACATCGAATTTTGCACAGACTGGGAAGCGTCATCAGGTGTGTAATTGCACTGATGCAAATTTAAATCATTGCAATTTTCTTTATTCAATGGTCAAATACTTCATCAGTGGTTGAATATTCTACTATTTCTGCCTGTTTTCTGTTTCTCATTGCCATCAAATGTGTATTTAATTTTTTTTAGAGTTAATAGTTTTTTTCCCTGCATTTGAGTTAGACCTGAGCTACTACCACATTTTGTAATTCAAACTTTTTGTCTAACAATGTTTTAAAAAACTCTTTATTTGGAGGGAATTCTCAAATTTCTAAATACTCTACAAACATTAGGATCAGGGCTCACATTCCCAGTTTCCCTTGTAGCCAGATGTACATATGGAAAATGGCCTCAGCTAATGAAGCATACCCACATATTTGAAACTCAGAAAAGTGTTAAGAGGAACTGTAGATATCATTTTAGTTGATGCAAGGATGGAAGAAAATAACCAACTTTCACTGGTGAACTTTGTCTTCAATCATTGTTTTCCTGTGGGTAAGTGGCTAATTTTCTGGCCTAGAGGTGGAATTGGTGTGTTGGTAACAATTGATTTGATGATAACCTGCTTTTGTCTTTTTAAAAATTGCTAATCCACCATTGTTTCTGGTCCTGTTTTATACTTATGCAGTGTATAATCTCTCATGCAAAATTTAGTTCTTTGTTTCTCAGCTTAAACTGGATTTTGATGAGCAGTTTTCAACTTCAAATGAAAGAAATGGCTTTGGTTGATGTTAGACAAAAATAAAAAGAGGGAATTAAAGAAATATGTTTGTCATCTTGTAATATTAAATAAATGAAACTGAAAATTCAACAATTCTGCTTCATAAAAAAATAGAAAATTTCTACTGTTTTTCATTATTTTTGAAGCTATATGATTAAATGAAATTTCTGCCTCATGGAAGGTTTTTAGAACTATGTAATAATACCATAAAGACCATTAGGAGAGAAATGAATAAAGACTGAAAGAAGTAAACACTGTGTGGTAAGGTAGATGGCACATAGTTGTGTGCGTGGAGCCCTAATACATTTTACCATGGAATTTATACAATAAATGTTAGTTTCCTGTGAACCTGCTGATTAATATGACTTTCTCAGACATTTCCTTAACCTAAACAGTTTAGGTTTCCTGTAGATAGACTGCATGTATTCTCATCTTTAACCTTTCCATAATCTTCCCTAATTACAGATGTCATTGGTTCTTAATAGCAAAAGAACAGCAGTAGCTTATAAAGTTATATTATTTGTTTTTTACTAATATGTGAAGTGATTTTGTCTTTCATTTCACCTCTAAAGCTAATTATGTCTTCTAAGTTAACAAAAATTCCGGATCATACCATCATTAGTTTAAAGTTTACAATGAATTCATTCTTTCCATTTATTACTAACCTGCATTATAGCAATATTTAGCTAATGAATTCTCAAAATATTTCTTGAAAGGTGAAAGAGTACCTCAAGTAAATGGTGTAATTAATTTATTTATCAGAATTTTAAATTAAGTGTTCTGTTTAATCTCAAAGGGGTACCAATGAAGTTAGGGCATGAGGAGTCCGTGGTTAATAAAATGGCAAAAATTAAAAAAGATTATTACATTTTTCCTCATAGTATGATGGCTATAATTTTTAAAACAGTAGAAATGTTTAATTTTTAAAGTCTACTAGTGTCTATTTAATTCAAAGATGTGAGGTCTTCAGTTCAACTTGTTGTTTGAAATTTGAACAGCTTTTTCTTGCTGTTGTTCAATACAGTTATTAAACAGTCCAGGCAGGCCTCTGGAGTTACATATATGTATGTGGCTATGTGTGTATATATACATAGAAGTAGAAATAGCATATAATCAATTTACATAAGACTTTTGCTTTTGATGAAAATTCTTCTAAAAGTGAATATAAATTAATAGCATATGGAGCCTACAAAAATTGTCTAATAGGGAAGTAGGAAAATATAATTTGTGAAGAAAAAGTTCGCTAAAACAGACTTTTTATTTTTACATGTAATAAATTTATATTGAAGGGTTTCCAGAAATATAAAATGTTATAGGGCACCTATCCTGAGACACACGAAGGAGACAAGGGATAGAGCTAGGATGGAAGTGAAAATAAAGGACAAGTAGAGATAGATACTTAAGTGGAAATGAAACACTGCATGTTCTCACTCATAGGTGGGAATTGAACAATGAGAACACATGGATACAGGAAGGGGAACATCACACACCAGGGCCTGTTGTGGGGTGGGGGAGGGGAGAGGGATAGCATTAGGACATATACCTAATGCTAAATGACGAGTTAATGGGTGCAGCACACCAACATGGCACATGTATACATATGTAACTAAACTGCACGTTGTGCACATATGCCCTAAAACTTAAAGTACAAAAAAAAGTCATCAAACAGGTGGTAATTTTAAAACATGGCTTTTCCAGGTAGCAAATTTTCTGAATGTATCGCAAAAGAAGATAAATTGTGTGTCTATGTAGATCATGTCAATGAAATAAACAATAAAGGTTACTTATTGGAATATTGAAAGTGGTTGATAATAAATTAATTATTTATATTTATGGTAAAAGCAATAAACTTGATTTTTAGGGGGTTCAATGACTTCCTGAAAATATCCTCTCACAGATTTTCTCAGAGTGTCTAGTTGGCAAAAGCACAGCTCCAAATTGCTATTTCTGTCAACGTCTACAGAACATTTACAGTTCGATTTCCAAAAGTTTCCATTTCTACTGACCTTACAAATTTGTAAAATGAATGCCCACCAGGACAAAATATTAAGTGATAAAATTAATTGGATCCTACAAGTGAAAATCTAGGCAAGGAAAATCTTCCTTCTTAATGAAAGATTTTTATGTCTCTTCATTCTTGTCCTTCTAGGTAAAGCAACACTCTGGAGACCTTCTTTTGAGGCATTTCACCACCAGAGTAAGTGTGATGTATGAGTAATTAGTCCACCCACAGGGAGCTGGTGAAATTAAATTGGAAGTTATTTCCTAACTGGCATATCTTGGAGTAAAATTAATCTAATAACAGTTTTCATAAGAGAGCATAAGCTTAAAAGACAACATTTTTAATTCAGCTTTACCAAACAAAGTGCAAATTTAGGTGTCCAGTTGTGAAGTTTGGTTGTGTGTGGATTGTACAGTGAAGGTACCAGTGGACAACAGTTGCTCATCAAGCAAGTTTATACAAAAGCTTTCGGACACGTCCAACTCTAGATAAAATTCGAAAGTATTTCATGCTTGTGTTCAGAGTTTCTTTTTCTCTCTCCAAGGTAACCCACATATCAAAAGACATACGGGGTTGTGGGTAGAACTTCCTAAAATTGCTCGTGAGAAGTGTGCCATGCATAAACATACTTCACTAGCTTGAATTTTCTGTTAGTCTCACAGGAAACAATTAAAATCCTGTATGTTTTTCTATCTCCACACACTCCTGAACATAGAAAGACCAAGTGACATCTCTGGTTAAGATGTGTACAGGTTACAAGACATGTCTAAATATATTCACCGAGAGGTTTATTATTTTCACAGTGGCATTCACTAAATCAGTTGTCAGTGTAGCAATACTCAAGGAATAAGCAGGGGCTTTAATTTATCAAAGTTTGGAGTCCACCCCAAGTTGGATCACTGAAGCACGTAACTGTAGATAAGGTCACTCAAAAGCACAAATCCAGGTTATAAATATTCAGTAGTAGTTTATATGCATTTAGCAATTTGAATGCTGGGAAGTGTAGCCCAGAAAATCAATCGACATTGAACTATTAAAGAGGCCTTCATGGCACCTGCACTTTGAATCTCTTCAGACTCAGGTTAAACAGGAGACATGGTAGCTCATATATACTGCAAAAACCCTTCCTCTTTTCCTTTTTATCTATGAACCTGCCCTTTTCAATGTTGTCTAGATGCCTGAAGTTATGAATACCCTTGATCTTAGTAAAAAATGGTACCACCCTTCAGCAAAATCTCACTGATCAGTGTCTATGTTGCCTCACTGAGTTAGCCTTTTGTGTTCTTGTGGCCCAGGATGACAATGTTGACACAATCCAAACCAGTAGTTGGAAAGTTAATGTTGGATGCGTCTTTGACAATTGATGGAATGACCTGAAATCAAATGTGAGGCGGTGGAGACCCAAGAATGCTATTCAGGCAGTAAGTGATCTGTGGAGATACTAAATGAAATATCTGGAAGGAATTGTAATCTTGCAACTATGCTTTTACGTGTTTTTTGACATAAACAGTTTCTATTTATGGTGGAGCTGCAGTGTCCATTTCCCATGAAGTTTCCATAGTGTTAACTAATGCAGTCATGTGTCACTTAATGACAGGGGTGTGTCTGAGAAATGCATTGCTGGACAATATTATTATTGTATGAATATCACAGAGTTTACTTACATAAACCTAGATGCTATAGCTGATTACATACCTAGGTTAGGTGGTATAGCCTATTCCTTCTAGGCTACAAACCTGTGCAGCATGTTACTGTACTGAATACTGTAGGCAATTGTAACACAACAGTTAAGTATATCTATACTTACTTATATCTATACAGTAAGTGTATCTATACATTTCTAAACATACAAGAGGTACAGTAAAAATACAGTGTTATGATTTTATTGTACCACTGTCATACATGTGCACTATCCTTGACCAAAATGTTGTTATGTGATGCATGATTGTAACAAAAGAATTAATTAAAGATAATATTGAAGTGCCTATTGAGATTTCAATGAAGAAAGGAATATTTGTAAATTCTGATTACCTTAAGTGGGAATTGACTTTCTTCCTGTTTCCATGGTTGTTCTTGTGAAAGAGCATAGCTTTCCAAAGACCTGAAATCTCTGACAAATCTTGCAATTCTCTATTGCCTGCATTATGAAGGTCACCTAGTATCAAATGAGGCAAAATGGTAGATTATAAAGACCTGTACTTTATTGTCAGTTCCTAAACATAGAAAGCATTGGTCTATCTTGAACATTTCTGCAGTTATAAACTAGCCTTGGGTCATGATTTTCTGCCTTTTTATCATAGACAAGATTTAATATAGGAGATGTCCTTTTAATGTGTAATGTGAATAGTAAGTGCCACTTATGAAGCCCTATTTTCTTCCAGTCATTTTAATTGTCAAATCTGTCCAGTCAAGATGCATTGTTAGAGGCTTCACTGACAACACCGTCTGTGTGTGTGTGTGTGTGTGTGTGTGTGTGTACATACATATGATTGAGCAGGATTTAATGTAAGTCAAAACTGTCTCAAATTTCCTAGGACAATACAGCTTCCTTGGCCATTCCCTTGGAGCTCTGAGTTGAGGAGCTGGTGATGTGTATTTCTTGTGCATGTTCTCCACATTATCCCTATGCAGGCCTTCCATGGGCTTGGTTTTGGAACCAGTGATGAGGAAGATCATTAGAATTGTTGTGCTCAAAAAGATTCCTCCATTCTTCTGTATAAGCAATGGGAATTTTCCCAGACCAATATTTCTTCTTTTGAAATGGTAAATTTTGAATATTAACTGGTTAGTATAATCCCATAAAATAACAAAGTTTGAGCCCTATGAACTGTGTTTTAGGCTAAAGTTGTGTTTTATGCTAAATCATCATTTACTTCTTGTATGATTTTTTTTTTTTGAGACAGAGTCTGGCACTGTCACTCAGGCTGGAGAGCAGTGGCACAATTTTGGCTTACTGCAAGCTCCGCCTCCCAGGGGCACACCATTCTCCTGCTTCAGCCTCCTGAGTAGCTGGGACTACAGGTGCCCACCACCACACCCGGCTAATTTTTTTTTTATGATTAAGGGCGAAATCAAAGCTGCTCCCCTATATTACATTCATAAGTCAGAATGATTAAAGCAAGCTATTTATTTATTAGAAACACATACTCCAAATTTAGCATCTAAGACATGACAGCCTTTCAGGAGACATCAATTTACTTTTTAGAGTCTATAGCTATATTTGTATTCATGCTATTGGTGTCCATAATATTTCATTAGATATTCTGGTTAAATTGATAAATGAAAATAATATATGTGATAAGGAGAACAACCTAGGTCTCCTGGAGGGCCCCTTACAACTCAGCTGGTGTTAGCAGAAATGCCTGGGTGTAACAGTGAGAAACAACATTTCAAAAGTGTTGAGCAATTTTTCAGGCAGAGGAATATGTATGCCAATCCAGGCAGCAAGATAAGTGGAGGTCAGTTAAAAGATCAGTGTGTGATTACATTTTTTTTTAGGTTTCTACTGAGAGGAAATATAATACTCAGTTATTATTTTCTCTGTATATCTCTGGTTATTTTGTCACAACTTTTTATGTAAGCTACTACCAAACATTGGGTTATACAAGATCTATGGGTCGTATTCAATATTTGCTTTTCCCCCAACTACTAACACGTTTGATTCCCTTTGTAACTTTCTCCCCTATTTCTCCTTTCAACCTGTTTTCTCCAACCACACTGAGTTAATACGCCTCCTATATACTCTCATACCCTGTTTTATCTAAAGAGATTTCCTTTTTCTACTATTATACCCATCTCATTCCCTAATTTATTTCTTCTTATTTCTCTCTCTATTTTTTATTCTTTTAGGCACAGCTCATGTCTCATGACTTTCAAAAAGTTTTTCTTCTGATATTCCCAGCTCGAATTACGTATATCCCAATCAGTTTCCTTAGTCTTACAACTCTGCATATTATTGGCTTATAATCTGTCTTAGGCTGGGAATTAGCTCCTTGTAGGCAGGGGCTAGAGTTTATTTACTCTTATGTCCATAATGCCTGACACAGGAACTATTCTCACATACAAATTGTAGGGCCATAATTCCTGAGAACATATGTATATTGTAGTGACTCATAAAGGCTTGAAATAAATTTTTTAAATGATTAATTGGGAAGTCCATGAACTTGACATCTTGATGTAGAATAAAAGCAAGGGCAGATGAAGAAGTTATACAGGATACTTGAAATACCAGAAGAATATAATCAGAGAGCAATAAATTAATCCTTGATTTTTAGATGTGAAGAAGTTCTGAGAAATATTTGAAGACATGGCTCTAGGGATGAGTACAAAACAGAGACCAGTAGCCAGAGTCAGAGCTTTAAAGAGTGAAGAAATTGCATTGCAGGGGGAAGGACTGTTGTATACTAAATAGAAATTGTCATTAAATGGAAGACTAAGCAAGAGGCTGATGATCTGTGGATGAGAGACCAAAATGGTGTGGAGATAGAGGTAAATGCCATAATCTACAAAGAAGATATTTTTGTGCCAGGAAGAAATAATAGGTCTAGAACATAATAAAAGATAAATGGTTAACTACATTGTAATGTGGTCTCAGAACTCACTGAAGGCATAGCCATTGATATTAACTTCCACTTTGCTTCCAGACAAAAGATTTTAAATATTTTAAAGATTGCATTTGATATTGTATGATTCATCAAGACAGAAAGTAAAGCTGTAGTTGCCCTGGGAGGGCAGGGAATGGGGAGTCACTTTTTAGTGGGTACAGGATTTCAATTTTACAAGACAAAAAGAATTATGGAGATGGGTGGTGGTGATGCTTGCACAACATTGTGAATACATTTAATAACACTGAATTGTATACTTAACCGTGGTTAAGATGCAAATTGTTGAGTGTGTTTTGCCACAATTAAAAAATGGAAAACAATAGTATTTTATGATATAGCCTATTTCATCTGGTAGCTAGCTGTATGTGTCTGCTCAGCTGTGGATAGATATTTATGCTGTTTCTGAACTGGAGGTTACTGGTATTCGCTAAGGTATAGGAAAATTGATCTTATGTGGCTAACTGAGGTGGATATAGTTGTATCAGTCAGACAGTAATGATATAATCATGATAGTTTACATTTAACATAATTTACATGTGTTATACTTTAGAAAGCACTTCATAGATATTATTACTTCATACCATTTTCCCCTTACCATATTTGTCTCTCCTTTCTCAGCTGACTTCAGAAAATGTCTCTTCCACACTACTCAATTCATCTCCTTATTTTGTCAAAATTTTAAGTCTCAGAGTCTCCAAAAAAAATTCCAGACAAATCTCATCAGCTTTCGGTCATTGATTAATCGATGCCCTTAGAGGCTTTCCCTTTCCCTTCTCAATTTGACATAGCTTCCAAATACACTTGCCAGTAAAACAAAGTTGTTTATATGGTTTTGTATTTCTTCCTGTTGAATTATGAACATTTTTTCATATTGACATTGATTTCCATCTGGCCATGAAATACTCAAGGTGAAGAAAATGAAACAAAATTTGTAATATTTATCAAGAGCCAGGTACCGTTTTCAGTGTCCTAGAAGCATAAACTAGTGTAATGCTCACCACCTCATATGAGAGGCAAAAATGGATGAAACTATAAAACCAAGACACAGAGAGTTAAGGGAAATTTTCCAAGATCACACAGCCACTGAGGATATGAACTAGATTTTGACTTCAGGCTATTTACCCCAGAACCTGTGCTTTCAACCATCATTTGTACTGCTTCCCTAAATTACACTTGAGTACACTGTGACAACAAATTTCACCTATGACACTGATTATCTGGGGAACTTTGCAACTTATTCTGAATATGACTCAGTTTTCTTTTCTGTACAGAGATAAAGTCAGTATATACTCCATAGATTCGTTATAAGGATTATACGAAATGACACATGAGAAGGCTTTAAAAGGACTTGGAAAGCAATAAGTTTTTTGTTTTCAATCATTTTTCAATAGGTTATCAGTGTTGTGAATGGTTCATGAAAAATGACTTTGGGCTCAGTGAGTAACTGAAATGTTGTGCTTAATAGTGTGTTTAATATTAATATAATAGTAACCAATGTCGTTATTGTTGAGTAATAGTTATTTGGCTTTTCACTGCTTTTCTTTTCTAGTGTTTTAGTCAGAGACTTCTTAAGTCTCCTCAAGTGTGTACACATTTCTTAAATTTGTTGGAAAGTACCAAATTTAAGATATCTTGCATTTTTTTCTTCCTTAGTAAACACTAAATTCAATCACGCAGCAGAAAAAGGGCTCTGTTATTGTCAGTACAATGGTTTAATATTCACTTTTATTCCCTGTATTGTAGTTCTGATTTAATTGCTATTTAGAGTAAAACTTGTTCCTTATTATATGCATTCATAATTATAAAATTTGTGTTTTAATGCCTTCTACACATATACTGTGCTTTTCTTTATTTCCTTATATCTTTTACTGTTGCATGATCCTGGTATTTGAAATCTCATTAAGTGTTGTTTGGGGATTTGCTGGGAATGTCATCTACATAGTAATGTCTCAAGTTTGTAGCATCTTTAAAACATAATAGGAGATGGAATTCACAGCAGAGTAATAAGCCTCCCACTTTAGGCAATATATTTGTGATTGGTATGACTTTGTTCCCAGAGGGCAATTAGCAACACAATATTATGGCTATGTGTACAAGGAAAACTAATTTTTAAAATCTCCTTTAAAAAAACAGTTCCCAATCCTAACCAGTATCATGCACAGAATCCGTTTCCACCTCTTCACATGGAAGCAGCTCTGGGTGGACATCTAGAAAGTTGGATAACTATTTATCACACATGATCTGAAAAGTTTGCATTGCCATAGATAGGAATGAATTATCTGTTTATAAAGAAAAAAAACAATAAAAATATGAACCAAGAAAGCACAGAAGGTAGTAACCACATTTAGATGTTTATCATGGAATCGTCTTTATAATCCATCTGTTACAATTCCACAGAGCAAATTACAAGTAATTGTGAAGTTTCCCCTCATTTTATAGGTTTGGTCTTATAAGGCATGCAACACAAATTTTAATTACTTTTCTTTTTGGTATTTGGATCTTAATTTGGTCAAGTGGCCACTGGGTAGATGATGGAGCCTCTTGAGACATACAGTCTTCTAGCTTTGTTGATGTGAATATTACTGTGTATTTTTCATTCACTTATTATTTTACAAGGCATGCTTCATTAAAAATATGTCAACATCTCATTGACAAATCACAAAATTTTAAAGGCAGAAGAAAAAAACAATTTATTTAAAACATTCCTGTGTAAAAGTAGTCACCACTCTTACTATTCTTCAAATATTTTTATTATATTTAAATGCAAGCCCAGTTTTATCTCGAGTGTCTGACCTTGATGATATTGTACACTTTAAACTTAGAAAAATTGAACGCTATTGGAAATTTCCTACAGATCAGCTTTTCTAGATGCCAAACACCTTGTTTCAGCCATCGTGATGACAGCAAATTGGGTTCTCAGGGATTCTGGCCTCTGGCATCATCTCAGTTGTTTATAATTGAAGTTGGCTCTGATGAGAACTCAGCTTAGATGCATGGTTGGACTGCTGGGCTTAAGGCTGGCCTGCCAGGAGGTTGCATTGAGCTGTAACTAGGCAAAGAAAGAAGGAGTTTATTGAGGCACTACTGACAATAGCAAAGACTTGGAACCAACCCAAATGTCCAACAATGATAGACTGGATTAAGAAAATGTGGCATATATACACCATGGAATACTATGCAGCCATAAAAATGATGAGTTCATGTCATTTGTAGGGACATGGATGAAGCTGGAAACCATCATTCTCAGCAAATTATCACAAGGACAAAAAACCAAACACTGCGTGTTCTCACTCATAGGTGGGAATTAAACAAGGAGAACACATGGACACAGGAAGGGGAACAGCACACACTGGGGCCTGTTGTGGGGTGAGGGGCTAGGGGAGGGAAAGCATTAGGATATATACCTAATGTAAATGACGAATTAATGGGTGCAGCACACCAACATGTCACATGTATACATATGAAACAAACCTGCACGTTGTGCACATGTACCCTAGAACTTAAAGTATAACAAAAAAAGAAGGGGTTGGGCAAAATTACCAACAATCTTCAACTATGAATTTTTATGAGTAGGGGCTTCCCACACCATCAGGCACTCCAAGTTGGAGAAACAAGGGATGTTGAATTGAAAGTTTAATTTTTTAGGCTTGATAGATTAGGGAAGTTTTGGGTACATCTTTCCCACTCTAGAGCCCTCTCCCTAACTCACAGCCAATTTGGGACATGGGCTCAATGGAAAAGAGTACTGAGATCAATTCGAAATATCCATCATGAACATAGGAGGCAGGCATTCTGGCCAAGGGGTGCGTCTTCCCACTTTGTAATCCAGAGTGCGATTTCTTCTTGCTATCTGTCCCTCCATAAATAAGCGTTGGGTGAAGGACAAGCTAGTTACAGTTGAGGATGGAATGAGATTCTAGCAGAATTGCAAAATGAACTGAGAGCCACGAAACTATTCCTCTGTGAACCAGCAGAGAGATCTGTGGAAGGCAAAGGAAGAGGAGCCAAGAGGCCAGATAACATTCCTGCTTCCCCTACATTGTGAGAGTGAAATTGTCAGCAACCTATATCAGTAATTAACCAGAGGCTTTTTAGAGAGTAAGACTTCTGATAGATACCTCAAGAGCTGAAGTTGCTCTTCAGTACTGCACAGAACCTGTGGACAGATTTTCATCATTATTCTCTTCTTCAACAGACAGATATTAAATTCAAGGCATAGTTCTAAACTATGCAGTCAATTACAAAAAGTAATAATGAAGGGCATTAGCTGTGCCTCATAGGACGTTAAAACTCTAGCTGCTAAATGAGACAAATAGGGTTCCCACATCAAGTGCCTGGGCTCCTGTTATAACCTGGACTCTGTTTCCATTGGCTTCTCTTGTTTCTGTTTTGGTAAACCCATCATTTGGCTTAGTCCCTATCCTTGCCATGCTCACCCACCAGTAGGTGGACCTCCTTGACCATAACTTGGCATAGATCTTTGATTGTTTCTTTTCAAGTGTTTTCTTACTTTAGAGCTGCAGTCAATTGTTGTTTGGACCATAAGACTCTGAGGCTGTGTGTGGTTGAAACTGTCTTGAGACTCAAAGAGCTATTGAGGAAGGGATTTGGTAGCTGAACTCTTTTGAAGATTTTCTCTGTCTCTCACACATCTGGGGCTGAATAGCTTAACTTTTAATTTCTACATCGATGATAGTTTAATAGGCATTCATGCAAATCAGTTCTGCTGGGAGTTATTATCCTTCTCCAATAACAAGCAATGCATTCCTTAAATTTAGTGTACGTATAAATTCTACATGGTAAGTGAAGCTGTCTTTATGAATTGCTGCTATAGAATATACTAGATTGTGTAGGTTTTAGTACAATCCAGGTAATTATCAAGCCTTTGTAATATTTGCAGGAAAGTGATCCTTTCACTTCAGTTTATGGAACTTGAAAATTTTTCAGTTGCCACCCACTAATTAGATCATAAACTTAATTCTATGTATCTGAATTTATTTTTCTATTTATAAATTTATCTGGATGCTTTCTCAAAGGTTTCTCACATTAAAAACCGACGGCTTTGTAAAATTAAAATAGAAGTAATAGGAATTGTGTTAAAAAACAGAATCAGGCCAAGCCTGGTGGCTTATGCCTGTAATGCCAACACTTAGGGAGGCCGAGGTGGGAGGATCATTTGAGGTCAGGAGTTCAAGACCAGCCTGGGCAACATGGCAAAACCCCACCTGTATTTAAAAAATGCACAAATTAGCTGGGCGTGGTGGTGAATGCGTCTAGTCCTAGCTACTCAGGAGGCTAAGGCAGGAGAATAGCTTGAACCCAGGAGGCTGAGGTTGCAGTGTGCCAAGATAGAGCCACTGCATTCCAGCCTGGGTGACAGAGTGAGATCCTGTCTTAAAAAAAAGAAAAAAAGAAAAGAAAAAGAAAAAAACCAGAATCATACAGTGAGAGAGATTGTATAGCCCTTTTAATTGTCCATTATGGATACATTTCTTTTTCTGTGTAATAGTTTATCAGCACGAAAATTTTCCTTTTCTGTGTAATAGTTTATCAGCATGAAAAAAAAACAGTCACTGAACACTGATAATTTTCTTTCTCTCTCTCTCTCTTTTTTTTTCCTTTTTTTGGAGATGAAGTCTCACTCTGTCACCCAGGCTGGAGTGCAATGGCAACATCTCTGTTCACTGCAACCTTCACATCCTGGGTTCAGGCGATTTTCCTGCCTCAGCCTCCCAAGTAGCTCGGATTCCAGGGACATCCCGTCATGCCTGGATAAGTTTTTGTATTTTCAGTAGAGACGGGGTTTCATCATGTTGGCCAGGCTGGTCTCAAACTCCTGACCTCAAATGATCTGCCCACCGTAGCCTCCCAAATTACTGGTGATGAGTTTCATTTAATGGTGTTCTACAAAGTGAGTTTAGGCAGTGAAAGGGCACATGTCGTCTATAGTTTACCAGAAAGTAGTACCGGTCACCAGCATTGAAGCGTACTCCTAACCCTGGAAAATTTCTTCAACAGCCAGAATTAATCTCAGATTTTGAGACTGGAGCAAAGACTAATTTGGTATGTGTTCATTCAGATTAGTAAATCTCCATGGTGTTCGAACTGTATAATATCAAATCTAAAATAAGTCAAGAGAGTTGGACAATATCTCATCTCTGAGAAAAAAATGCATTATTTTCAACAGATTTAAGGCTGAATTTAAAATCCAACTGCCTATTCCAGTGTATGTTTCTCTAGAATAAGGCCAAGCCCTACAAATTCTGGATAGTGTCCTCCAAGTTGTGTTTAAGTGATAATTGATAAATCTATGGTTTAGACACATATGGAATTCCACATAACTTTAGCTCCAGCCTTTGTGAGTAAAAATTGGCAGTGATCATGGCCTTAATGGAGGCATGTGGTTAATTGGAATTTTCAGTACCAAAAGTCTTCTTCCTACTAGTTTACCAGGGTACCCTATAATAGTATCCATAACTTATTGCCCACTTGTCTGCTTTGATTTCTTTTTTAAAAAGACAATTTTAAACTTAGAGGTTTTGTACCTCAAGTCACATATGTGGCACATTTATAAAATAATCATGCCTTTGCATATTTTTCCTTTGATATCTTAGCTGTAAATCCAAGTCATTTATGTTTTTAATTGCCACAAATATTACACTGAAATAGAGCACTAGTTGCAAAAATGCCTGGTATAACATTTCTTCTTGTTCTTGAAAGTTATTTTAGTATCCCATGTTTAAGATATTCCTAGACAACTATATGTAACTATAATTATTTCTGTTAGGTAGAAACATCTTTGTGGTCAACATTTGTGAAGGGCCTTGCAAATAATAATATGCTTGAGTAGGAATAGTATTTTGCAAATATAGCCCTAAATAGAGCTACTGATTTTACCAAGTACTAAAGACTCCAAACTCTGTCTTTGTCTTTCAAATTTGGTTTATAGGAATATCTCATTACAATGAGCAAAAAGCCTATCTGATCATTAATGAGATAATTTTGACACTTCCAAATGACACAGCTAATTTGTAGTAGGTTTTTGAAGTGCAAATTACATGTTTCTGTTTAAATAATGACAGTAAAATATAGACACTATGTATTCACACTCTATATACACAACTAACTCCAACTTGTCTCTAGAAGAAAAGTTTAATTTCTCAGGTCTCATCCACAAAATTAAGTGTTAATAAGCTCTATCTTTATTCTCACTTGGAAGTAATTTCTTCTTAACCATTGTATAACACTGCTACAGTTTGTACGGAGATAAAATAACTCAAGGTGAGAAATCCAGTTATTTAAAGAAATCATTTTACCTCCAATCACTTTTAGGATATCTATGGTTTTAGAGTAAGGATGAAAATTTATAAACATTTGTTAAATTATGCAACTGTTTTTGAAGATGTTTCAAAATTACATTTTCCTTATTTTACAACTAGTTTTCATGTATTCACAAATGAGACACATGAGAATTATTAATGCAAAAGCGCAGCATATCAACAAAATTTATAATGTAAATAGATTAGTTAGGAAAGAATGTAATGAGTGAATTACCAAAGCTATTTTATTGGTTCCTAGATTTACCATAGAAGAAAATAAAGCACCCTTATAAAAATTTCTCAGCACTGAGTCCATTTAAGTTCTATTTTGTATGCCGTAAGTTCTAAAAAATGTTATTGCCGGTAAAAATAGGGTGCCTATCTAAAATTGTCTTTTTAAAGGTTCTCTCTTATTCTTCTTCCCTTCCTATGTGTGCCCAGAATACTTTCATCGTCTTGATTGGAACACTGTCTCTCTTTCTCAGAGGGTGTACATTTGTAGAAGGGAGAAAATATTTGTTAATTTTGCTTTCTATAAGATAAGGCCTCAATGGTTGAAGGTCAGTTAACAAACTTTTTTTTTTGTCTTCATACTATTATCTTGGAATTACCAACTGGCTTCTATTTAGATTTTGAATAATGAAAGAAAAGAACTAGCATTTGTTAGAACTTACTGTGTTCCAGAAACTTTATTGATGCCATTTCTTCTCATTATCACATTCATTCTTTCAATTAGTATTATTTTTTTCCATCTTAATAAGGTGGGACCAGAGGTTTTGTAATATCCACTAACCCACTGTGGATTTCATGGATTGCAAGAGGAAGAAAGCATGGTGGAACTCAGGTTTCTCTGATTCCAAATTCACATCCTTTCATGTCTCCATGAAAAATAGAAAAGATAAATTGGGCTCTATTCTAACAAGAGAAATACAATTTTCCGTCAGTTAAATGAATAATTCTTTTTTTATTTTATTTTATTTTATTTTTATCATTATACTTTAAGTTTTAGGGTACATGTGCACATTGTGCAGATTAGTTACACATGTATACATGTGCCATGCTGGTGTACTGCACCCAGATACCTAAACGAATAATTCTTAAACCTCAAAAATAAAACGTAGCAAAACCTCAATTCAAGAGTAGACATAAAGGTTGTGACATGGGTAGCAGGGACATATGTCTAGTGACATAGATTTGCTATGCATATCTGACCAAAAATCTCCCTCATGATTTTCAAATCAGATGCATAACTACATTTAATGAGTTTCACGAATCATTAATATCAGGCTCTGAAAACAGGGTCATTAAAAATGATTAAGATTTTCAACAACAAAATCTTATCTAAATAGTAAGGAAATTATATTAGATGGCTCCATTCTCTGGGCGGTCTAGTTAACAATTCAACTTGTTCAAAGCTATAAAATATGGCAACGTAAAAAATTATGAAAGTTTTTCTAACTTTGTGCTTAAGGTAGTTGGCCATTCTTCGTCTTGGGAATAAGAAGGTTAGATTTTCTGTCGAAGCATTTTACTATTGCTTTTCAGTTTCCTTTTATGGAAAGTAGATAAAATTGCAATTTTTTAATTTTAAATTTAAAGTCAAAATGGAGATAAGTATCTCCATTAATTAAGTAAAGATTAATTTTTTAAAAAATGGCATTTACTAAATTCTAATCAATCAATTGATTGACTATTTTTATCCCTGGCTCAATGTAACTCTCTTTTACATACTCTTGTCTTAATTCTAGTTTATGTCAACAATGTGTAATCATAGATGACTCTTTGCCATTTTGATCTCTCAGTTCTATGAACACCTTTGATCTAATGATAATGTTTTCCAACAGAATTATTTCTACTCAAACTTCTGAGATCAAATTTGTGGATTTAGTCTCACCCCAATCAATTCTTCAACTCTCAGGACACCAAATGGTGTCCTACAATTCAATTCAATCCTGAGACTATCTATCTGGAGATAGCATCAGATCCCAAAAGTTCAGGGTTCAGGCCCACAAGACTGCGCCCCCACCATTAGAGAGGAGTTGTGGGCCTCCCATACTCCTGACCAACTGTCTATAAATTAGGACTTCCATGGATTCCTTCCCCAGGTTCTATAATTTGCTAAGATGGCGCACAGAACCCAAGAAAGCACTTTGCTTACAGTTACTGTCTGATACAAATCAGGAACTGTCAAATAGAAGAGAGATATAGGGCCAGGTATGGTGAAAAGGGGCACAAAGCTGCCATATGACCTCTAAGTATGTCACTGTATCACCCTCCCAGCACCTCAGAGGTGATGGAGGAGAGGGCTGACAGTTTCAACCATCTAGTTATGCCTTCATGTTTCTGATGACCAGCACCCACCCTGAAGCTATACGGGTCTCCAGCCACCACTCATGTCATGTCAATAGCATAAACTCAGGTATGGCTAAGAGGGACTTATGACTAGTAAAGGATGGTCCTCTCATCTCTATCAGGAAATTTCAAGTTTTAGGAGCTCTGTACTGTGAACTGAGGAGGAAGACCAAATAGGACATACCCTAGACCAGTTGTGCTAACTACTGTGTGCCTCAAAATTGCCTACGGTTGTGTTACAATAAGAGATTGCTGAGGCCTGCTATTGGAATTTCAGATTTGGTAGATCTGGGGGTGTAACCTGAGAATGTGCAGTTCTAGTAAGTTCCCAGGTGATGCTGATGTTGCTAGCACAGGGACCACACTTCCAGACGGACTGAGTGAAGCATCGTCGTTACTTATAATAGCAACTTCTCTGTAGTCATAATTTCATTCATCCTATTCTCTGAGCTCCTCCTTTAATCATTCCCTTTCATACGCTGACATAAAATTTTTCAATCTCTCTGAGACCTCCAAACTATTATTTTATCATATTCACAATGACCCTTACCAACTTGATGTACTCTATTTCCTGTTCTCCTGCCTAAATTCCATGGCCAACCATTCCCAGGAAACTTCAACTTCCTTGTTTCTCTTTCACTTTGCTGAATCTAACCAGGAAAATAACCCTGGTTAGATCCAAATTTCCACCAAATCCACACATATATTTGAGCAACTAGCTACATGGATCAAATTGAAAAATATCCCACTTGAAAATGAGAATCTCAGTGCTGACTATCAATCAATCATACTACATATGCTCCAATCTATTCACTCTCTAATTTACCTAATTTTGTATCTTATTCTGTCTCTAATCCCTAACACTTCCCCAGAAATCCTCAATGTCTTTTTGGTTGTGCTTCCCTGAGAACATTGAATCATCCAAAGACAACTTCCACAGACTCCTGAAACCATTTAAACTCACTTTGCCATGTCTACACCCACATACTCTCCATTTTCACCTATTATTATCTGTGAAATAACTTGCCCCTATCTGTATATTTTCTGATGATGATTTCTATATTACAGGTGAAGAAAATGAGAATAGGGTTACAGCTACTTTCTCATTATAGCATAGCTTAGAATCAAATCCATGCAGTCCACCACTGAAACTGGGGTTCCAAGTCAGTGTATTTGGAGAAGGAGAGCTAGTAGATAAATAAGGATGAAAAGATCCAGGATGAAGCTTCTGATGGAAGAAAAGGACATGTTTACTATTATGAACTCCTTGAAGTAGACCTTAAGCATTCTCATCTGGACAAATATACATTCATCCACTCCAGTGAGCTGATTAAGTTTTAGGATTTTAAGGGTCAGTGAACAATTATTCCTCACTCAGCAATTAAAGAAGGATTAAAATGAATATTATCTTGGAGAAGTTTAATTTAAAATATATTTGATTGATTTTTGGCAATTGTCTTCTATCAGATCATTACCAATCCATATGAGTTGGTAGGAAGGGAGAAAACCCAAAATTTAATCAGATGCCTGAAGTTAGGGAACATTTTATAACCAACCCAGGGGGAAAAATGCTCAAAAGGGGAAAGATGAGGACAGAAAATACACTTCAAAGATTTTAACTTTTTGACAAAATGTCAATTCTGTGCAAGAAAAACTGATTGTGTGAATATAACTTTGTCATTTACATCTGCCAATGTGTTCAGAAATATATAACGTATAATTTTTTTAATAGTAGTTTGTTAACACAAAATTTATTCATCAAAGTATCTAAAACATTCTAAAAATACTAAAAAATTTCAATTTAAATATTAAGCTAAACAGCTCTGTATGTATAAATAAGCTCAAACAAACGTGCATGCTCCCCAACAATAACACTGCTACAGATATTGACAGGTGGTTTTCATTTCATTTCATTTTATAATGGCAAATCTGGTTAAAACCCAGATTCTGGGCTGGGCACAGTGGCTCACGTCTGTGATCCCAGCACTTTGAGAGGCTGAGGCAGGCAAATCACAAGGTCAACAGATCGGGACCATCCTGGCCAACATGGCAAAACCCCATCTCTAATAAAAAAAATACAAAAGTTAGCTGGGCATTGTGGCACGTGCCTGTAGTCCCAGCTACTTGGGAGGCTGAGGCAGGAGAATCACTTGGACCTGGGAGGCAGAGGTTGCATGAGCCGCGACTGTGCCACTGTACTCCAGCCAGGTAACAGAGAGAGACTCCATCTCAGAACAAAACAAAACAAAACAAAACAACACAAAACAAAACCCCAGATTCTGAACTGACTCTCACAATAAGGATCTCAATTGCTTCAAAGAGAATAAAATACCTAGAAATCCAACTTACAAGGGATGTGAAAGACCTCTTCAAGGAGAACTACAAACCACTGCTCAATGAAATAAGATACAAACAAATGTAAGAACCTTCCATGCTCATGGGTAGCAAGAATCAATATTGTGAAAATGGCCATACTGCCCAAGGTAATTTATAGATTCAATGCCATCCCCATCAAGCTACCAATGACTTTCTTCACAGAATTGGAAAAAAACTACTTTAAACTTCATATGGAATGAAAAAAGAGCCTGCATTGCCAAGTCAATCCTAAGCCAAAAGAACAAAGCTGGAGGAACCACGCTGCCTGACTTCAAACTATACTACAAGGCTACAGTGACCAAAACAGCATGGTACTTGTACCAAAAGAGAGATAGAGGCCAATGGAACAGAACAGAGCCCTCAGAAATAATGCCACGTGTCTACAACTATCTGATCTTTGACAAACCTGACAAAAACAAGAACTAGGGAAAGGATTCCCTATTTAATAAATGGTTCTGGGAAAACTGGCTAGCCATATGTAGAAAGCTGAAACTGGATCCCTTCCTTACACTTTATACAAAAATTAATTCAAGATGGATTAAAGACTTACATGTTAGGCCTAAAATCATAAAAAACCCTAGAAAAAAACTAGGCAATACCATTCGGGACATAGGCATGGGCAGGGACTTCATGTCTAAAACACCAAAAGCAATGGCAACAAAAGACAAAATTGATAAATGGGATCTAATTAAACTAAAGAGCTTGTGCACAGCAAAAGAAAGCACCATCAGAGTGAACGGGCAACCTACAGAATGGGAGAAAAGTTTTGCAATCTACTCATCTGACAAAGGGCAAATATCCAGAATCTACAATAAACTCCAACAAATTTACAAGAAAAAAGCAACCCCATCAAAAAGTGGGCAAAGGATATGAACAGACACTTCTCAAAAGAAGACATTTATGCAGCCAAAAAACACATGAAAAACTGCTCACCATCACTGGCCATCAGAGAAATGCAAACCAAAACCACAATGAGATACCATCTCACACCAGTTAGAATGGCGATCATTAAAAAGTCAGGAAACAACAGGTGCTGGAGAGGATGTGGAGAAATAGGAACACTTTTACACTGTTGATGGGACTGTAAACTAGTTCAAACATTGTGGAAGTCGGTGTGGCGATTCCTCAGGGATCTAGAACTATAAATACCATTTGACCCAGCCATTCCATTACTGGGTATATACCCAAAGGATTATAAATCATGCTGCTCTAAAGACACATGCACACGTATGTTTATTGTGCCACTATTCACAGTAGCAAAGACTTGGAACCAACCCAAATGTCCAACAATGATAGACTGGACTAAGAAAATGTGGCACATATACACCATGGAATACTATGCAGCCATAAAAAACGATGAGTTCATGTCCTTTGTAGGGACATGGATGAAGCTGGAAACCATCATTCTCAGCAAACTATCACAAGGACAAAAAACCAAACAGCACATGTTCTCACTCATAGGTGGGAATTGAACAATGAGAACACATGGACACAGGAAGGGGAACATCACACACTGGGGACTGTTGTGGGGTGGGGAGAGGGGGGAGGGATAGCATTAGAAGATATACCTAATATTAAATGACGAGTTAATGGGTGCAGCACAACAGCATGGCACATGTATATGTATGTAACAAACCTGCACGTTCTGCACATGTACCCTAAAACTTAAAGTATAATAATAATAATTTAAAAAAAGAAATGAAAACATATGTCCACACACACACAAACAAGAAAAAAATAAGGATCTCAAAGAGGTCAATATGTATATAATCTATTCTTAAATAAAATTTTTCTCCAATTGTTTATTGAAATATCACAGAGGCTCTGACTTTGTTTATACCCTTAAAAAGTATGTATATTTATGTGTAGCTTTTGTAAAGTGAAAGCTCAGAATGTCTACTCTGTTCTGGTACCACTTTAGTTTAATTGTTGGAAAATATTTAATAAAAATAAATTACTCAACAAGTGGAAAATTTGAACTTTGCATACTAAATTTTTACTTCATATTATCAACTCTTGAAAAATAAGTGTGTATATTAGAAATGACACTCATTTGACTATACCATAATATATTTCAGACTTTTTATCTTCAGCTACAGAATTTCTCCATCCTTTGAATTATGTTAGCGGGCTTTAGTTGGCCAGTATTGGTGATTCGCCTCCACTAATTCACAACTCTATTATCTTACCCCCAGGGATGCATTTCCATAGTTCTGCCTTGTTATGAGTGTCATTTTTTTCTTCTGTTTTGTTGACTGCCATTCAAATAGTTTTGGCTTTATCAGAGATTCTCACTTTATTGTTTGTCACCCCCTCATTTTTTTAGCTTCTCATAATTTACTGTATTATATCTGCCTGGGCTTTTGGTTCCTTTACAGATTTGTTTCACTTTATTTTTAGCTTATGATACTTCTAAAGTCTGTACCCTTTTAATTTTCACTTGCTTCATCATCACATTCTTGTGTTTTGTTTTCATTTCAAAATACCAGAAAGTAGGGTGACTCAGCATCTTGGTGAGTGGAATAGTTTAGTTATAATAGAAAAAAAAACCCATACTTTTTGTGAGCTATCTGTTTCTAAGTAAAAATTATATATATAAATTCTTGAAAAAAAATCTTAAACTTCTAAGGGATTGAATGACATTTTAAAATCATTCTATACAACAATGGGTGCAAAATTTGTATTCCTCTACTCAAGAGAAATAATGAACATTTGTTATTAGTTTACTAACATCTAAATGTTAATGTATTCAATTATATATTATTAAAACACGATGAAGCTTAAGAGGTGGAAAAGTATAAAACAAACAAGTGTATAATTTACCTTTATTAGTATGAAACATCTTTTTCTGTCCTGAAAATAAAGATTAACCAGTGGTGTGCTGGGGCGGGAGGGGGTGTGTTGGAGGGAGAAAAGCCATGATTTGCCAATTTCAGCACGAAACTGAAAATGGTTATTAATCTTTACTAGCTCCAGATATCTTTTAACATATATTGAAATCTATGATCCTTAGAAAGAAAACATATATACAGATTTTGACAAAACTTTGCAGTTCCACTCATGGATCCTTGTATAAGAATCCCTTTTATATGTGTGTTTGCAATTTAAAGAGTTCAGACTTTATGATTCACAGGTGACAATTAATGATTTAAAATCAACACTTAGGCTTTTATAATTTGGGAGTCAGGTGTTTAACTTCTGTAGTAGTAACTGCTTCTTCTCTGAGAAACTTAGGAGCTAAGACCAGGGAAATATCCCTTGGTGTGCAACACACCTCTTCTTTCTGAACATATCGTATAAGAAGTTAACTTTGTCTCTAAGTTTATAGGACTTTTGAATTTGCAGTTACTAGCTATTTTCTTTTGGAACTGTAGGACTTGGAGAACTTTCCCTCTACCCTGTGAAGGTATGATAACTGAGTCTATGAAATAAATGGATAACAGGCATGTCAAAAGAAGAAAAGGTATACACATTTATTACACGCATGGGGGAATCACAGGAAAGAAAAGTGGAATCAAAAACAAAACAAAAAACAAACAAACAAAACACCAGCAAGAAAAAACCCCAGTGAGATTTGGGAGCTTATAGGGAAGGCAGGAAGAAGAATGTAGGAAACTTAGGGGGGAGCATATGACTTTTGGGAAAGATGACCAGACCCTTAGGACAATAGATGATAGTTTGTGGCAGTCTGTCTTGGTGTGGTATGGACCCTTAGTCTTGTCTCCTGTGATATGAGGAGTCAATTTTCCCTGGCTGATGAAACTCCTAGGAAGGAGATGAATGTCTTTGTGCTGACAAGACAGTATCTTGAAGCTTTGTTTTCCAATTCAGTTCTAAATCTGCAGTATATAAAAATCTCCTCATCATGCTTTGGATGTTATGGTAGATAAATGGTATCTTTACAAAAATACATTCATTCTGGTATTGAAAGTTCCTTTTGGAGGATCTCTCTTGAGGAACGTAAAGGGAGTGCAGCGAAAGCATGTCCCGCATGTGTTGTTTTTCAAATATTTTCAGTTCGATGTAATCAGTACACCAAAGCAATCCATTTAGGACTGGCATTTCCTGAACACCTTCAGAACTCTTTTTATCCCATGTTATTTCTATGAGATCACGTGATTTAAGAACAACTTTTACTTGCCACTTACATATATATTGAAAAGGCAAACTTTCCTTTCATAGTTTGCTAATTTTGGCAAAGTACTTTAACAAAAGTTAAATTGAGTAAGTGAAATTTTCTGTTCTATTGTTTTGAAAACAATTCTAGAAACTGTCCTTGTAAGAACAGCAAAAAGAGAAAAAGATAATTCTCAACTGCTGCTTCAACCATTCTTTGTTTAACAATGTATCTAATTAAAAGGCAAAACTCTCTATTTCAGGTTTATATATATCAATGGCTTGATTAGAAAGTAAATTATTTACCCCATATAATCTGGTGTCAAAACACTTATAATAAAATTACTTTGATTTTATTGCTTATAAGTTTGTGAATTTAAATCTCAACTTACAGTGATGAATTTATTTGCTTTGTGCTGACAAGACAGTATGTTGAAGTTTTGTTTTCCAACTCAGTTCTAAATCTTCAGTGTATCAAAATCTCCTCATTATGCTTTGGATGTTATGGTACATAAATGGTATCTTCACAAAGATGCATTCATTCTGGTACTGAAAGTGCATACTTAAAGTTCTGCATGAACAGTTTTATTGAAAAAATATGTAGACAAGCCATTAATTATACACAGTGACTTGGAACAAATTCTTACAAGAAGCATAGCATGTCTTCCATTAAATGTATACATTTTCTAAAAAGTTACTGAAAGTCTTCCTGAGGTTAAACAATAAATTTTTTAAATTTAACCACTCTGCTCCCTCAAAGGTAATTTTTTCTTTATTACACTCACTTAGGGGATACAGTCAGATCTCAGCCTACCTTAAACCACTAGGCAGTATTTTTAGTGCACTTTTCTGTGTGTTAAAAAGCTAGTTGTCAAGAATAAGTTGCTCAGTTATCTTCCTCAATTACTTTTTATTTTGTTTTGTAATTATTATCCTATTTTGGCTTTCCTTTAGAATTGTGAAATATCTTGAATCAGAAATTGCAGAGAATATATAAATGAGTAAGAATGCACTCTTCAATCAAACTAGATCTCGAAAGTGTTTTGTTGTAGTTTATACCTTGAATTCGAAGGCCATTCTATACAAGGCACTTGAAAAATTTTCAAGCTCTTATATTTCATAATAATACAGAATTTATTGTTGTTTTATTTGCAAGGAGATAGACCAGACAAAATATCACTTTATTTTTTACAGTGTTGACTTTGATATTCTAAACTTGTCAGTTTGTACAGATTAATGTAGACTCCGTACATGTAAAATTCACTATGATTTTTTTTTCTGGTATGAGAGTCCAAACAAATAGTAACTACATACCCAAACAGGTAAAGTAGAAATATACAATAGCTTGACAAAAAAAAAAAGAAGAAGAAAAAAGAAACCCCTATACATTCCTTAACATTCTTAAACCCTGAGGACCATATTGGATTCAAAAGAAACATTTCTGGTGGCAGGGAAATCGCTAAAAAGCTAAAGTATATAATAAGTAAATTCCTCATTGCTATAAAATATATGACCAGCATGACATTTCAATACATGTTCAACTTTTCTGAAAAAAGTTCTAGGATAATAGGATTTCAACTTTTGATTCTACAGATATCATTCTCGTGATTGGTATGGGAGAATCATCCTCTTCATGTATTAGTGGATTCAAATGAAAAAAAAATCAGGCAGCTAGTTCCTTTCCAAGAAGCCTTAGAGATTGTCGTACATAAAAATATGAGCCATATTTCTGATTCAAATTGTAGAGAATTCTCTTTATTCCCTCTTCTGCATAAAATTATGCACTGGCACGCTGCTCTCCAGACAAGTAAAACTTCTTACCTGCTATCATTTGAGATACCCAAGACTCACAACATATTATCTCCTAGCTGAAAGTCCCAACAAACTTCTCAGGACAAAAACAACAAAAACTTAAATACACAGAGATAGAGTATAAAACAGTGGTTACCAGGGGCTGGGGGTGATAAGAGAAAATGGAGATACAGAATTCAAAGGATGCGAAGTTGTAGATATGTAGAATTAACACGTTGAGGGATATAATGTACAGCATGAGGACTGTAGGTATTAATATTTATTGTATTTGGCATTTAACTAAAAGGGTAGTTTGTAGGTACCCTTTCCTCACACACATATCCAAAAGAAACGTAACTGAGATTTTCAAAGGGAATGCTTCCAGGTTTTGCCCATTAAGTATGATATTGGCTGTGGGTTTGTCATAAATAGCTCTTATTATTTTGAGATACGTCGCATCAATATCTAATTTATTGAGAGTTTTTAGCATGAAAGTTGTTGAATATTGTCAAAGGCCTTTTCTGCATCTATTGAGATAATCATATATTTTTTGCCGTTGGTTCTGTTTATATGATGGATTATATTTATTGATTTGTGTATGTTGAGCCAGCCTTGCATCCCAGGGATGCAGCAGATTTGATCATGGTGGATAAGCTTTTTGATTTGCTGCTGGATTCGGTTTGATAGTATTTTATTGAGGAATTCTGCACTCCACTTCACTCCACTCCACTCCATTCCATTCCATTCCATTCCACTCCATTCCATTCCATTCCATTCCATTCCACTCCATTCCACTCCATTCCATTCCATTCCATTCCACTCCATTCCATTCCATTCCATTCCATTCCATTCCATTCCATTCCATTCCATTCCATTCCATTTCTTTCCAATCCATTCCATTCCATTTTATTTCGTCAGGATCTCACTCCATCACCCAGGCTGGAGTGCAGTGGCACAATCTCAGCCCACATTTCATTTGACCGTTTCCTTCCATTCCACTCCATTCCATTCCATTCAATTCCATTCCATTCCATTTCGTTAAATTCAATTCCATTTCATTCTATTCCAAACCACTCTACTCCACTCTACTCCACTGCATTCCTTTCCATTACATAACATTCCATTCCTCTTCATTCCACTCCAATCCACTCCTCTCCAAACCACTACACTCCATTCCATTCCATTCATTTTCATTCCATTCCATTCCATTCCACTCTAATCCCTTCAATTCCTTTCCTTAGACAGGATCTCACTCTGTCACCCAGGACGGAGTGCAGTGGCACAATCTCAGCTCACATTTCATTTCACCATTATATCCCATTACATTCCATTCTATTCCATTCCATTCCATTCCACTCCACTCGTCTCAACTCCAATCCACTCCACTCCACTCCATTCCACTCCATTCCATTCCAGTCCACTCCATTCCACTCCATTCCATTCCACTCCATTCCATTCCACTCCATTCCACTCCACTCCACTCCACTCCACTCCACTCCATTCCACTCCACTCCACTGCATTCCACTGCATTCCATTCCATTCCAATCCATTCCATTCTACTCCATTACAATCAATTCCACTACATTCCGTTCCACTCCAGTCCACTCCACTCCACTCCACTCCATTCCACTACTCTACACTCCAATACACACCACTCCATTCCATTCCATTCCAATCCATTCCATTCCATTCCAATCCATTCCATTCTATTCCAATACACTCCACTCCATTCCATTCCACTCCATTCAATTCCATTTCACTCCACTCCACTCCATTCCACACCACTCCACTCCACTCCACTCCATTCCACACCACTCCACTCCACTCCATTCCATCCCTCTCCACTCCAATACACTCCACTCTACTCCATTCCATTCCACTGCGCTCCACTCCAATCCATTCCAACCCAGGCCATTCCATTCTATTCCACTCTATTCCATTCCACTCCATTCCTCTCGACTCCATTGCATTCCACTCCACGCCACTCCAATCCACTCTACTCCATTCCATTGCATTCCGCTCCACTCCACTCCACTCCATTCCATTTGATTCCATTCCACTCCATTCCATTCCATTCCATTCCACTCCATTCCATTACATTCCATTCCACTCCATTCCATACCATTACTTTTCACCCCATGCCACTCCATTCCACTCCACTCCATTCAACTCCACGACATTCCATTCCATTCCATTACTGTCCACTCCATTCCACACTACTCCATTCCATTCCACTACACTCAATTACACTCCATTCCACTCCATTCAGTTCCAATCCACACCACACCACTCCATTCCATTCCATTCCATTCCACTCCCCTCCATTACACTCTATTCCACTCCATTCCATTCCATTCCACTCCATTCAATTCCACTGCAATCCATTCCACTCCTTCCCACTCCAATATATTCCATTCCACTCCACTCCACTCCATTCCATTCCACTACACTCCACTCAATTCCACTCCATTACACACCACTGCATTCCATTCCACTCCATTCCATTCCATTCCATTCCATTCCATTCCATTCCACACCATTCCATTCCATTCCACTCCACTCCATTCCACTCCATTCCACTCCATTCCCCTCCATTCCATTCCACTCCCTTTCACTCCATTCCATTCCACTCCACTGCACTCCATTTCACTACAATCCATTCCACCCAATTCCATTCCATTCCTTTACGTTCCACTGCATTCCATTGCACTCCACTACATTCTATTCCACTACCCTTTTTACCAATCCATTCCACTCCTTTCATTCCACTCCACTCCACTGCCGTCCATTCCATTCCATTCTATTCCATGCCATTGCTTTCCATTCCATTCCACGCCACTTCATTCCACTCCATTGAATTCCATGGCATTCCATTTCATTCCACTCCATTCCATTCCATTCCATTCAATTCTATTCCAATCCACTAGACAAAATTCCATTACATTCCCTTCCATTCCGCTCCATTCCGTTCCACTCCACTTCATTCCATTCCACTCCACTCCAAATTATTCCATTCCATTCTATTCCACTCCATTCCATTCCACTCCAGTCAACTCCACTCCACTCAACTCCATTCCACTCCTCGCCACTCCAACACACACCACTCCATTCCATTCCATTTCAATCCATTCCATTCCACTCTATTCCAATACACTCCACTCCATTCCATTCCACTCCATTCAATTCCATTTCACTCCACTCCACTCCACTCCATTCCACACCACTCCACTCCACTCCACTCCACTCCAATCCACTCCATTCCACTCCATTCCACTCCTCTCCACTCCAATCTATTTCAACCCAGGCCATTCCATGCCATTCCACTCTATTCCATTCCACTCCATTCCTCTCAACTCCTTTCCATTCCACTCCATGCCACTCCAATGCACTCTACTCCACTCCATTGCATTCTGCTCCACTCCACTCCACTCCAATCCACTCCACTCCATTCCATTCGATTCCATTCGATTCCATTCCATTCCATTCCACTGCATTCCATTCCATTCCATACCATTAAACTTTACCCCATGCCACTCCATTCCACTCCACTCCATTCAACTCCACGACATTCCATTCCATTCCATTCCATTCCTGTCCATTCCATTCCACACTACTCCATTCCATTCCACTCCACTCAATTACACTCCATTCCACTCGATTCAGTTCCACTCCACACCACACCATTCCACTCCTGTCCACTCCATTCCATTCCATTCCACTCCATTCCATTCCACTCCATTACACTCCATTCCACTGCATTCCATTCCATTCCATTCCACTCCACTCCATTCCACTCCTTTCCACTGCATTATATTATATTCCACTCCACTCCACTCCATTCCACTCCATTCCACTCCATTGCACTCCATTCCATTCCATTCCACTCCATTGCACTCCATTCCATTCCATTCCACTCCATTCCATTCCACTCCACTCCATTCCACTCCTTTCTACTCAATTATGTTATATTCCTCTCCACTCCTCTCCACTCCACTCCATTGCTTTCCACTACTCTCCACTCAATTCCACTATTACACACCACTGCATTCCATTCCATTCCACTCCATTCCCTTCCATTCCATTTGATTCCACTCCATTCCATTCCATTCCACTCCAATCCATTCCATTCGAATCCACTCCATTCCACTCCTTTCTACTCAATTATGTTATATTCCACTCCACTCCTCTCCACTCCACTCCATTGCTTTCCACTACTCTCCACTCAATTCCACTATTACACACCACTGCATTCCATTCCATTCCACTCCATTCCCTTCCATTCCATGTGATTCCACTCCATTCCATTCCATTCCACTCCAATCCTTTCCACTTTATTGCGTTCCATACCACTCCATTACACTCCTCTCCACTCCATTCCACTCCATTACAGTCCTCTCTACTCCATTCCACTTCACTCCAATCCACTCCAATCCACTCCACTCCATGACACTCCATTCCACTCCACTCCACTCAACTCCACTCCAATCCACTCCTTTACACTCCTCTCCACTCCATTCCACTCCACTCCACTCCAAACCACTCCAATCCCCTCCATTCCACTCCACTCCATTCCACTCCACTCAATTTCATTACACTCCACTCCATTCAACTCTACTCCGTTCTGTTCCATTCCATTCCATTCCATTCAATTCCATTTCAATCCATTCAAATCCATTCCATTCCATTCCATTCCTTTCTAGTCCATTCCAGCCCACTCTAATAAATCCCATTCCCCTCCACTCCATTCCACTCCACTCAATTTCATTACACTCCACTCCATTCAACTCTACTCCGTTCCGTTCCATTCCATTCCATTCCATTCCATTTCAATCCATTCAAATCCATTCCATTCCATTCCATTCCTTTCTAGTCCATTCCAGCCCACTCTAATAAATTCCATTCCCCTCCACTCCTTTCCACTCTATTCCACTCCCTTCTATTTAACCCCACTCCACAACACTCCACTACTCTCCACTCCACTACACTCCACTCCATTCCATTAAATTCCATTCCTTTCTAGTCCATTCCAGCCCACACTAATCCATTCCATTCCCCTCCACTCCATTCCACTCTGTTCCACTCCATTCTATTTAACCCCACTCCACAACACTCCACTACTCTCCACTCCACTCCACTCCACTCCATTCCATTCAATTCCATTCAACTCCATTTCATTTCATTCCACTCCATTCAACTCCACTCCATTCCACTCCAGGACATTACATTCCACTCAACTCTATTCCATTTCGCTCCACTCCATTCCACTCCATTAAACTCCATTCAATTCCAGTCGTCTCCACTCTACTGCATTCCACTCCACTCCATTCAATTCTACTCCATTCCACACCACTCCATTCCTTTCTATTCCTTTCCTTTCCATTCCACTGCATTCCTTTCCATTCCATTCCACTCCACTCCAATCCATTCTGCTCCAATAACTCCACTCCATTCAGCTACACTCCATTCGACTCCACTCCATTCCACTCCTGTCCACTCCATTCCTCCCACTCCACTCCATTCCACTCATATCTACTCCATTCCATTTTACTCCACTCCACTCCATTCAACTCCACTCTACTACTTTCCATTCCACTCCATTCCACTCCACTTCTTTCTACTGCACTCCATTCCACTCCACTCCATTCCACTCCACTAAAACCCATTCCACTCCAATCCACTCCATTCCACTCCACTCCATTACATTCAACTCCACTCCACTCCTTTCAACCCCAATCCACTCCATTCCATTCCACTCCACTCCACTCCATTCCACTGCACTCCACTCCATACCACTACACTCCATTCCACTCTGCTTCATTCCACTCCAGTCAATTCCAATCCAATCCATTCCTTTGCGTCTACCTCCACTCCACTCCATTCCAATACACACCATTCTACTCCATGCCCCTCCACTCCATTCGATCCCAATCCATTCCATTCCATCTCACTGCATTCCATTCCATTCCAATCCACTCAACTCCACTCCACCCCATTCCACTCCATTTCACTCCTGTCAATTCCATTGCATTCCAATCAACTCCATTACATTCCAAACCACTACACTCCATTCCACTCGATGCCACTCCATTCAATTCCATTCCACTGCATTCCATTCCACTCCACTCCATTCCACTCCCTTCCATTCCATTCCATTCCATTCCACTGCATTCTATTCCACTCAACTCCATTCCAATCCATTCAACTCCATTCCATTCCAATCCATTCCACTCCACTCCACTCCATTCCCCTCCACTCCACTCCTTTCCATTTGATTCCAATCCATTCCAATCCACTCCATTCCAATCCATTCCATTCCACTGCAGTCCACTCCACTCAACTCCATTCCACTCCTCTCCACTCCACTACACACCACTCTATTCCATTCCATTCCAATCCATTCCATTCCACTCTATTCCAATCCAATCCACTCCATTCCATTCCACTACATTCTATTCCATTTCACTCCACTCCACTCCATTCCACAGCAGCCCACTCCACTCCACTCCTTTCCACTCCACTCCACTCCATTCTATTCCCCTCCACTCTATTCCACTCCATTCCACTCCACTCCACTCCACTCCATTCTATTCCCCTCCACTCTATTCCACTCCATTCCACTCCACTTCACTCCACTCCATTCCATTCCATCTCAGGCCATTCCATTCCACTCTATTCCATTCCACACCATGCCTCTCCAATCTACTACAGTCCACTCCATTGCATTCCATTCTACTCCAATCCACTCCAGTCCACTCCAATCCATTCCATTCCATTCCTTTCCATTCCACTCCACTCCATAACAATCCATTCCATTCCACTCCATTCCATTCCATTACACTCCACTCCATTCCACTCCACTTCATTCAACTCCACAACATTCCATTACATTCCTGTTCATTCCATTCCACTCTAACCCATTTAATTCCACTCCACTCAATTCCACTCCATTCCATTCCATTCCACTGATTTCCATTCCATTCCACTGCTTTCCATTCCATTCCACTCCACTTCACTCCACTCCATTCCACTACATTCCATTCCACTCCGGTCCACTCCACTCCCCTCGACCATATTCCACTCATCTCCACTCCACTGCACTCCACTCTATTCCATTCCATTCCAATCCATTCCATTCCACACCATTCCAATCCACCCCACTCTATTCCATTGCACTCCATTAAATTCCATTGCACTCTACTCCACTCCTTTCAATTCCACACCACTCCACTGCACTCCACTCCATTCCACTCCACTCCATTCCACTCCACTTAACTCCTTTCCATTCCACTCCACTCCATTCCTCTCCACTCAATTTCATTCTACTCTATTCCATTCCAATCCATTCCACTCCAATCCATTACACTCCACTCCACTCCATTCCACTGCCCTCCATTCCACTCCACTCCATTCCATTCCATTCCGTCCCACTGCTTTCTATTACACTCCACTACATTCTATTCCACTCCTCTACTTTCTACTCCTTTCCACTCCATTTCATTCCTCTCCATTCTAATCCACTCCACTGCCCTACACTCCATTCCATTCCATTCCCTGCCATTTCTTTCCATTCCATTCCACTCCAGTCCATTGAACTCCATTCCATTCCATTCCATGGCATTCCATTCCATTCCATTCCATTCCCTGGCATTCCATTCCATTCCTTCCACTCCACTTCAGTCTATTCTATTCCATTCTATTCCACTCCAATCCATTCCACTCCACTCCACTGGACTCCACTCCATTCCACTCCTCTCCACTCCATTACTCTCCACTCCATTACTCTCACTCCACTCCATTCCACTCCAATCTACTCCATTCCAGTCCACTCCATTCCTTTTCACTCCACTCCATTAAACTCCACTCTACTTCTTTCCATTCCACTCCACTCCACTCCATTCCAGTCCACTTACTTCTCCTGCACTCCTCTACACTACACTCCATTCCACTCCTCTCGACTCCATTACACTCCACTGAAATCCATTCCACTCCAATCCACTGCATTCCACTCCACTCCATTTCATTGCATTCCACTCCACTCCTTTCAACTCCACACCAGTCAATTCCATTCCACTCCACTCCACTCCATTCCACTGCACTCCACTACATTCCACTACACTCCATTCCACTGTGCTCCACTCCACTCCAGTCAATTCGAATCCACTCCATTCCTTTCCGTCCCACTCCATTCCACTCCAGTCCACTACAAACCATTCTACTCCATGCCACTCCACTCCATTCCATTCCAATCCATTCCATTCCATCCCACTGCATTCCATTCCATTCCAATCCACTCAACTCCACTCCACGCCATTCCACTGCATTCCAGTCCAATCAATTCCATTGTATTCCAATACACTCCATTACATTCCACACCACTACACTCCTTTCCACTCCATGCCACTCAATTCAATTCTATTCAACAGCATTCCATTCCACTCCATTCCATTTCACTCCACTCCACTCCATTCCATTCTACTCCACTCCATCCCATTCCATTCCACTCCATTCCATTCCGTTCAGTTCCATTCCATTCCAATCCACTGCATTCCATTCCGCTCCACTCCATTCAACTCCACAATATTCCATTCCATTCCTGTCCATTCCATTCCACTCTAACCCATTCCATTCCACTCCACCCAATTCCACTCCATTCCACTCCACTCCATTCCACACCACTCCACACCATTCCACTCCAGTCCACTCCATTCCATTCCATTCTATTCCACTCCATTCAATTCCATTCCACTCCACTTCACTCCATT
Organism: Pan troglodytes; assembly: GCF_028858775.2. Classification (NCBI taxonomy): domain Eukaryota; kingdom Metazoa; phylum Chordata; class Mammalia; order Primates; family Hominidae; genus Pan; species Pan troglodytes. The sequence goes on along the minus strand of NC_072420.2, from coordinate 4,177,554 downwards.
CCATTCCACTCCATTGCACCCCATTCCATTCCATTCTTCTCCACTCCATTCCACTCCCTTCCACTACCTTATATTATATTCCACTACACTCCACACCATTCCACTCCAGTCCACTCCATTCCATTCCATTCTATTCCACTCCATTCAATTCCATTCCATTCCATTCCACTCCATTCCATTCCACTGCACTCCATTCCATTCCTTTCTCCTCTATTACATTATATCCCACTCCACTCCACTCCTCTCCTCTCCATTCCATTCCACTACACTCCACTCAATTCCACTGTTTCACACCACTGCATTCCATTCTATTCTACTCCATTCCATCCCATTCCACTACACTCCAATCCATTTCACTCCATTTCCTTCCATTCCATTTGATTCCACTCCATTCCATTCCGTTCCACTCAATTCCATTCCGTTCCACTCCATTCCTTTCCACTCTATTCCGCTCGACTCCACTCCATTACACTCCTCTCCACTCTATTCCACTCCACTCCAATCCACTCCAATCCACTCCACTCCATGGCACTCCATTCCACTCCAATCCACTCAACTCCTCTCCACTCCATTACACTCCTCTCCACTCCATTCCAATGTAGTCCACTCCAAACCTCTCCAAACCAATCCATTCTTCTCCACTCCATTTCATTCAACTCCACATCACTCCATTCCATTCCATTCCAATCCATTCCACTCAGGTTGATTCCATTCCATTCCATTCCATTCCATTCCATTCCATTCCATTCCATTCCATCCCATTCCATTCCATTCCATCCCATCCCATTCCATTCCACTCCATTCCACTCGGGTTAATTCAATTCCATTGCATTCCATTCCATTCCATTTCAGTTGATTCAGTTCTGTTCTATTCCATTCCATTCCATTCCATTTAAATTCCATTCAATTCCATTCCACTCTGGTTGATTCCATTCCATTCCATTGCATTCCAGTAGATTAAATTCCATCCTTTTCCATTCCATTCCATTCCATTCCATTCCATTCCATTCCACTCGGGTTGACTCAATTCCATTCTATTCCTTTCCATTCCAATCCATTCCATTCCATTCCATTCGGGTTGATTCATTTCCATTCTATTGGGTTTCACTCCATTCCATTCCATTCCATTCCATTCCATTCATTTCCACTCGGGTTGATTCAATTCCATTCTATTGCATTTCACTCCATTCCATTCCATTCCATTCCACTCGAGTGGATTCCATTCCATTCTATTACATTCCATTCAATTCCATTCCATTTTGCAAGAGTGGATTCCATAACATTCTAATGCATTCCTTTCAATTCCATTCCATTCCATTCCATTCCATTCCCTTCTATTCCATTCCATTACACTCCAGTTAATTCAATTACATTCTACTGCATTTCACTCCCATTCCATTCCATTCCATTCCCTTCCATTCCATTACACTCGGGTTGATTCAATTCCATTGTGTTCCATTCCATTCCATTCCATTCCATTCCATTCCATTCCATTCCGGTTAATTCCATTCCATTCCATTCCATTCCACTAGGGTTGATTCCATTCCATTTAATTACATTCGATTGCATTCCATTCCATTCCATTCCATTTCATTCCATTCCGTTCCATTCCATTCCATTCCATTCCATTCCAATTGGTACAATTTCATTCTATTCCATTGCATTCCAACCATTTCATTCCATTCCATTCCACTTGGGTTTATTCAATTCCATTCTATTACATTCCGTTCCATACCATTCCGTTCCACTCAGGTTGATTCAATTCCATTCCATTACATTCCATTCCAATCCATTCCTTTCCATTACATTACATTCGATTCCATTCCATTCCATTCCAGTTGTTTCAATTCCATTGCATTCCATTCCATTCCATTCCATTCCACTCCACTCGGGTTGATTCAATTCCATTCTACTCCATTCAATTCCATTCCTTTCCAGTCAGGTTGATTCAATTCCATTCTATTCCATTCCATTCCATTCCATTCCATTCATTACCATTCCATTCCATTCCATCCCATTCTATTCCACTCCGTTTGATTCAATTACTTTCCATTCCATTCCATTTCATTCCATTCCATTCTTATTGATTAAATTCCATTCCATTCCATTCCATTGCATTCCATTCCATTCCATTCCAGTTGTTTCCATTACATTCCTTTCCATTGCATTCCATTCCATTCCATTCCATGCCAGTTGATTCTATTCCGTTCTATTCCATTCCATTCCATTCCATGCCATGCCATTCCATTTCATCCCATTCCATTCCATTCCAGTTGACTCAATTCCATTCTTTTCCACTCCTTTCCATGCCATTCCATTCCAATCAATTCCACTCCATTCCATTCCATTCTACTCGAGTTTATTCGATTCCATTCCATTCCATTCCAATCCATTCCATTCCATTCCATTCCACTTCATTCAATTCCATTCTATTCCATTCCATTCAATTCCATTCCAGTTCATTCATTTCCATTCTACTCCATTCCATTCCATTCGGGTTGATTCAATTACATTCTGTTCCATTCCATTCCATTCCATTCTATTCCATTCCATTCCATTCCACTTGGGTTTATTCCATTCCATTCCCTTCCATTCCATTCCATTCCATACCATTGCAGTCCATTCCACTCCACTCGGGTTGACTCCTTTCCATTCCATTCCATTCCGTTCTATTCCATTCCTTTCCATTCCATTCCACTCGGGTTGATTCCATTCCATTCCATTCCATTCTATTCCTTTCCATTCCATTCCATTACATTCCATTCCATTTCACTCGGGTGGCTTCAATACCTTTTTATTCCATTCCATTCCATTTCATTCCATTCCATTCCATTCCGCTCGGGTTGATTCAATTCCATTCCATTCCATTCCAGTCCATTCCGTTCCATTCCAGTTGATTCAATTCCATTTTATTCCATTCCATTGTATTCTATTCCATTCCATTCCATTCCATTCCACTCCACTCCAATCCATTCCATTCCATTTCATTCCCGTCCACTCCATTCCATTGGACTCAGACTGATTCAATTCCATCCCATTCCATTACATTCTTTCCATTCCATTCCATACCACTCCGCTCATATTGATTCAATTCCATTCTATTCCATTCCATACCGTCCCATTCCATTCCATTCAATTGGTTCAATTTCATTCTATTCCATTCCATTCCATTTCATTTCATTCCATTTCATTCCATGCCATTGCACTCGGGTTTATTCAATTGCATTCTATTCCATTCCATTCCATTCTTTTCCATTCCATTCCATTTCATTCCATTCCATTGAATTCCATCCCATTCCATTCCATTCCATTCCATTCCATTCCATTTCATTCCATTTCATTCCATTTCATTGCATGCCATCCCATTCCATTTCATTCCATTCCATTGCATTCCATTCCATTCCATTCCATTCCATTCCATTGCATTCCATTCCATTCCATTTCATTCCATTCCATTCCATTCCATTCCATTGCATTTCATTCCATTCCATTGCATTTCATTCCATTCCATTCCATTCCATTCCATTCCATTTCATTCCATTCCATTCCATTCCATTTCATTCCATTCCATTCCATTCCATTTCATTCCATTCCATTCCATTTCATTCCATTCCATTCCATTCCATTCCATTCCATTCCATTTCATTCCATTCCATTCCATTCCATTCCATTCCATTCCATTGCATTCCAAACATTCTCCTCGGGTTGATTCCATTCCATTCCATTCCATTCTATTCCATTCCTTTCCATTGCACTTCGGTTGATTGAATTCTATTGCATTCCTTTCCATTCCATTCCAATTCCTGCCATTCCATTCCATTCCATTCCATTCCATTCCATTCCATTCCATTCCACTGCGGTTGATTCAATTCCATTCTATTCCATTCCATTCCATTCCATTCCATTCCATTCCATTCCACTCCATTCCATTCGGGTTCATTCAATTCCATTCCATTCCATTCCATTCCATTCCATTCCATTCAACTAGTGTTGATTCAATTCGATTCCATTCCATTCCCTTCCAGTCGATTCAATTCCATTCCATTCCACTCCATTTCATTCCAATCCATACCACTCTGGTTGATTCAATTCCATTCCATTCCACTCCATTCCATTCCAATCCATTCCATTCCATTCCACTCCATTCCGTTCCGTTCCATTCCAGTTGATTCAATTCCATTGTATTCTATTCCATTCCATTCCATTCCATTCCGTTCCGTTCCATTCCATTCCACTCCACTCCATTCCATTCCATTCCATTTCATTCCCGTCCACTCCATTCCATTGCACTCGGATTGATTCAATTCCATCCCATTCCATTACATTCCTTTCCATTCCATTCCAAACCACTCCACTCGTATTGATTCAATTCCATTCTATTCCATTCCATACCATAACAAACCATTCCATTCCATTCAATTGGTTCAATTTCATTCTATTCCATTCCATTCCATTTCATTCCATGCCATTCCACTCGGGTTTATTCAATTCCATTCTATTGCATTCCATTCCATTTTTTCCATTCCATTCCATTCCATTTCATTCCATTCCACTCAGGTAGATTCCATTCCATTCCATTCCATTCAATTCCATTCCCCTCCATTTCATTCCATTCTATTCTATTCCATTCCATTACATTCCATCGGGTTGATTCAATTCCATTCTATTCCTTTCCATTCCGTTCCATTCAGTTCCACTCCGTTCCATTCCATTCCATTCCACTCGGGTTGATTCAATTTCATTCTATTCCATTCCATTCCATACCATTCCATTCCATTCCATTCCATTTCCTTCCATTCCATTACAATCCATTCCATTCCACTTCACATCACTCCATTCCATTCCATTCCAATCCATTCGACTCAGGTTGATTCCATTCCATTCCATTCAATTCCATTCAATCCCATTCCATTCCACTCCATTCCACTCGGGTTGATTCCATTCCATTCCATTCCATTTCAGTTGATTCAATTCCGTTCTATTCCATTCCATTCCATTCAATTCCATTCCACTATGGTAGATTCCATTCCATTCCATTCCATTCCATTCCACTTGGGTTTACTCCATTTCATTCCATTCCATACCGCTCCATTCCATTCCACTCCACTCGGGTTTATTCCTTTCCATTCCCTTGCATTCCGTTCTTTTTCATTCCTTTCCATTCCATTCCACTCGGGTTGATTCCATTCCATTCTATTCCTTTCCATTCCATTACATTCTGTTCCCTTCCACTCGGGTTGATTCCATTCCATTCCATGCCATTCCATTTCATTCCGTTCTATTTCATTCCATTACATTCCAGTCGTTTTGATTCCATTCCATTCCATTGCATTCTATTTCATTCCTTTTCATTCCACACGGGTTGATTGAATTCTCTGCATTCCATTCCATTCCATTCCGTTCCATTCCATTCCATTCCATTCCATTTCATTCCATTCCACTCGGGTGGATTCAATTCCATTCTATTGCATTCCAATCCATTCCATTCCATTCCATTCCACTCGGGTTGATTCATTTCCATTCTATTGGGTTTCACTCCATTCCATTCCATTCCATTCCATTCCATTCCATTCCATTCCATTCCGTTCTATTCCATTCCATTACATTCCACTCGTGTTGATTCCGTTCCATTCCATTCCATTCTATTCCATTCCATTTCATTCCACTGGGGTTGATTGAATTCCCTGCATTCCATTCCATTCCATTCCATTCCATTCCCTTCTATTCCATTCCATTACACTCCAGTTAATTCAATTACATTCTACTGCATGTCACTCCCATTCCATTCCATTCCCTTCCATTCCATTACACTCGGGTTGATTCAATTCCATTGTGTTCCATTCCATTCCATTCCATTCCATTCCAGTTAATTCCATTCCGTTCCATTCCATTCCACTAGGGTTGATTCCATTCCATTCAATTACATTCGATTGCATTCCATACCATTCCATTTCATTCCATTCCATTCCATTCCATTTCATTCCAAACCATTCCATTCCATTCCATTCCATTCCATTCCAATTGGTACAATTTCATTCTATTCCATTGCATTCCAACCATTTCATTCCATTCCATTCCACTTGGGTTTATTCAATTCCATTCTATTACATTCCATTCCATACCATTCCGTTCCACTCAGGTTCATTCAATTCCATTCCATTCCATTCCATTGCAATCCATTCCTTTCCATTACATTACATTCAATTCCATTCCATTCCATTCCAGTTGCTTCAATTCCATTGCATTCCATTCCATTCCATTCCATTCCACTCCACTCGGGTTGATTCAATTCCATTTTACTCCATTCAATTCCATTCCATTCCAGTCAGGTTGATTCAATTCCATTCTATTCCATTCCATTCCATTCCATTCCATTCCATTCATTACCATTCCATTCCATTCCATCCCATTCTATTCCACTCGGGTTGATTCAATTACTTTCCATTCCATTCCATTTCATTCCATTCCATTCTTATTGATTAAATTCCATTCCATTCCATTCCATTCCATTCCAGTTGTTTCCATTACATTCCTTTCCATTGCATTCCATTCCATTCCATTCCATGCCAGTTGATTCTATTCCGTTCTATTCCATTCCATTCCATTCCATTCCATTCCATTGCATGCCATTCCATTTCATCCCATTCCATTTCATTCCAGTTGACTCAATTCCATTCTTTTCCACTCCATTCCATGCCATTCCATTCCAATCAATTCCACTCCATTCCATTCCATTCTACTCGAGTTTATTCGATTCCATTCCATTTCATTCCAATCCATTCCATTCCATTCCATTCCACTTCATTCAATTCCATTCTATTCCATTCCATTCAATTCCATTCCAGTTCATTCATTTCCATTCTACTCCATTCCATTCCATTCCATTCCATTCCATTCCATTCCATTCCATTCGGGTTGATTCAATTACAGTCTGTTCCATTCCATTCTATTCCATTCCATTCCATTCCACTTGGGTTTATTCCATTCCATTCCATTCCATTCCATTCCATACCAGTGCAGTCCATTCCACTCCACTCGGGTTGATTCCTTTCCATTCCATTCCATTCCGTTATATTCTATTCCTTTCTATTCCATTCCACTCGGGTTGATTCCGTTCCATTCCATTCCATTCTATTCCTTTCCATTCCATTCCATTAGATTCCATTCCATTTCACTCGGGTTGCTTCAATACCTTTCTATTCCATTCCATTCCGTTTCATTCCATTCCATTCCATTCCATTCCATTCCATTCCGCTCGGCTTGATTCAATTCCATTCCATTCCAGTTGATTCAATTCCATTTTATTCCATTCCATTGTATTCTATTCCATTCCATTCCATTGCATTCCATTCCACTCCACTCCAATCCATTCTATTCCATTTCATTCCCGTCCACTCCATTCCATTGCACTCAGATTGATTCAATTCCATCCATTCCATTACATTCTTTCCATTCCATTCCATACCACTCCGCTCGTATTGATTCAATTCCATTCTATTCCATTCCATACCATCCCATTCCATTCCATTCCATTCAATTGGTTCAATTTCATTCTATTCCATTCCATTCCATTTCATTTCATTCCATTTCATTCCATGCCATTGCTCTCGGGTTTATTCAATTCCATTCCATTCCATTCCATTCCATATCATTCCATTTTATTCCATTTCATTCCATTTTATTCCATTCCATTGCATTCCATCCCTTTCCATTTCATTCCATTCCATTCCATTTCATTCCATTCCGTTGCCTTCCATCCCATTTCATTCCATTCCATTCCATGGCATTCCATTTCATTCCATTCCATTGCATTCCATTCCATTCCATTTCATTCCATTCTGTTGCATTCCATTCCATTCCATTTCATTCCATTCCATTCCATTCCATTCCATTCCATTCCATTCCATTGCATTCCAAACATTCTCCTCGGGTTGATTCCATTCCATTCCATTCTATTCCATTCCTTTCCATTGCACTTCGGTTGATTGAATTCTATTGCATTCCTTTCCATTCCATTCCATTCCATTCCAGTCCATGCCATTCCATTCCATTCCATTCCATTCCATTTCATTCCATTCCATTCCATTCCACTCCACTGCGGTTGATTCAATTCCATTCTATTCCATTCCATTCCATTCCATTCCATTCCACTGCATTCCATTCCATTCCATTCGGGTTCATTCAATTAAATTCCATTCCATTCCATTCCATTCCATTCCATTCAACTAGTGTTGATTCAATTCGATTCCATTCCATTCCATGCCATTCCTTTCCAGTTGATTCAATTCCATTCCATTCCATTCCATTCCATTCCATTCCATACCACTCTGGTTGATTCAATTCCATTCCATTCCACTCCATTCCATTCCAATCCATTCCATTCCATTCCACTCCATTCCGTTCCGTTCCATTCCAGTTGATTCAATTCCATTGTATTCTATTCCATTCCATTCCATTCCATTCCGTTCCGTTCCATTCCATTCCACTCCGCTCCATTCCATTCCATTCCATTTCATTCCCGTCCACTCCATTCCATTGCACTCGGATTGATTCAATTCCATCCCATTCCATTACATTCCTTTCCATTCCATTCCAAACCACTCCACTCGTATTGATTCAATTCCATTCTATTCCATTCCATACCATAACAAACCATTCCATTCCATTCAATTGGTTCAATTTCATTCTATTCCATTCCATTCCTTTTCATTCCATGCCATTCCACTCGGGTTTATTCAATTCCATTCTATTGCATTCGATTCCATTTTTTCCATTCCATTCCATTCCATTTCATTCCATTCCACTCAGGTAGATTCCATTCGATTCCATTCCATTCAATTCCATTCCCCTCCATTTCATTCCATCCTATTCTATTCCATTCCATTACATTCCATCGGGTTGATTCAATTCCATTCTATTCCTTTCCATTCCGTTCCATTCAGTTCCACTCCGTTCCATTCCATTCCATTCCACTCGGGTTGATTCAATTTCATTCTATTCCATTCCATTCCATACCATTCCATTCCATTTCCTTCCATTCCATTACAATCCATTCCATTTCCTTCCATTCCATTACAATCCATTCCATTCCACTTCACATCACTCCATTCCATTCCATTCCAATCCATTCGACTCAGGTTGATTCCATTCCATTCCATTCAATTCCATTCAATCCCATTCCATTCCACTCCATTCCACTCGGGTTGATTCCATTCCATTCCATTCCATTTCAGTTGATTCAATTCCGTTCTATTCCATTCCATTCCATTCAATTCCATTCCACTATGGTAGATTCCATTCCATTCCATTCCATTCCACTCGGGTTTACTCCATTTCATTCCATTCCATACCGTTCCATTCCATTCCACTCCACTCGGGTTTATTCCTTTCCATTCCATTGCATTCCGTTCTTTTTCATTCCTTTCCAATCCATTCCACTCGGGTTGATTCCATTCCATTCTATTCCTTTCCATTCCATTCCATTACATTCTGTTCCTTTCCACTCGAGTTGATTCCATTCCATTCCAATCCATTCCATTCCATTCCTTTCCATTCCATTCCATTCCATTCCATTCTATTTCATTCCATTACATTCCAGTCGTGTTGATTCCATTCCATTCCATTGCATTCTATTTCATTCCTTTTCATTCCATTCCACTCGGGTTGATTCAATTCCATTCTATTTCATTCCAATCCATTCCATTCCATTCCATTCCATTCCACTCGGGTTGATTCACTTCCATTCTATTCCATTCCATTCCATTCTATTCCATTCCATTCCATTCCATTCCACTCGGGTTGATTCATTTCCATTCTGTTGGGTTTCACTCCATTCCATTCCATTCCATTCCATTCATTTCCACTCGTGCTGATTCAATTCCATTCTATTGCATTTCACTCCATTCCATTCCATTCTATTCCACTCCAGTGGATTCCATTCCATTCTATTGCATTCCTTTTAATTCCATTGCATTTTGCAAGAGTGCATTGCCTACCATTTTAATGCATTCCTTTCCATTCCAAACCATTCCATTCCCTTCTATTCCATTCCATTCCACTCGGGTTGATTCAATTACATTCTACTGCATTTCACTCTGTTGCATTCCATTCCATTCCATTCCCTTCCATTCCATTACACTCGGGTTGATTCAATTCCATTGTGTTCCATTCCATTCCATTCCATTTCATTCCATTCCATTCCACTCCGTTTGATTCCATTCCGTTAAATTCCATTCCAGTCAGGTTGATTCCATTCCATTCAATTCCATTCAATTCCATTCCATACCATTCGATTTCATTCCATTTCATTCCATTCCATTCCATACCATTCGATTTCATTCCATTTCATTCCATTCCATTCCATTCCATTCAATTCCATTCCACTCTGATTGATTCAATTCCATTCTATTCCATTTCATTCCATTCCATTCCATTCCATTCCACTCGGGTTGATTCATTCCCATTCTATTGGGTTTCTCTCCATTCCATTCCATTCCATTCCATTCCATTCATTTCCACTCGGGTTGATTCAATTCCATTCTGTTGCATTTCACTCCATTCCATTCCATTCCACTCTGGTTGATTCCATTCCATTCCATACCATTCCATTCCATTCCATTCCATTCAAATTGATTCAATTCCATTCTATTCCATTCCATTCCATTCCATTCCAATCCTCTTGGATTGATTCAATTCCATTCTTTTCAATTCCATTCAATTCCATTCCATTCCATTCCATTAGTGTTGATTCAATTCAATTACATTCTATTCCATTCCATTCCATTCCATTCCATTCTTTCCATTCCATTCCATTCCATTCCATTCCACTCTTGTTGATTCAATTCCATTCCATTCCACTCCATTCCATTTCATTTCATTCCATTCCATGCCATTCCATACCGTTCCGTTCCATTCCAATTGATTCAATTCCGTTCTATTCCATTCCATTTCATTCAATTACATTGCGTTCCATTCCATTCCATTCCACTCCACTGCATTCCATTCCATTTCATTCCACTCCACTCCATTGCATTCCATTCCATTCCACTCGGATTGATTCAATTACATCTCATTCCATTCCATGACGTTCCATTCCAATCCACTCCAATCGGGTTGATTCAATTCCATTCGATTCCATTCCTTACCATTCCATTCCGTTCCATTCCATTCCATTCCATTCTATTTGGTTCAATTTCATTCTATTCCATTCCATTCCATTCCATTCCATTTCATTCCATTCCATTCCAAAACATTACTTTCCACTCGGGTTTATTCAATTCCATTCTATTCCATTGCATTCCATTCCATTCCATTTGATTCGATTCCATTCCATTCCAGTTGTTTCAATTCTATTGCATTCAATTCCATTCCATTCGACTCGGGTTCATTCAATTCCATTCTACTTCATTCAGTTCCATTCCATTCCAGTCGGGTTGATTCAATTGCATTCTATTCCATTCCATTCATTCCCATTCAATTCCATTCAATCCCATTCAATTCCTTTCCATTCCATTCCATTAAATTCCATTCCGTTCTATTCCATTCCTATTGATTAAATTCCATTCTATTCCATTCCATTCCATTCCACTCCAGTTGATTCTATTCCATTCTATTCCATTCCATTCCATTCCAATCCATTCCATTCCATTCCATTCCATTTCATGCCATTTCATTCCATTCCAGTTGATTCAATTCCATTCTTTTCCATGCCATTCCCTTCCATTCCATTTCACTCCATTCCAATCAATTCCACTCCATTGCATTCCATTGTACTATGGTTTATTCCATTCCATTCCATTCCATTCCATTCCACTTGATTCAATTCCCTTCTACTCGATTCCAATCAATTCCATTCTACTATGGTTTATTCCATTCCATTCCATTCCATTCCATTCCACTTGATTCAATTCCCTTCTACTCGATTCCATTCAATTCCATTCCAGTTCATTCATTTACATTCTACTGCATTCCATTCCATTCCATTCCATTCTATTCGATTCCATTCGGGTTGATTCAATTACATTCTGTTCCATTCCGTTCCATTCCATTCCATTCCATTCCATTCCATTCCATTCCATTCCACTCGGGTTTACTCCATTTCATTTCATTCAATATCATTCCATTCCATTCCACTCCACTCGGGTTGATTCCTTTCCATTCCATTGCATTCTGTTCTTTTTCATTCCTTTCCATTCCATTCCACTCGGGTTGATTCCATTTCATTCCATTCCATTCTATTCCTTTCCTTTCCATTCCATTACATTCTGTTCCATTCCACTCGGGTTGATTCCATTCCATTCCATTCCATTCCATTCCATTCCATTCCATTCCATTCCGTTCTATTCCATTCCATTACATTCCCCTCATGTTGATTCCATTCCATTCCATTCCATTCCTTTCCATTCCACTCGGGTTGATTGAATTCCATGCATTCCATTCCATTCCATTCCATTCCATTCCACTCAGGTTGATTCAATTCCCTTCTATTTCATTCCAATCCATTCCATTCCATTCCATTCCACTTGGGTTGATTCACTTCCATTCTATTCCATTCCATTCCTTTCCATTCCATTCCATTCCATTCCACTGGGGTTGATTCATTTCCATTCTATCGGGTTTCACTCCATTCCATTCCATTCCATTCCATTCCATTTCTTTCCATTCATTTCCGCTCGTGCTGATTCCATTCCATTCTATTGCATTTCACTCCATTCCATTCCATTCTCTTCCACTCGAGTGGATTCCATTCCATTCTATTGCATTCCATTTAATTCCATTCCATTTTGCAAGAGTGGAATCCATACCATTCTAATGCATTCTTTTCCATTCCAATCCATTCCATTCCATTCCATTCCATACCACTCGGGTTGATTCAATTACATTCTACTGCATTTCACTCTATACCATTCCATTCCATTCCATTTCATTCCATTCCATTCCATTCCATTCCATTCCATTCCATTCCATTCCACTTGGGTTGATTCAATTCCATTGTGTTCCATTCCATTCCATGCCATTCCACTCCGGTTGACTCCATTCCGTTAAATTCCATTCCACTAGGGTTGATTCCATTCCATTCAATTCCATTCGATTCCATTCCATACCATTCCATTTCATTCCATTCCATTCCATTCCATTCCATTCCACTCTGATTGATTCAATTCCATTCTATTCCATTTCATTCCATTCCATTCCATTCCATTCCGTTCCACTCGGGTTGATTCATTCCCATTCTATTCGGTTTCTCTCCATTCCATTCCATTCCATTCTATTCCATTCCATTCATTTCCACTCGGGTTGATTCAATTCCATTCTGTTGCATTTCACTCCATTCCATTCCATTCCACTCGAGTGGGTTCCATTCCATTCTATTGCATTCAATTCAATTACATTCCATTTTGCAGGAGTGGATTCCATACTATTCTATTGCATTCCTTTCCATTCTACTCCATTCCATTCCATTCCATTCCATTCCATTCCATTCCATTCCCTTCTCTTCCATTCCATTACACTCGGGTTGATTCAATTACATTCTACTGTATTTCACTTTGTTGCATTCCAGTCCATTGCATTCCATTCCATTCCATTCCATTCCACTCCCTTACACTCGGGTTGATTCAATTCCATTGTGTTCCATTCCATTCCACTCCGGTTGTTTCCATTCCATTCCATACCTTTCCATTCCATTCCTTTCCATTCCATACCATTCCATTCCAATTGATTCAATTCCATTCTATTCCATTCCATTCCATTCCATTCCATTCCATTCCTCTTGTATTGATTCAATTCCATTCTATTCAATTCCATTCAATTCCATTCCATTCAATTCCATTCCATTCCAGGCCATTCCATTCCATTCCATTCCACTGGTGTTGATTCAATTCAATTCCACTCAATTGCATTCCATTCCATTCCATTCCGTTCCATTCCATTCCATTCCATTCCATTCCACTCGGGTTGATTCAATTCAATTCCATTCCACTCCATTCCATTTCATTCCATTCCATGCCATTCCATTCCATTCCGTTCCATTCCAATTGATTCAATTCCATTCTATTCCCTTCCATTTCATTCAATTACGTTCCATTCCATTCCATTCCATTTTACTCCACTTCATTCCATTCAATTTCATTCCACTCCACTCCATTCCATTCCATTCCATTCCACTCGGATTGACACAATTCCATCCCATTCCATTACATTCCATTCCATTCCAATCCATTCCACTCGGGTTGATTCAATTCCATTCGATTCCATTCCATGCCATTCCATTCCGTTCCATTCCATTCCATTCCATTGCATTCCTTTCCATTTGGTTCAATTTCATTCAATTCCATTCCATTCCATTCCATTCCAATCCATTCCATTCCATTCCATTCCTTTCCATTTGGTTCAATTTCATTCTATTTGATTCCATTCCATTCCATTCCATTTCATTCCATTCCATTCCATTCCATTACATTACATTCCACTGGGGTTTTTTCAATTCCATTCTATTCCATTCCATTCCATTCCATTCAACTCAGGTTGATTCAATTCCATTCCATTCCATTCCAATCCATTCCACTCCATTCCATTCCATTCCATTCCAGTTGTTTCAATTCCATTGCATTCCATTCCCTTCCATTCCATTCGACTCGGTTTCATTCACGTCCATTCTACTCCATTCAATTCCATTCCATTCCAGTCGAGTTGATGCAATTGCATGCTATTCCATTCCACTCTATTCCATTCCATTCATTCCCATTCAATTCCATTCAATCCCATTCTATTCCACTCAGGTTGATTCAATTCCTTTCCATACAATTCCATTAAATTCCATTCCATTCTATTCCATTCCTATTGATTAAATTCCATTCTATTCCATTCCACTCGATTCCATTCCAGTTGTTTCCATTTCATTCCTTTCCATTCCATTCCATTCCATTCCAATTGATTCTATTCCATTCTATTCCATTCCATTCCATTCCATTTCATTCCATTCCATTTCATGCCATTTCATTCCATTCCAGTTGATTCAATTCCATTCTTTTCCATTCCATTCCATTCCATTCCATTAAATTCCATTCCATTCCAATCAATTCCATTCCAATCAATTCCACTCCATTCCATTCCATTCTACTAGGGTTTATTTCATTGCATTCCATTCCATTCCATTCCATTCCACTTGATTCAATTCCCTTCTATTCGATTCCATTCAATTCCATTCCAGTTCTTTCATTTGCATTCTACTCCATTCCATTCCATTCCATTCCATTCTTGTTGATTCAATTACATTCTATTCCATTCCATTCCATTCCATTCCACTCGGGTTTACTCCATTTCATTCCATTCCATACCATTCCATTCCATTCCACTCCACTCGGGTTGATTCCATTCCATTCCATTCCATTCTATTCCTTTCCATAACATTCCATTACATTCTGTTCCATTCCACTTGGGTTGATTCCATTCCATTCCATTCCATTCCATTTAATTCCATTCCATTCCATTCCATTCCATTCGATTTAATTCCATTCCATTCCATTCCATTCCATTCCATTCCATTTCATTCCATTCTTTTCCATTCCATTACATTCCCCTCGTGTTGATTCCTTTCCATTCCATTCCATTCCATTCCATTCCATTCCTTTCCATTCTATTCCATTCCTTTCCATTCCACTCGGGTTGATTGAATTCCATGCATTCCATTCCATTCCATTCCATTCCATTCCATTCCATTTCATTCGATTCCACTCGGTTTGATTCAATTCCATTCTATTTCATTCCAATCGATTCCATTCCATTCCATTCCACTCGGTTTGATTCACTTCCATTCTATTCCATTCCATTCCATTCCATTCCATTCCACTCAGGTTGATTCATTTCCATTCTATTGGGTTTCACTCCATTCCATTCCATTCCATTCCATTCCATTCATTTCCACTCGTGCTGATTCAATTCCATTCTATTGCATTTCACTCCATTCCATTCCATTCTATTCCACTCGAGTGGATTCCATTCCATTCTATTGCATTCCATTTAATTCCATTGCATTTTGCAAGAGTGGATTCCATACCATTCTAATGCATTCCTTTCCTATCCAATCCATTCCATTCCCTTCTATTCCATTCCATTCCACTCGGGTTGATTCAATTACATTCTACTGCATTTCACTCTATTCCATTCCATTCCATTCCATTCGGGTTGATTCAATTCCATTGTGTTCCAATCCATTCCATTCCATTCCATTCCATTCCATTCCATTCCACTCTGGTTGATTCCATTCCGTTAAATTCCATTCCACTAGGGTTGATTCCATTCCATTCAATTCCATTTGATTCCATTCCATACCGTTCCATTTCATTCCATTCCATTCCAATTGGTTCAATTTCATTCTATTCCATTGCATTCCATTCCATTTCATTCCATTCCATTCCACATGTCTTTATTCAATTCCATTCTATTCCATTCCATTCCATTCCATTCCACTCCCTTCCACTCAGGTTGATTCAATTCCATTCCATTCCATTCCATTCCAATCCATTCCTTTCCATTATACTACATTCGATTCCATTCCATACCATTCGAGTTGTTTCAATTCCTTTGCATTCCATTGCATTCCATGCCATTCCACTCTGGTTTATTCAATTCCATTCTACTCCATTCAATTCCAGTCAATTCCAGTCAGGTTGATTCAATTCAATTCCATTCCATTCCATTCCATTCATTCCCATTTCATTATTTTCCATTCCATTCCATTCCATTCCATTCCATTCATTCTCATTTCATTCTATCCCATCCCATTCTATTACACTCGGGTTGATTCCATTCCATTCCATTCCATTCCTATCGATTAAATGCCATTCTATTCCATTCCATTCTATTCCATTCCATTCCATTCTATTCCATTCCATTCCATTCCAGTTGTTTCCATGACATTCCTTTCCATTCCATTCCATTCCACTCGGGTTGATTCATTTCCATTCTATTGGGTTTCACTCCATTCCATTCCATTCCATTCCATTCCATTCCATTCCATTCTATTCCATTCATTTCCACTCGTGCTGATTCAATTCCATTCTATTGCATTTCACTCCATTCCATTCCATTCTATTCCACTCGAGTGGATTCCATTCCATTCTATTGCATTCCATTTAATTCCATTCCATTTTGCAAGAGTGGATTCCATGCCATTCTAATGCATTCCTTTCCTATCCAATCCATTCCATTCCCTTCTATTCCATTCCATTCCACTCGGGTTGATTCAATTACATTGTACTGCATTTCACTCTATTCCATTCCATTCCATTCCATTCCATTCCATTCCATTCCATTCGGGTTGATTCAATTCCATTGTGTTCCATTCCATTCCTTTCCATTCCATTCGACTCCGGTTGATTCCATTCCGTTAAATTCCATTCCACTAGGGTTGATTCCATTCCATTCAATTCCATTTGATTCCATTCCATACCATTCCATTTCATTGCATTCCATTCCAATTGGTTCAATTTCATTCTATTCCATTGCATTCCATTCCATTTCATTCCATTCCATTCCACATGTCTTTATTCAATTCCATTCTATTCCATTCCATTCTATTCCATTCCACTCCCTTCCACTCAGGTTGATTCAATTCCATTCCATTCCAATCCGTTCCTTTCCTTTATATTACATTCGATTCCATTCCATTCCATTCGAGTTGTTTAAATTCCTTTGCATTCCATTGCATTCCATTCCATTCCACTCTGGTTTATTCAATTCCATTCTACTCCAATCAATTCCATTCAATTCCAGTCAGGTTGATTCAATTCAATTCCATTCCATTCCATTCCATTCATTTCCATTTCATTATTTTCCATCCCATTCCATTCCATTCCATTCCATTCATTCCCATTTCATTCTATCCCATCCCATTCTATTACACTCGGGTTGATTCCATTCCATTCCATTCCATTCCTATCGATTAAATGCCATTCTATTCCATTCCATTCTATTCCATTCCATTCCATTCTATTCCATTCCATTCCATTCAAGTTGTTTCCATGACATTCCTTTCCATTCCATTCCATTCCATTCCATTCCAGTTGATTCTATTCCGTTCTATTCCATTCCATTCCATTCCATTCCAGTTGATTCAATTCCATTCTTTTCCATTCCATTCCATTCCATTCCACTCCTTTACATTCCATTCCAGTCAATTCCACTCCATTCGACTCCATTCTACTCGGGTTTATTCCATTCCATTCCATTCCATTCTATTCCATTCCATTCCATTCCATTTCACTTGATTCAATTCCTTTCTATTCCATTCCATTCAATTCCATTCAAGTTCATTATTTCCATTCTTCTCCATTCCATTCCATTCCATTCCTTTCCATTCCATTCGGGTTCATTCAAATACATTGTGTTCCATTCCATTCCATTCCATTCTATTCCATTCCATTCCATTCCA
This sequence comes from Pan troglodytes, assembly GCF_028858775.2. Classification (NCBI taxonomy): domain Eukaryota; kingdom Metazoa; phylum Chordata; class Mammalia; order Primates; family Hominidae; genus Pan; species Pan troglodytes. The sequence goes on along the minus strand of NC_072420.2, from coordinate 4,159,121 downwards.
CTCGGGTTTATTCCATTCCATTACATTCTATTCCATTCAATTGCATTCCATACCATTGCAGTACGTTCCACTCTACTAGGGTTGATTCCTTTCCATTCCATTCTATTCCATTCTATTCCATTCCTTTCCTTTCCATTCCAATCGGGTTGATTCCATTCCTTTCCATTTCATTCCATTCCATTCCATTCCATTACTCTCGAGTTTATTCACTTCCATTCCATTCCATTCCATTCCATTCCATTCCACTTGATTCAATTCCCTTCTATTCGATTCCATTCAATTCCATTCCAGTTCGTTCATTTGCATTCTACTCCATTCCATTCCATTCCATTCGGGTTGATTCAATTACATTCTGTTCCATTCCATTCCATTCCATTCCACTCGGGTTTACTCCATTTCAATCCATTCCTAACCATTCCGTTCCATTCCACTCCACTCGGGTTGATTCCTTTCCATTTCATTGCATTCCGTTCTTTTTCATTCCTTTCCATTCCATTCCACTCGGATTGATTCCATTCCATTCCGTTCCATTCTTTTCCTTTCCATTCCATTCCATTACATTCTGTTCCATTCCACTCGGGTTGATTCCATTCCATTCCATTCCATTCCATTGCATTTCATTCCATTTAATTCCATTCCATTCCATTCCATTCCATTCCATTCCATTCCATTCCATTCCATTCCATTCCATTCCATTCTATTCCATTCCATTCCATTCCCCTCGTGTTGATTCCATTCCATTCCATACTATTCCATTCCTTTCCATTCCACTCGGGTTGATTGAATTCCATGCATTCCATTCCATTCCATTCCATTCCATTCCATTCCATTCTATTCCATTCATTTCCACTCGTGCTGATTCAATTCCATTCTATTGCATTTCACTCCATTCCATTCCATTCTATTCCACTCGAGTGGATTCCATTCCATTCTATTGCATTCCATTTAATTCCATTGCATTTTGCAAGAGTGGATTCCATACCATTCTAATGCATTCCTTTCCTATCCAATCCATTCCATTCCCTTCTATTCCATTCCATTCCACTCGGGTTGATTCAATTACATTCTACTGCATTTCACTCTATTCCATTCCATTCCATTCCATTCCATTCCATTCCATTCCATTCCATTCGGGTTGATTCAATTCCATTGTGTTCCATTCCATTCCATTCCATTCCACTCTGGTTGATTCCATTCCGTTAAATTCCATTCCACTAGGGTTGATTCCATTCCATTCAATTCCATTTGATTCCATTCCATACCGTTCCATTTCATTCCATTCCATTCCAATTGGTTCAATTTCATTCTATTCCATTGCATTCCATTCCATTTCATTCCATTCCATTCCACATGTCTTTATTCAATTCCATTCTATTCCATTCCATTCCATTCCATTCCACTCCCTTCCACTCAGGTTGATTCAATTCCATTCCATTCCATTCCATTCCAATCCATTCCTTTCCATTATATTACATTCGATTCCATTCCATTCCATTCGAGTTGTTTCAATTCCTTTGCATTCCATTGCATTCCATGCCATTCCACTCTGGTTTATTCAATTCCATTCTACTCCATTCAATTCCAGTCAATTCCAGTCAGGTTGATTCAATTCAATTCCATTCCATTCCATTCCATTCATTCCCATTTCATTATTTTCCATTCCATTCCATTCCATTCCATTCCATTCCATTCATTCTCATTTCATTCTATCCCATCCCATTCTATTACACTCGGGTTGATTCCATTCCATTCCATTCCATTCCATTCCTATCGATTAAATGCCATTCTATTCCATTCCATTCTATTCCATTCCATTCCATTCTATTCCATTCCATTCCATTCCAGTTGTTTCCATGACATTCCTTTCCATTCCATTCCATTCCACTCGGGTTGATTCATTTCCATTCTATTGGGTTTCACTCCATTCCATTCCATTCCATTCCATTCCATTCCATTCTATTCCATTCATTTCCACTCGTGCTGATTCAATTCCATTCTATTGCATTTCACTCCATTCCATTCCATTCTATTCCACTCGAGTGGATTCCATTCCATTCTATTGCATTCCATTTAATTCCATTCCATTTTGCAAGAGTGGATTCCATACCATTCTAATGCATTCCTTTCCTATCCAATCCATTCCATTCCCTTCTATTCCATTCCATTCCACTCGGGTTGATTCAATTACATTGTACTGCATTTCACTCTATTCCATTCCATTCCATTCCATTCCATTCCATTCCATTCCATTCGGGTTGATTCAATTCCATTTTGTTCCATTCCATTCCTTTCCATTCCATTCGACTCCGGTTGATTCCATTCCGTTAAATTCCATTCCACTAGGGTTGATTCCATTCCATTCAATTCCATTTGATTCCATTCCATACCATTCCATTTCATTGCATTCCATTCCAATTGGTTCAATTTCATTCTATTCCATTGCATTCCATTCCATTTCATTCCATTCCATTCCACATGTCTTTATTCAATTCCATTCTATTCCATTCCATTCTATTCCATTCCACTCCCTTCCACTCAGGTTGATTCAATTCCATTCCATTCCAATCCGTTCCTTTCCTTCATATTACATTCGATTCCATTCCATTCCATTCGAGTTGTTTAAATTCCTTTGCATTCCATTGCATTCCATTCCATTCCACTCTGGTTTATTCAATTCCATTCTACTCCAATCAATTCCATTCAATTCCAGTCAGGTTGATTCCATTCCATTCCATTCCATTCCATTCCATTCATTTCCATTTCATTATTTTCCATCCCATTCCATTCCATTCCATTCATTCCCATTTCATTCTATCCCATCCCATTCTATTACACTCGGGTTGATTCCATTCCATTCCATTCCATTCCTATCGATTAAATGCCATTCTATTCCATTCCATTCTATTCCATTCCATTCCATTCTATTCCATTCCATTCCATTCAAGTTGTTTCCATGACATTCCTTTCCATTCCATTCCATTCCATTCCATTCCATTCCAGTTGATTCTATTCCGTTCTATTCCATTCCATTCCATTCCAGTTGATTCAATTCCATTCTTTTCCATTCCATTCCATTCCATTCCACTCCTTTACATTCCATTCCAGTCAATTCCACTCCATTCGACTCCATTCTACTCGGGTTTATTCCATTCCATTCCATTCCATTCCATTCCATTCCATTTCACTTGATTCAATTCCTTTCTATTCCATTCCATTCAATTCCATTCAAGTTCATTATTTCCATTCTTCTCCATTCCATTCCATTCCATTCCTTTCCATTCCATTCGGGTTCATTCAAATACATTGTGTTCCATTCCATTCCATTCCATTCTATTCCATTCCATTCCATTCCACTCGGGTTTATTCCATTCCATTACATTCTATTCCATTCAATTGCATTCCATACCATTGCAGTACGTTCCACTCTACTAGGGTTGATTCCTTTCCATTCCATTCTATTCCATTCTATTCCATTCCTTTCCTTTCCATTCCAATCGGGTTGATTCCATTCCTTTCCATTTCATTCCATTCCATTCCATTCCATTACTCTCGAGTTTATTCACTTCCATTCCATTCCATTCCATTCCATTCCATTCCACTTGATTCAATTCCCTTCTATTCGATTCAATTCAATTCCATTCCAGTTCGTTCATTTGCATTCTACTCCATTCCATTCCATTCCATTCGGGTTGATTCAATTACATTCTGTTCCATTCCATTCCATTCCATTCCACTCGGGTTTACTCCATTTCAATCCATTCCTAACCATTCCGTTCCATTCCACTCCACTCGGGTTGATTCCTTTCCATTTCATTGCATTCCGTTCTTTTTCATTCCTTTCCATTCCATTCCACTCGGATTGATTCCATTCCATTCCGTTCCATTCTTTTCCTTTCCATTCCATTCCATTACATTCTGTTCCATTCCACTCGGGTTGATTCCATTCCATTCCATTCCATTTCATTCCATTTAATTCCATTCCATTCCATTCCATTCCATTCCATTCCATTCCATTCCATTCCATTTCATTCCATTCTATTCCATTCCATTCCATTCCATTCCATTTCATTCCATTCTATTCCATTCCATTCCATTCCCCTCGTGTTGATTCCATTCCATTCCATACTATTCCATTCCTTTCCATTCCACTCGGGTTGATTGAATTCCATGCATTCCATTCCATTCCATTCCATTCCATTCCATTCCATTGCATTCCATTTCATTCGATTCCACTCGGTTTGATTCAATTCCATTCTATTTCATTCCAATCCATTCCATTCCATTCCATTCCACTCGGGTTGATTCACTTCCATTCTATTCCATTCCATTCCATTCCATTCCATTCCATTCCATTCCATTCCATTCCACTCGGGTTGATTCATTTCCATTCTATTGGGTTTCACTCCATTCCATTCCATTCCATTACATTACATTACGTTACATTCCATTCAATTCCACTCGTGCTGATTCAATTCCATTCTATTGCATTTCACTCCATTCCATTCCATTCTATTCCACTCGAGTCGAATCCATTCCATTCTATTGCATTCCATTTAATTCCATTCCATTTTGCAAGAGTGGATTCCATAACATTCTAATGCATTCCATTTAATTCCATTCCATTTTGCAAGAGTGGATTCCATACCATTCTAATGCATTCCTTTCCATTCCAGTCCATTCCATTCCCTTCTATTCCATTCCATTCCACTCGAGTTAATTCAATTACATTCTACTGCATTTCACTCTATTCCATTCCATTCCATTCCATTCCATTCCATTCCATTCCATTCCATTCCATTCCATTCCATTCCACTCGGGTTGATTCAATTCCATTGTGTTCCATTCCATTCCATTCCATTCCATTCCATTCCATTCCACTCCGGTTGATTCCATTCCATTAAATTCCATTCAACTAGGGTTGATTCCGTTCCATTCAATTCCATTCCATACCATTCCATTTCATTTCATTCCATTCCATTCCATTCCAATTGGTTCAATTTCATTCTATTCCATTGCATTCCATTCCATTTCATTCCATTCCATTCCACATGGCTTTATTCAATTCCATTCTATTCCATTCCATTCCATTCCATTCCATTCCATTCCATTCCGTTCCACTCAGGTTGATTCCATTCCATTCCATTCCATTCCATTCCATTCCAATCCATTCCTTTCCATTTTATTACATTAGATTCCATTCCATTCCATTCCACTCTGGTTTATTCAATTCCATTCTACTCCATTCATTTCCATTCAATTCCAGTCAGGTTGATTCAATTCCATTCTATTCCATTCCATTCCATTCCATTCATTCCCATTTCATTATATTCCATCCCATTCCATTCCATTCGATTCCATTCCATTCATTCCCATTTCATTCTATTCCATCTCATTCTATTACACTCGGGTGGATTCAATTCCTTTACATTCCATTCCTTTCCATTCCATTCCATTCCATTCCATTTCATTCCTATTGGTTAAATGCCATTCTATTCCATTCCATTCTATTCCATTCCATTCCATTCCAGTTGTTTCCATGACATTCCTTTCCATTCCATTCCATTCCATTCCATTCCATTCCATTCCAGTTTGTTATATTCCGTTCTATTCCATTCCATTCCATTTCATCCCATTCCATTCCATTCCAGCTGATTCAATTCCATTCTTTTCCATTCCATTCCATTCCGCTCCATTACATTCCATTCCAATGAATTCCACTCCATTCGATTCCATTCTACTCGGGTTAATTCCATTCCATTCCATTCCACTTGATTCAATTCCTTTCTATTCCATTCCATTCAATTCCATTCCAGTTCATTATTTCCATTCTTCTCCATTCCATTCCATTCCATTCCATTCCTTTCCATTCCATTCCATTCCATTCAATTCGGGTTCATTCAAATACATTCTGTTCCATTCCATTCCATTCCATTCCTTTCCATTCCATTCAATTCTGGTTCATTCAAATACATTCTGTTCCATTCCATTCCATTCCATTCTATTACATTCCATTCCATTCCACTCGGGTTTATTCCATTCCATTCCATTCTATTCCATTCCATTCCATTCCATACCATTGCACTACATTCCACTCCACTCGGGTTGATTCCTTTCCATTCCATTTCATTACATTCCGTTCCATTCCACTCCAGTTGCTTCAATACCATTGTACTCCATTCCATTCCATTCCATTCCATTCCATTCCATTCCATTCCATTCCATTCCATTCTGCTCGGGTTGAATCAATTCCATTCCATTCCATTCCAGTCCATTCCAGATGACTCAATTCCTTTCTATTCCATTCCATTCCATTCCACTCCATTCCATTCCATTCCATTCCATTCCACTCGGGTTGATTCATTTCCATTCTATTGGGTTTCACTCCATTCCATTCCATTCCATTCCATTCCATTCCATTCCATTCTATTCCATTCATTTCCACTCGTGCTGATTCAATTCCATTCTATTGCATTTCACTCCATTCCATTCCATTCTATTCCACTCGAGTGGATTCCATTCCATTCTATTGCATTCCATTTAATTCCATTGCATTTTGCAAGAGTGGATTCCATACCATTCTAATGCATTCCTTTCCTATCCAATCCATTCCATTCCCTTCTATTCCATTCCATTCCACTCGGGTTGATTCAATTACATTCTACTGCATTTCACTCTATTCCATTCCATTCCATTCCATTCCATTCCATTCCATTCCATTCCATTCGGGTTGATTCAATTCCATTGTGTTCCATTCCATTCCATTCCATTCCATTCCATTCCATTCCACTCTGGTTGATTCCATTCCGTTAAATTCCATTCCACTAGGGTTGATTCCATTCCATTCAATTCCATTTGATTCCATTCCATACCGTTCCATTTCATTCCATTCCATTCCAATTGGTTCAATTTCATTCTATTCCATTGCATTCCATTCCATTTCATTCCATTCCATTCCACATGTCTTTATTCAATTCCATTCTATTCCATTCCATTCCATTCCATTCCACTCCCTTCCACTCAGGTTGATTCAATTCCATTCCATTCCATTCCATTCCAATCCATTCCTTTCCATTATATTACATTCGATTCCATTCCATTCCATTCGAGTTGTTTCAATTCCTTTGCATTCCATTGCATTCCATGCCATTCCACTCTGGTTTATTCAATTCCATTCTACTCCATTCAATTCCAGTCAATTCCAGTCAGGTTGATTCAATTCAATTCCATTCCATTCCATTCCATTCATTCCCATTTCATTATTTTCCATTCCATTCCATTCCATTCCATTCCATTCCATTCCATTCATTCTCATTTCATTCTATCCCATCCCATTCTATTACACTCGGGTTGATTCCATTCCATTCCATTCCATTCCATTCCTATCGATTAAATGCCATTCTATTCCATTCCATTCTATTCCATTCCATTCCATTCTATTCCATTCCATTCCATTCCAGTTGTTTCCATGACATTCCTTTCCATTCCATTCCATTCCACTCGGGTTGATTCATTTCCATTCTATTGGGTTTCACTCCATTCCATTCCATTCCATTCCATTCCATTCCATTCCATTCTATTCCATTCATTTCCACTCATGCTGATTCAATTCCATTCTATTGCATTTCACTCCATTCCATTCCATTCTATTCCACTCGAGTGGATTCCATTCCATTCTATTGCATTCCATTTAATTCCATTCCATTTTGCAAGAGTGGATTCCATACCATTCTAATGCATTCCTTTCCTATCCAATCCATTCCATTCCCTTCTATTCCATTCCATTCCACTCGGGTTGATTCAATTACATTGTACTGCATTTCACTCTATTCCATTCCATTCCATTCCATTCCATTCCATTCCATTCGGGTTGATTCAATTCCATTGTGTTCCATTCCATTCCTTTCCATTCCATTCGACTCCGGTTGATTCCATTCCGTTAAATTCCATTCCACTAGGGTTGATTCCATTCCATTCAATTCCATTTGATTCCATTCCATACCATTCCATTTCATTGCATTCCATTCCAATTGGTTCAATTTCATTCTATTCCATTGCATTCCATTCCATTTCATTCCATTCCATTCCACATGTCTTTATTCAATTCCATTCTATTCCATTCCATTCTATTCCATTCCACTCCCTTCCACTCAGGTTGATTCAATTCCATTCCATTCCAATCCATTCCTTTCCTTTATATTACATTCGATTCCATTCCATTCCATTCGAGTTGTTTAAATTCCTTTGCATTCCATTGCATTCCATTCCATTCCACTCTGGTTTATTCAATTCCATTCTACTCCAATCAATTCCATTCAATTCCAGTCAGGTTGATTCAATTCCATTCCATTCCATTCCATTCCATTCATTTCCATTTCATTATTTTCCATCCCATTCCATTCCATTCCATTCCATTCATTCCCATTTCATTCTATCCCATCCCATTCTATTACACTCGGGTTGATTCCATTCCATTCCATTCCATTCCTATCGATTAAATGCCATTCTATTCCATTCCATTCTATTCCATTCCATTCCATTCTATTCCATTCCATTCCATTCAAGTTGTTTCCATGACATTCCTTTCCATTCCATTCCATTCCATTCCATTCCAGTTGATTCTATTCCGTTCTATTCCATTCCATTCCATTCCATTTCATCCCATTCCATTCCATTCCAGTTGATTCAATTCCATTCTTTTCCATTCCATTCCATTCCATTCCACTCCTTTACATTCCATTCCAGTCAATTCCACTCCATTCGACTCCATTCTACTCGGGTTTATTCCATTCCATTCCATTCCATTCCATTCCATTCCATTTCACTTGATTCAATTCCTTTCTATTCCATTCCATTCAATTCCATTCAAGTTCATTATTTCCATTCTTCTCCATTCCATTCCATTCCATTCCTTTCCATTCCATTCGGGTTCATTCAAATACATTGTGTTCCATTCCATTCCATTCCATTCTATTCCATTCCATTCCATTCCACTTGGGTTTATTCCATTCCATTACATTCTATTCCATTCAATTGCATTCCATACCATTGCAGTACGTTCCACTCTACTAGGGTTGATTCCTTTCCATTCCATTCTATTCCATTCTATTCCATTCCTTTCCTTTCCATTCCAATCGGGTTGATTCCATTCCTTTCCATTTCATTCCATTCCATTCCATTCCATTACTCTCGAGTTTATTCACTTCCATTCCATTCCATTCCATTCCATTCCATTCCACTTGATTCAATTCCCTTCTATTCGATTCAATTCAATTCCATTCCAGTTCGTTCATTTGCATTCTACTCCATTCCATTCCATTCCATTCGGGTTGATTCAATTACATTCTGTTCCATTCCATTCCATTCCATTCCACTCGGGTTTACTCCATTTCAATCCATTCCTAACCATTCCGTTCCATTCCACTCCACTCGGGTTGATTCCTTTCCATTTCATTGCATTCCGTTCTTTTTCATTCCTTTCCATTCCATTCCACTCGGATTGATTCCATTCCATTCCGTTCCATTCTTTTCCTTTCCATTCCATTCCATTACATTCTGTTCCATTCCACTCGGGTTGATTCCATTCCATTCCATTCCATTTCATTCCATTTAATTCCATTCCATTCCATTCCATTCCATTCCATTCCATTCCATTCCATTCCATTCCATTTCATTCCATTCTATTCCATTCCATTACATTCCCCTCGTGTTGATTCCATTCCATTCCATACTATTCCATTCCTTTCCATTCCACTCGGGTTGATTGAATTCCATGCATTCCATTCCATTCCATTCCATTCCATTCCATTCCATTCCATTGCATTCCATTTCATTCGATTCCACTCGGTTTGATTCAATTCCATTCTATTTCATTCCAATCCATTCCATTCCATTCCATTCCACTCGGGTTGATTCACTTCCATTCTATTCCATTCCATTCCATTCCATTCCATTCCATTCCACTCGGGTTGATTCATTTCCATTCTATTGGGTTTCACTCCATTCCATTCCATTCCATTACATTACATTACATTACGTTACTTTCCATTCAATTCCACTCGTGCTGATTCAATTCCATTCTATTGCATTTCACTCCATTCCATTCCATTCTATTCCACTCGAGTCGAATCCATTCCATTCTATTGCATTCCATTTAATTCCATTCCATTTTGCAAGAGTGGATTCCATAACATTCTAATGCATTCCATTTAATTCCATTCCATTTTGCAAGAGTGGATTCCATACCATTCTAATGCATTCCTTTCCATTCCAGTCCATTCCATTCCCTTCTATTCCATTCCATTCCACTCGAGTTAATTCAATTACATTCTACTGCATTTCACTCTATTCCATTCCATTCCATTCCATTCCATTCCATTCCATTCCATTCCACTCGGGTTGATTCAATTCCATTGTGTTCCATTCCATTCCATTCCATTCCATTCCATTCCATTCCATTCCACTCCGGTTGATTCCATTCCGTTAAATTCCATTCAACTAGGGTTGATTCCATTCCATTCAATTCCATTCCATACCATTCCATTTCATTTCATTCCATTCCATTCCATTCCAATTGGTTCAATTTCATTCTATTCCATTGCATTCCATTCCATTTCATTCCATTCCATTCCACATGGCTTTATTCAATTCCATTCTATTCCATTCCATTCCATTCCATTCCATTCCGTTCCACTCAGGTTGATTCAATTCCATTCCATTCCATTCCATTCCATTCCAATCCATTCCTTTCCATTTTATTACATTAGATTCCATTCCATTCCATTCCACTCTGGTTTATTCAATTCCATTCTACTCCATTCATTTCCATTCAATTCCAGTCAGGTTGATTCAATTCCATTCTATTCCATTCCATTCCATTCCATTCATTCCCATTTCATTATATTCCATCCCATTCCATTCCATTCGATTCCATTCCATTCATTCCCATTTCATTCTATTCCATCTCATTCTATTACACTCGGGTGGATTCAATTCCTTTACATTCCATTCCTTTCCATTCCATTCCATTCCATTCCATTTCATTCCTATTGGTTAAATGCCATTCTATTCCATTCCATTCTATTCCATTCCATTCCATTCCAGTTGTTTCCATGACATTCCTTTCCATTCCATTCCATTCCATTCCATTCCATTCCAGTTTGTTCTATTCCGTTCTATTCCATTCCATTCCATTCCATTCCATTCCATTCCATTCCATTTCATCCCATTCCATTCCATTCCAGCTGATTCAATTCCATTCTTTTCCATTCCATTCCATTCCACTCCATTACATTCCATTCCAATGAATTCCACTCCATTCGATTCCATTCTACTCGGGTTAATTCCATTCCATTCCATTCCACTTGATTCAATTCCTTTCTATTCCATTCCATTCAATTCCATTCCAGTTCATTATTTCCATTCTTCTCCATTCCATTCCATTCCATTCCATTCCTTTCCATTCCATTCCATTCCATTCAATTCGGGTTCATTCAAATACATTCTGTTCCATTCCATTCCATTCCATTCCTTTCCATTCCATTCAATTCTGGTTCATTCAAATACATTCTGTTCCATTCCATTCCATTCAATTCCATTCCATTCAATTCGGGTTCATTCAAATACATTCTGTTCCATTCCATTCCATTCCATTCCTTTCCATTCCATTCAATTCTGGTTCATTCAAATACATTCTGCTCCATTCCATTCCATTCCATTCTATTACATTCCATTCCATTCCACTCGGGTTTATTCCATTCCATTCCATTCTATTCCACTCGAGTGGATTCCATTCCATTCTATTGCATTCCATTTAATTCCATTGCATTTTGCAAGAGTGGATTCCATACCATTCTAATGCATTCCTTTCCTATCCAATCCATTCCATTCCCTTCTATTCCATTCCATTCCACTCGGGTTGATTCAATTACATTCTACTGCATTTCACTCTATTCCATTCCATTCCATTCCATTCCATTCCATTCCATTCCATTCCATTCCATTCGGGTTGATTCAATTCCATTGTGTTCCATTCCATTCCATTCCATTCCATTCCATTCCACTCTGGTTGATTCCATTCCGTTAAATTCCATTCCACTAGGGTTGATTCCATTCCATTCAATTCCATTTGATTCCATTCCATACCGTTCCATTTCATTCCATTCCATTCCAATTGGTTCAATTTCATTCTATTCCATTGCATTCCATTCCATTTCATTCCATTCCATTCCACATGTCTTTATTCAATTCCATTCTATTCCATTCCATTCCATTCCATTCCACTCCCTTCCACTCAGGTTGATTCAATTCCATTCCATTCCATTCCATTCCAATCCATTCCTTTCCATTATATTACATTCGATTCCATTCCATTCCATTCGAGTTGTTTCAATTCCTTTGCATTCCATTGCATTCCATGCCATTCCACTCTGGTTTATTCAATTCCATTCTACTCCATTCAATTCCAGTCAATTCCAGTCAGGTTGATTCAATTCAATTCCATTCCATTCCATTCCATTCATTCCCATTTCATTATTTTCCATTCCATTCCATTCCATTCCATTCCATTCCATTCCATTCCATTCCATTCATTCTCATTTCATTCTATCCCATCCCATTCTATTACACTCGGGTTGATTCCATTCCATTCCATTCCATTCCATTCCTATCGATTAAATGCCATTCTATTCCATTCCATTCTATTCCATTCCATTCCATTCTATTCCATTCCATTCCATTCCAGTTGTTTCCATGACATTCCTTTCCATTCCATTCCATTCCACTCGGGTTGATTCATTTCCATTCTATTGGGTTTCACTCCATTCCATTCCATTCCATTCCATTCCATTCCATTCCATTCTATTCCATTCATTTCCACTCATGCTGATTCAATTCCATTCTATTGCATTTCACTCCATTCCATTCCATTCTATTCCACTCGAGTGGATTCCATTCCATTCTATTGCATTCCATTTAATTCCATTCCATTTTGCAAGAGTGGATTCCATACCATTCTAATGCATTCCTTTCCTATCCAATCCATTCCATTCCCTTCTATTCCATTCCATTCCACTCGGGTTGATTCAATTACATTGTACTGCATTTCACTCTATTCCATTCCATTCCATTCCATTCCATTCCATTCCATTCGGGTTGATTCAATTCCATTGTGTTCCATTCCATTCCTTTCCATTCCATTCGACTCCGGTTGATTCCATTCCGTTAAATTCCATTCCACTAGGGTTGATTCCATTCCATTCAATTCCATTTGATTCCATTCCATACCATTCCATTTCATTGCATTCCATTCCAATTGGTTCAATTTCATTCTATTCCATTGCATTCCATTCCATTTCATTCCATTCCATTCCACATGTCTTTATTCAATTCCATTCTATTCCATTCCATTCTATTCCATTCCACTCCCTTCCACTCAGGTTGATTCAATTCCATTCCATTCCAATCCATTCCTTTCCTTTATATTACATTCGATTCCATTCCATTCCATTCGAGTTGTTTAAATTCCTTTGCATTCCATTGCATTCCATTCCATTCCACTCTGGTTTATTCAATTCCATTCTACTCCAATCAATTCCATTCAATTCCAGTCAGGTTGATTCAATTCCATTCCATTCCATTCCATTCCATTCATTTCCATTTCATTATTTTCCATCCCATTCCATTCCATTCCATTCCATTCATTCCCATTTCATTCTATCCCATCCCATTCTATTACACTCGGGTTGATTCCATTCCATTCCATTCCATTCCTATCGATTAAATGCCATTCTATTCCATTCCATTCTATTCCATTCCATTCCATTCTATTCCATTCCATTCCATTCAAGTTGTTTCCATGACATTCCTTTCCATTCCATTCCATTCCATTCCATTCCAGTTGATTCTATTCCGTTCTATTCCATTCCATTCCATTCCATTTCATCCCATTCCATTCCATTCCAGTTGATTCAATTCCATTCTTTTCCATTCCATTCCATTCCATTCCACTCCTTTACATTCCATTCCAGTCAATTCCACTCCATTCGACTCCATTCTACTCGGGTTTATTCCATTCCATTCCATTCCATTCCATTCCATTCCATTTCACTTGATTCAATTCCTTTCTATTCCATTCCATTCAATTCCATTCAAGTTCATTATTTCCATTCTTCTCCATTCCATTCCATTCCATTCCTTTCCATTCCATTCGGGTTCATTCAAATACATTGTGTTCCATTCCATTCCATTCCATTCTATTCCATTCCATTCCATTCCACTTGGGTTTATTCCATTCCATTACATTCTATTCCATTCAATTGCATTCCATACCATTGCAGTACGTTCCACTCTACTAGGGTTGATTCCTTTCCATTCCATTCTATTCCATTCTATTCCATTCCTTTCCTTTCCATTCCAATCGGGTTGATTCCATTCCTTTCCATTTCATTCCATTCCATTCCATTCCATTACTCTCGAGTTTATTCACTTCCATTCCATTCCATTCCATTCCATTCCATTCCACTTGATTCAATTCCCTTCTATTCGATTCAATTCAATTCCATTCCAGTTCGTTCATTTGCATTCTACTCCATTCCATTCCATTCCATTCGGGTTGATTCAATTACATTCTGTTCCATTCCATTCCATTCCATTCCACTCGGGTTTACTCCATTTCAATCCATTCCTAACCATTCCGTTCCATTCCACTCCACTCGGGTTGATTCCTTTCCATTTCATTGCATTCCGTTCTTTTTCATTCCTTTCCATTCCATTCCACTCGGATTGATTCCATTCCATTCCGTTCCATTCTTTTCCTTTCCATTCCATTCCATTACATTCTGTTCCATTCCACTCGGGTTGATTCCATTCCATTCCATTCCATTTCATTCCATTTAATTCCATTCCATTCCATTCCATTCCATTCCATTCCATTCCATTCCATTCCATTCCATTTCATTCCATTCTATTCCATTCCATTACATTCCCCTCGTGTTGATTCCATTCCATTCCATACTATTCCATTCCTTTCCATTCCACTCGGGTTGATTGAATTCCATGCATTCCATTCCATTCCATTCCATTCCATTCCATTCCATTCCATTGCATTCCATTTCATTCGATTCCACTCGGTTTGATTCAATTCCATTCTATTTCATTCCAATCCATTCCATTCCATTCCATTCCACTCGGGTTGATTCACTTCCATTCTATTCCATTCCATTCCATTCCATTCCATTCCATTCCACTCGGGTTGATTCATTTCCATTCTATTGGGTTTCACTCCATTCCATTCCATTCCATTACATTACATTACATTACGTTACTTTCCATTCAATTCCACTCGTGCTGATTCAATTCCATTCTATTGCATTTCACTCCATTCCATTCCATTCTATTCCACTCGAGTCGAATCCATTCCATTCTATTGCATTCCATTTAATTCCATTCCATTTTGCAAGAGTGGATTCCATAACATTCTAATGCATTCCATTTAATTCCATTCCATTTTGCAAGAGTGGATTCCATACCATTCTAATGCATTCCTTTCCATTCCAGTCCATTCCATTCCCTTCTATTCCATTCCATTCCACTCGAGTTAATTCAATTACATTCTACTGCATTTCACTCTATTCCATTCCATTCCATTCCATTCCATTCCATTCCATTCCATTCCACTCGGGTTGATTCAATTCCATTGTGTTCCATTCCATTCCATTCCATTCCATTCCATTCCATTCCATTCCACTCCGGTTGATTCCATTCCGTTAAATTCCATTCAACTAGGGTTGATTCCATTCCATTCAATTCCATTCCATACCATTCCATTTCATTTCATTCCATTCCATTCCATTCCAATTGGTTCAATTTCATTCTATTCCATTGCATTCCATTCCATTTCATTCCATTCCATTCCACATGGCTTTATTCAATTCCATTCTATTCCATTCCATTCCATTCCATTCCATTCCGTTCCACTCAGGTTGATTCAATTCCATTCCATTCCATTCCATTCCATTCCAATCCATTCCTTTCCATTTTATTACATTAGATTCCATTCCATTCCATTCCACTCTGGTTTATTCAATTCCATTCTACTCCATTCATTTCCATTCAATTCCAGTCAGGTTGATTCAATTCCATTCTATTCCATTCCATTCCATTCCATTCATTCCCATTTCATTATATTCCATCCCATTCCATTCCATTCGATTCCATTCCATTCATTCCCATTTCATTCTATTCCATCTCATTCTATTACACTCGGGTGGATTCAATTCCTTTACATTCCATTCCTTTCCATTCCATTCCATTCCATTCCATTTCATTCCTATTGGTTAAATGCCATTCTATTCCATTCCATTCTATTCCATTCCATTCCATTCCAGTTGTTTCCATGACATTCCTTTCCATTCCATTCCATTCCATTCCATTCCATTCCAGTTTGTTCTATTCCGTTCTATTCCATTCCATTCCATTCCATTCCATTCCATTCCATTCCATTTCATCCCATTCCATTCCATTCCAGCTGATTCAATTCCATTCTTTTCCATTCCATTCCATTCCACTCCATTACATTCCATTCCAATGAATTCCACTCCATTCGATTCCATTCTACTCGGGTTAATTCCATTCCATTCCATTCCACTTGATTCAATTCCTTTCTATTCCATTCCATTCAATTCCATTCCAGTTCATTATTTCCATTCTTCTCCATTCCATTCCATTCCATTCCATTCCTTTCCATTCCATTCCATTCCATTCAATTCGGGTTCATTCAAATACATTCTGTTCCATTCCATTCCATTCCATTCCTTTCCATTCCATTCAATTCTGGTTCATTCAAATACATTCTGTTCCATTCCATTCCATTCAATTCCATTCCATTCAATTCGGGTTCATTCAAATACATTCTGTTCCATTCCATTCCATTCCATTCCTTTCCATTCCATTCAATTCTGGTTCATTCAAATACATTCTGTTCCATTCCATTCCATTCCATTCTATTACATTCCATTCCATTCCACTCGGGTTTATTCCATTCCATTCCATTCTATTCCATTCCATTCCATTCCATACCATTGCACTACATTCCACTCCACTCGGGTTGATTCCTTTCCATTCCATTTCATTACATTCCGTTCCATTCCACTCCAGTTGCTTCAATACCATTGTACTCCATTCCATTCCATTCCATTCCATTCCATTCCATTCCATTCCATTCCATTCCATTCCATTCCATTCCATTCTGCTCGGGTTGAATCAATTCCATTCCATTCCATTCCAGTCCATTCCAGATGACTCAATTCCTTTCTATTCCATTCCATTCCATTCCACTCCATTCCATTCCATTCCATTCCATTCCACTCGGGTTGATTCATTTCCATTCTATTGGGTTTCACTCCATTCCATTCCATTCCATTCCATTCCATTCCATTCTATTCCATTCATTTCCACTCGTGCTGATTCAATTCCATTCTATTGCATTTCACTCCATTGCATTCCATTCTATTCCACTCGAGTGGATTCCATTCCATTCTATTGCATTCCATTTAATTCCATTGCATTTTGCAAGAGTGGATTCCATACCATTCTAATGCATTCCTTTCCTATCCAATCCATTCCATTCCCTTCTATTCCATTCCATTCCACTCGGGTTGATTCAATTACATTCTACTGCATTTCACTCTATTCCATTCCATTCCATTCCATTCCATTCCATTCCATTCCATTCGGGTTGATTCAATTCCATTGTGTTCCATTCCATTCCATTCCATTCCATTCCATTCCATTCCACTCTGGTTGATTCCATTCCGTTAAATTCCATTCCACTAGGGTTGATTCCATTCCATTCAATTCCATTTGATTCCATTCCATACCGTTCCATTTCATTCCATTCCATTCCAATTGGTTCAATTTCATTCTATTCCATTGCATTCCATTCCATTTCATTCCATTCCATTCCACATGTCTTTATTCAATTCCATTCTATTCCATTCCATTCCATTCCATTCCACTCCCTTCCACTCAGGTTGATTCAATTCCATTCCATTCCATTCCATTCCAATCCATTCCTTTCCATTATATTACATTCGATTCCATTCCATTCCATTCGAGTTGTTTCAATTCCTTTGCATTCCATTGCATTCCATGCCATTCCACTCTGGTTTATTCAATTCCATTCTACTCCATTCAATTCCAGTCAATTCCAGTCAGGTTGATTCAATTCAATTCCATTCCATTCCATTCATTCCCATTTCATTATTTTCCATTCCATTCCATTCCATTCCATTCCATTCCATTCCATTCCATTCATTCTCATTTCATTCTATCCCATCCCATTCTATTACACTCGGGTTGATTCCATTCCATTCCATTCCATTCCATTCCTATCGATTAAATGCCATTCTATTCCATTCCATTCTATTCCATTCCATTCCATTCTATTCCATTCCATTCCATTCCAGTTGTTTCCATGACATTCCTTTCCATTCCATTCCATTCCACTCGGGTTGATTCATTTCCATTCTATTGGGTTTCACTCCATTCCATTCCATTCCATTCCATTCCATTCTATTCCATTCATTTCCACTCATGCTGATTCAATTCCATTCTATTGCATTTCACTCCATTCCATTCCATTCTATTCCACTCGAGTGGATTCCATTCCATTCTATTGCATTCCATTTAATTCCATTCCATTTTGCAAGAGTGGATTCCATACCATTCTAATGCATTCCTTTCCTATCCAATCCATTCCATTCCCTTCTATTCCATTCCATTCCACTCGGGTTGATTCAATTACATTGTACTGCATTTCACTCTATTCCATTCCATTCCATTCCATTCCATTCCATTCCATTCCATTCGGGTTGATTCAATTCCATTGTGTTCCATTCCATTCCTTTCCATTCCATTCGACTCCGGTTGATTCCATTCCGTTAAATTCCATTCCACTAGGGTTGATTCCATTCCATTCAATTCCATTTGATTCCATTCCATACCATTCCATTTCATTGCATTCCATTCCAATTGGTTCAATTTCATTCTATTCCATTGCATTCCATTCCATTTCATTCCATTCCATTCCACATGTCTTTATTCAATTCCATTCTATTCCATTCCATTCTATTCCATTCCACTCCCTTCCACTCAGGTTGATTCAATTCCATTCCATTCCAATCCGTTCCTTTCCTTTATATTACATTCGATTCCATTCCATTCCATTCGAGTTGTTTAAATTCCTTTGCATTCCATTGCATTCCATTCCATTCCACTCTGGTTTATTCAATTCCATTCTACTCCAATCAATTCCATTCAATTCCAGTCAGGTTGATTCAATTCAATTCCATTCCATTCCATTCCATTCATTTCCATTTCATTATTTTCCATCCCATTCCATTCCATTCCATTCCATTCATTCCCATTTCATTCTATCCCATCCCATTCTATTACACTCGGGTTGATTCCATTCCATTCCATTCCATTCCTATCGATTAAATGCCATTCTATTCCATTCCATTCTATTCCATTCCATTCCATTCTATTTCATTCCATTCCATTCCAGTTGTTTCCATGACATTCCTTTCCATTCCATTCCATTCCACTCGGGTTGATTCATTTCCATTCTATTGGGTTTCACTCCATTCCATTCCATTCCATTCCATTCTATTCCATTCATTTCCACTCATGCTGATTCAATTCCATTCTATTGCATTTCACTCCATTCCATTCCATTCTATTCCACTCGAGTGGATTCCATTCCATTCTATTGCATTCCATTTAATTCCATTCCATTTTGCAAGAGTGGATTCCATACCATTCTAATGCATTCCTTTCCTATCCAATCCATTCCATTCCCTTCTATTCCATTCCATTCCACTCGGGTTGATTCAATTACATTGTACTGCATTTCACTCTATTCCATTCCATTCCATTCCATTCCATTCCATTCCATTCCATTCCATTCGGGTTGATTCAATTCCATTGTGTTCCATTCCATTCCTTTCCATTCCATTCGACTCCGGTTGATTCCATTCCGTTAAATTCCATTCCACTAGGGTTGATTCCATTCCATTCAATTCCATTTGATTCCATTCCATACCATTCCATTTCATTGCATTCCATTCCAATTGGTTCAATTTCATTCTATTCCATTGCATTCCATTCCATTTCATTCCATTCCATTCCACATGTCTTTATTCAATTCCATTCTATTCCATTCCATTCTATTCCATTCCACTCCCTTCCACTCAGGTTGATTCAATTCCATTCCATTCCAATCCGTTCCTTTCCTTTATATTACATTCGATTCCATTCCATTCCATTCGAGTTGTTTAAATTCCTTTGCATTCCATTGCATTCCATTCCATTCCACTCTGGTTTATTCAATTCCATTCTACTCCAATCAATTCCATTCAATTCCAGTCAGGTTGATTCAATTCAATTCCATTCCATTCCATTCCATTCATTTCCATTTCATTATTTTCCATCCCATTCCATTCCATTCCATTCCATTCATTCCCATTTCATTCTATCCCATCCCATTCTATTACACTCGGGTTGATTCCATTCCATTCCATTCCATTCCTATCGATTAAATGCCATTCTATTCCATTCCATTCTATTCCATTCCATTCCATTCTATTCCATTCCATTCCATTCAAGTTGTTTCCATGACATTCCTTTCCATTCCATTTCATTCCAGTTGATTCTATTCCGTTCTATTCCATTCCATTCCATTCCATTCCATTCCATTTCATCCCATTCCATTCCATTCCAGTTGATTCTATTCCGTTCTATTCCATTCCATTCCATTCCATTCCATTCCATTTCATCCCATTCCATTCCATTCCAGTTGATTCAATTCCATTCTTTTCCATTCCATTCCATTCCATTCCATTCCTTTACATTCCATTCCAGTCAATTCCACTCCATTCGACTCCATTCTACTCGGGTTTATTCCATTCCATTCCATTCCATTCCATTCCATTCCATTCCATTCCATTCCATTTCACTTGATTCAATTCCTTTCTATTCCATTCCATTCAATTCCATTCAAGTTCATTATTTCCATTCTTCTCCATTCCATTCCATTGCATTCCTTTCCATTCCATTCGGGTTCATTCAAATACATTGTGTTCCATTCCATTCCATTCCATTCTATTCCATTCCATTCCATTCCACTCGGGTTTATTCCATTCCATTACATTCTATTCCATTCAATTGCATTCCATACCATTGCAGTACGTTCCACTCTACTAGGGTTGATTCCTTTCTATTCCATTCTATTCCATTCTATTCCATTCCTTTCCTTTCCATTCTATCGGGTTGATTCCATTCCTTTCCATTTCATTCCATTCCATTCCATTCCATTACTCTCGAGTTTATTCACTTCCATTCCATTCCATTCCATTCCATTCCATTCCATTCCATTCCATTCCACTTGATTCAATTCCCTTCTATTCGATTCCATTCAATTCCATTCCAGTTCGTTCATTTGCATTCTACTCCATTCCATTCCATTCCATTCGGGTTGATTCAATTACATTCTGTTCCATTCCATTCCATTCCATTCCACTCGGGTTTACTCCATTTCAATCCATTCCTAACCATTCCGTTCCATTCCACTCCACTCGGGTTGATTCCTTTCCATTTCATTGCATTCCGTTCTTTTTCATTCCTTTCCATTCCATTCCACTCGGATTGATTCCATTCCATTCCGTTCCATTCTTTTCCTTTCCATTCCATTCCATTACATTCTGTTCCATTCCACTCGGGTTGATTCCATTCCATTCCATTCCATTCCATTCCATTCCATTTCATTCCATTTAATTCCATTCCATTCCATTCCATTCCATTCCATTCCATTCCATTCCATTCCATTTCATTCCATTCTATCCCATTCCATTCCATTCCCCTCGTGTTGATTCCATTCCATTCCATACTATTCCATTCCTTTCCATTCCACTCGGGTTGATTGAATTCCATGCATTCCATTCCATTCCATTCCATTCCATTCCATTCCATTGCATTCCATTTCATTCGATTCCACTCGGTTTGATTCAATTCCATTCTATTTCATTCCAATCCATTCCATTCCATTCCATTCCACTCGGGTTGATTCACTTCCATTCTATTCCATTCCATTCCATTCCATTCCATTCCATTCCATTCCACTCGGGTTGATTCATTTCCATTCTATTGGGTTTCACTCCATTCCATTCCATTCCATTCCATTACATTACGTTACATTCCATTCAATTCCACTCGTGCTGATTCAATTCCATTCTATTGCATTTCACTCCATTCCATTCCATTCTATTCCACTCGAGTCGAATCCATTCCATTCTATTGCATTCCATTTAATTCCATTCCATTTTGCAAGAGTGGATTCCATAACATTCTAATGCATTCCATTTAATTCCATTCCATTTTGCAAGAGTGGATTCGATACCATTCTAATGCATTCCTTTCCATTCCAGTCCATTCCATTCCCTTCTATTCCATTCCATTCCACTCGAGTTAATTCAATTACATTCTACTGCATTTCACTCTATTCCATTCCATTCCATTCCATTCCATTCCATTCCATTCCATTCCATTCCATTCCACTCGGGTTGATTCAATTCCATTGTGTTCCATTCCATTCCATTCCATTCCATTCCATTCCATTCCACTCCGGTTGATTCCATTCCGTTAAATTCCATTCAACTAGGGTTGATTCCATTCCATTCAATTCCATTCCATACCATTCCATTTCATTTCATTCCATTCCATTCCATTCCAATTGGTTCAATTTCATTCTATTCCATTGCATTCCATTCCATTTCATTCCATTCCATTCCACATGGCTTTATTCAATTCCATTCTATTCCATTCCATTCCATTCCATTCCATTCCGTTCCACTCAGGTTGATTCCATTCCATTCCATTCCATTCCATTCCATTCCATTCCAATCCATTCCTTTCCATTTTATTACATTAGATTCCATTCCATTCCATTCCACTCTGGTTTATTCAATTCCATTCTACTCCATTCATTTCCATTCAATTCCAGTCAGGTTGATTCAATTCCATTCTATTCCATTCCATTCCATTCCATTCATTCCCATTTCATTATATTCCATCCCATTCCATTCCATTCGATTCCATTCCATTCATTCCCATTTCATTCTATTCCATCTCATTCTATTACACTCGGGTGGATTCAATTCCTTTACATTCCATTCCTTTCCATTCCATTCCATTCCATTCCATTTCATTCCTATTGGTTAAATGCCATTCTATTCCATTCCATTCTATTCCATTCCATTCCATTCCAGTTGTTTCCATGACATTCCTTTCCATTCCATTCCATTCCATTCCATTCCATTCCATTCCATTCCAGTTTGTTCTATTCCGTTCTATTCCATTCCATTCCATTCCATTCCATTCCATTCCATTTCATCCCATTCCATTCCATTCCAGCTGATTCAATTCCATTCTTTTCCATTCCATTCCATTCCACTCCATTACATTCCATTCCAATGAATTCCACTCCATTCGATTCCATTCTACTCGGGTTAATTCCATTCCATTCCATTCCACTTGATTCAATTCCTTTCTATTCCATTCCATTCAATTCCATTCCAGTTCATTATTTCCATTCTTCTCCATTCCATTCCATTCCATTCCATTCCTTTCCATTCCATTCCATTCCATTCAATTCGGGTTCATTCAAATACATTCTGTTCCATTCCATTCCATTCCATTCCTTTCCATTCCATTCAATTCTGGTTCATTCAAATACATTCTGTTCCATTCCATTCCATTCAATTCCATTCCATTCAATTCGGGTTCATTCAAATACATTCTGTTCCATTCCATTCCATTCCATTCCTTTCCATTCCATTCAATTCTGGTTCATTCAAATACATTCTGTTCCATTCCATTCCATTCCATTCTATTACATTCCATTCCATTCCACTCGGGTTTATTCCATTCCATTCCATTCTATTCCAATCCATTCCATTCCATACCATTGCACTACATTCCACTCCACTCGGGTTGATTCCTTTCCATTCAATTTCATTACATTCCGTTCCATTCCACTCCAGTTGCTTCAATACCATTGTACTCCATTCCATTCCATTCCATTCCATTCCATTCCATTCCATTCCATTCCATTCTGCTCGGGTTGAATCAATTCCATTCCATTCCATTCCAGTCCATTCCAGATGACTCAATTCCTTTCTATTCCATTCCATTCCATTCCACTCCATTCCATTCCATTCCATTCCAATTGGGATGATTCCATTCCATTCTATTCCACTCGGGTTGATTCATTTCCATTCTATTGGGTTTCACTCCATTCCATTCCATTCCATTCATTTCCACTCGTGCTGATTCAATTCCATTCTATTGCATTTCACTCCATTCCATTCCATTCTATTCCACTCGAGTGGATTCCATTCCATTCTATTGCATTCCATTTAATTCCATTCCATTTTGCAAGAGTGGATTCCATACCATTCTAATGCATTCCTTTCCTATCCAATCCATTCCATTCCCTTCTATTCCATTCCATTCCACTCGGGTTGATTCAATTACATTGTACTGCATTTCACTCTATTCCATTCCATTCCATTCCATTCCATTCCATTCCATTCCATTCGGGTTGATTCAATTCCATTGTGTTCCATTCCATTCCTTTCCATTCCATTCGACTCCGGTTGATTCCATTCCGTTAAATTCCATTCCACTAGGGTTGATTCCATTCCATTCAATTCCATTTGATTCCATTCCATACCATTCCATTTCATTGCATTCCATTCCAATTGGTTCAATTTCATTCTATTCCATTGCATTCCATTCCATTTCATTCCATTCCATTCCACATGTCTTTATTCAATTCCATTCTATTCCATTCCATTCTATTCCATTCCACTCCCTTCCACTCAGGTTGATTCAATTCCATTCCATTCCAATCCGTTCCTTTCCTTTATATTACATTCGATTCCATTCCATTCCATTCGAGTTGTTTAAATTCCTTTGCATTCCATTGCATTCCATTCCATTCCACTCTGGTTTATTCAATTCCATTCTACTCCAATCAATTCCATTCAATTCCAGTCAGGTTGATTCAATTCCATTCCATTCCATTCCATTCCATTCATTTCCATTTCATTATTTTCCATCCCATTCCATTCCATTCCATTCCATTCATTCCCATTTCATTCTATCCCATCCCATTCTATTACACTCGGGTTGATTCCATTCCATTCCATTCCATTCCTATCGATTAAATGCCATTCTATTCCATTCCATTCTATTCCATTCCATTCCATTCTATTCCATTCCATTCCATTCAAGTTGTTTCCATGACATTCCTTTCCATTCCATTCCATTCCATTCCATTCCAGTTGATTCTATTCCGTTCTATTCCATTCCATTCCATTCCATTCCATTCCATTTCATCCCATTCCATTCCATTCCAGTTGATTCAATTCCATTCTTTTCCATTCCATTCCATTCCATTCCACTCCTTTACATTCCATTCCAGTCAATTCCACTCCATTCGACTCCATTCTACTCGGGTTTATTCCATTCCATTCCATTCCATTCCATTCCATTCCATTTCACTTGATTCAATTCCTTTCTATTCCATTCCATTCAATTCCATTCAAGTTCATTATTTCCATTCTTCTCCATTCCATTCCATTCCATTCCTTTCCATTCCATTCGGGTTCATTCAAATACATTGTGTTCCATTCCATTCCATTCCATTCTATTCCATTCCATTCCATTCCACTTGGGTTTATTCCATTCCATTACATTCTATTCCATTCAATTGCATTCCATACCATTGCAGTACGTTCCACTCTACTAGGGTTGATTCCTTTCCATTCCATTCTATTCCATTCTATTCCATTCCTTTCCTTTCCATTCCAATCGGGTTGATTCCATTCCTTTCCATTTCATTCCATTCCATTCCATTCCATTACTCTCGAGTTTATTCACTTCCATTCCATTCCATTCCATTCCATTCCATTCCACTTGATTCAATTCCCTTCTATTCGATTCCATTCAATTCCATTGCAGTTCGTTCATTTGCATTCTACTCCATTCCATTCGGGTTGATTCAATTACATTCTGTTCCATTCCATTCCATTCCATTCCACTCGGGTTTACTCCATTTCAATCCATTCCTAACCATTCCGTTCCATTCCACTCCACTCGGGTTGATTCCTTTCCATTTCATTGCATTCCGTTCTTTTTCATTCCTTTCCATTCCATTCCACTCGGATTGATTCCATTCCATTCCGTTCCATTCTTTTCCTTTCCTTTCCATTCCATTACATTCTGTTCCATTCCACTCGGGTTGATTCCATTCCATTCCATTCCATTCCATTCCATTCCATTTAATTCCATTCCATTCCATTCCATTCCATTCCATTCCATTCCATTCCATTCCATTTCATTCCATTCTATTCCATTCCATTACATTCCCCTCGTGTTGATTCCATTCCATTCCATACTATTCCATTCCTTTCCATTCCACTCGGGTTGATTGAATTCCATGCATTCCATTCCATTCCATTCCATTCCATTCCATTGCATTCCATTTCATTCGATTCCACTCGGTTTGATTCAATTCCATTCTATTTCATTCCAATCCATTCCGTTCCATTCCATTCCACTCGGGTTGATTCACTTCCATTCTATTCCATTCCATTCCATTCCATTCCATTCCATTCCATTCCACTCGGGTTGATTCATTTCCATTCTATTGGGTTTCACTCCATTCCATTCCATTCCATTACATTACATTACGTTACATTCCATTCAATTCCACTCGTGCTGATTCAATTCCATTCTATTGCATTTCACTCCATTCCATTCCATTCTATTCCACTCGAGTCGAATCCATTCCATTCTATTGCATTCCATTTAATTCCATTCCATTTTGCAAGAGTGGATTCCATAACATTCTAATGCATTCCATTTAATTCCATTCCATTTTGCAAGAGTGGATTCCATACCATTCTAATGCATTCCTTTCCATTCCAGTCCATTCCATTCCCTTCTATTCCATTCCATTCCACTCGAGTTAATTCAATTACATTCTACTGCATTTCACTCTATTCCATTCCATTCCATTCCATTCCATTCCATTCCATTCCATTCCATTCCATTCCACTCGGGTTGATTCAATTCCATTGTGTTCCATTCCATTCCATTCCATTCCATTCCATTCCACTCCGGTTGATTCCATTCCGTTAAATTCCATTCAACTAGGGTTGATTCCATTCCATTCAATTCCATTCCATACCATTCCATTTCATTTCATTCCATTCCATTCCATTCCAATTGGTTCAATTTCATTCTATTCCATTGCATTCCATTCCATTTCATTCCATTCCATTCCACATGGCTTTATTCAATTCCATTCTATTCCATTCCATTCCATTCCATTCCATTCCGTTCCACTCAGGTTGATTCCATTCCATTCCATTCCATTCCATTCCATTCCATTCCAATCCATTCCTTTCCATTTTATTACATTAGATTCCATTCCATTCCATTCCACTCTGGTTTATTCAATTCCATTCTACTCCATTCATTTCCATTCAATTCCAGTCAGGTTGATTCAATTCCATTCTATTCCATTCCATTCCATTCCATTCATTCCCATTTCATTATATTCCATCCCATTCCATTCCATTCGATTCCATTCCATTCATTCCCATTTCATTCTATTCCATCTCATTCTATTACACTCGGGTGGATTCAATTCCTTTACATTCCATTCCTTTCCATTCCATTCCATTCCATTCCATTCCATTCCAGTTTGTTCTATTCCGTTCTATTCCATTCCATTCCATTCCATTCCATTCCATTCCATTCCATTCCATTCCATTCCATTCCAGTTTGTTCTATTCCGTTCTATTCCATTCCATTCCATTCCATTCCATTCCATTTCATCCCATTCCATTCCATTCCAGCTGATTCAATTCCATTCTTTTCCATTCCATTCCATTCCACTCCATTACATTCCATTCCAATGAATTCCACTCCATTCGATTCCATTCTACTCGGGTTAATTCCATTCCATTCCATTCCACTTGATTCAATTCCTTTCTATTCCATTCCATTCAATTCCATTCCAGTTCATTATTTCCATTCTTCTCCATTCCATTCCATTCCATTCCATTCCTTTCCATTCCATTCCATTCCATTCAATTCGGGTTCATTCAAATACATTCTGTTCCATTCCATTCCATTCCATTCCTTTCCATTCCATTCAATTCTGGTTCATTCAAATACATTCTGTTCCATTCCATTCCATTCAATTCCATTCCATTCAATTCGGGTTCATTCAAATACATTCTGTTCCATTCCATTCCATTCCATTCCTTTCCATTCCATTCCATTCCACTCGGGTTTATTCCATTCCATTCCATTCTATTCCATTCCATTCCATTCCATACCATTGCACTACATTCCACTCCACTCGGGTTGATTCCTTTCCATTCCATTTCATTACATTCCGTTCCATTCCACTCCAGTTGCTTCAATACCATTGTACTCCATTCCATTCCATTCCATTCCATTCCATTCCATTCCATTCTGCTCGGGTTGAATCAATTCCATTCCATTCCATTCCAGTCCATTCCAGATGACTCAATTCCTTTCTATTCCATTCCATTCCATTCCACTCCATTCCATTCCATTCCATTCCATTCCATTCCATTCCATTCCATTCCATTCTATTCCATTCATTTCCACTCGTGCTGATTCAATTCCATTCTATTGCATTTCACTCCATTCCATTCCATTCTATTCCACTCGAGTGGATTCCATTCCATTCTATTGCATTCCATTTAATTCCATTGCATTTTGCAAGAGTGGATTCCATACCATTCTAATGCATTCCTTTCCTATCCAATCCATTCCATTCCCTTCTATTCCATTCCATTCCACTCGGGTTGATTCAATTACATTCTACTGCATTTCACTCTATTCCATTCCATTCCATTCCATTCCATTCCATTCCATTCCATTCCATTCGGGTTGATTCAATTCCATTGTTTTCCATTCCATTCCATTCCATTCCACTCTGGTTGATTCCATTCCGTTAAATTCCATTCCACTAGGGTTGATTCCATTCCATTCAATTCCATTTGATTCCATTCCATACCATTCCATTTAATTGCATTCCATTCCAATTGGTTCAATTTCATTCTATTCCATTGCATTCCATTCCATTACATTCCATTCCATTCCACATGTCTTTATTCAATTCCATTCTATTCCATTCCATTCTATTCCATTCCACTCCCTTCCACTCAGGTTGATTCAATTCCATTCCATTCCAATCCGGTCCTTTCCTTTATCTTACATTCGATTCCATTCCATTCCATTCGAGTTGTTTAAATTCCTTTGCATTCCATTGCATTCCATTCCATTCCACTCTGGTTTATTCAATTCCATTCTACTCCAATCAATTCCATTCAATTCCAGTCAGGTTGATTCAATTCAATTCCATTCCATTCCATTCCATTCATTTCCATTTCATTATTTTCCATCCCATTCCATTCCATTCCATTCCATTCATTCCCATTTCATTCTATCCCATCCCATTCTATTACACTCGGGTTGATTCCATTCCATTCCATTCCATTCCTATCGATTAAATGCCATTCTATTCCATTCCATTCTATTCCATTCCATTCCATTCAAGTTGTTTCCATGACATTCCTTTCCATTCCATTCCATTCCATTCCAGTTGATTCTATTCCGTTCTATTCCATTCCATTCCATTCCATTCCATTCCAGTTGATTCAATTCCATTCTTTTCCATTCCATTCCATTCCATTCCACTCCTTTACATTCCATTCCAGTCAATTCCACTCCATTCGACTCCATTCTACTCGGGTTTATTCCATTCCATTCCATTCCATTCCATTCCATTCCATTTCACTTGATTCAATTCCTTTCTATTCCATTCCATTCAATTCCATTCAAGTTCATTATTTCCATTCTTCTCCATTCCATTCCATTCCATTCCTTTCCATTCCATTCGGGTTCATTCAAATACATTGTGTTCCATTCCATTCCATTCCATTCTATTCCATTCCATTCCATTCCACTCGGGTTTATTCCATTCCATTACATTCTATTCCATTCAATTGCATTCCATACCATTGCAGTACGTTCCACTCTACTAGGGTTGATTCCTTTCCATTCCATTCTATTCCATTCTATTCCATTCCTTTCCTTTCCATTCCAATCGGGTTGATTCCATTCCTTTCCATTTCATTCCATTCCATTCCATTCCATTACTCTCGAGTTTATTCACTTCCATTCCATTCCATTCCATTCCATTCCACTTGATTCAATTCCCTTCTATTCGATTCCATTCAATTCCATTCCAGTTCGTTCATTTGCATTCTACTCCATTCCATTCCATTCCATTCCATTCGGGTTGATTCAATTACATTCTGTTCCATTCCATTCCATTCCATTCCACTCGGGTTTACTCCATTTCAATCCATTCCTAACCATTCCGTTCCATTCCACTCCACTCGGGTTGATTCCTTTCCATTTCATTGCATTCCGTTCTTTTTCATTCCTTTCCATTCCATTCCACTCGGATTGATTCCATTCCATTCCGTTCCATTCTTTTCCTTTCCATTCCATTCCATTACATTCTGTTCCATTCCACTCGGGTTGATTCCATTCCATTCCATTCCATTTCATTCCATTTAATTCCGTTCCATTCCATTCCATTCCATTCCATTCCATTCCATTCCATTCCATTTCATTCCATTCTATTCCATTCCATTCCATTCCCCTCGTGTTGATTCCATTCCATTCCATACTATTCCATTCCTTTCCATTCCACTCGGGTTGATTGAATTCCATGCATTCCATTCCATTCCATTCCATTCCATTCCATTCCATTCCATTCCATTGCATTCCATTTCATTCGATTCCACTCGGTTTGATTCAATTCCATTCTATTTCATTCCAATCCATTCCATTCCATTCCATTCCACTCGGGTTGATTCACTTCCATTCTATTCCATTCCATTCCATTCCATTCCATTCCATTCCATTCCACTCGGGTTGATTCATTTCCATTCTATTGGGTTTCACTCCATTCCATTCCATTCCATTACATTACATTACGTTACATTCCATTCAATTCCACTCGTGCTGATTCAATTCCATTCTATTGCATTTCACTCCATTCCATTCCATTCTATTCCACTCGAGTCGAATCCATTCCATTCTATTGCATTCCATTTAATTCCATTCCATTTTGCAAGAGTGGATTCCATACCATTCTAATGCATTCCTTTCCATTCCAGTCCATTCCATTCCCTTCTATTCCATTCCATTCCACTCGAGTTAATTCAATTACATTCTACTGCATTTCACTCTATTCCATTCCATTCCATTCCATTCCATTCCATTCCATTCCATTCCATTCCACTCGGGTTGATTCAATTCCATTGTGTTCCATTCCATTCCATTCCATTCCATTCCACTCCGGTTGATTCCATTCCGTTAAATTCCATTCAACTAGGGTTGATTCCATTCCATTCAATTCCATTCCATACCATTCCATTTCATTTCATTCCATTCCATTCCATTCCAATTGGTTCAATTTCATTCTATTCCATTGCATTCCATTCCATTTCATTCCATTCCATTCCACATGGCTTTATTCAATTCCATTCTATTCCATTCCATTCCATTCCATTCCATTCCGTTCCACTCAGGTTGATTCCATTCCATTCCATTCCATTCCATTCCATTCCATTCCAATCCATTCCTTTCCATTTTATTACATTAGATTCCATTCCATTCCATTCCACTCTGGTTTATTCAATTCCATTCTACTCCATTCATTTCCATTCAATTCCAGTCAGGTTGATTCAATTCCATTCTATTCCATTCCATTCCATTCCATTCATTCCCATTTCATTATATTCCATCCCATTCCATTCCATTCGATTCCATTCCATTCATTCCCATTTCATTCTATTCCATCTCATTCTATTACACTCGGGTGGATTCAATTCCTTTACATTCCATTCCTTTCCATTCCATTCCATTCCATTCCATTTCATTCCTATTGGTTAAATGCCATTCTATTCCATTCCATTCTATTCCATTCCATTCCATTCCAGTTGTTTCCATGACATTCCTTTCCATTCCATTCCATTCCATTCCATTCCATTCCAGTTTGTTCTATTCCGTTCTATTCCATTCCATTCCATTCCATTCCATTCCATTCCATTCCAGTTTGTTCTATTCCGTTCTATTCCATTCCATTCCATTCCATTCCATTCCATTTCATCCCATTCCATTCCATTCCAGCTGATTCAATTCCATTCTTTTCCATTCCATTCCATTCCACTCCATTACATTCCATTCCAATGAATTCCACTCCATTCGATTCCATTCTACTCGGGTTAATTCCATTCCATTCCATTCCACTTGATTCAATTCCTTTCTATTCCATTCCATTCAATTCCATTCCAGTTCATTATTTCCATTCTTCTCCATTCCATTCCATTCCATTCCATTCCTTTCCATTCCATTCCATTCCATTCAATTCGGGTTCATTCAAATACATTCTGTTCCATTCCATTCCATTCCATTCCTTTCCATTCCATTCAATTCTGGTTCATTCAAATACATTCTGTTCCATTCCATTCCATTCAATTCCATTCCATTCAATTCGGGTTCATTCAAATACATTCTGTTCCATTCCATTCCATTCCATTCCTTTCCATTCCATTCCATTCCACTCGGGTTTATTCCATTCCATTCCATTCTATTCCATTCCATTCCATTCCATACCATTGCACTACATTCCACTCCACTCGGGTTGATTCCTTTCCATTCCATTTCATTACATTCCGTTCCATTCCACTCCAGTTGCTTCAATACCATTGTACTCCATTCCATTCCATTCCATTCCATTCCATTCCATTCCATTCTGCTCGGGTTGAATCAATTCCATTCCATTCCATTCCAGTCCATTCCAGATGACTCAATTCCTTTCTATTCCATTCCATTCCATT
Organism: Pan troglodytes; assembly: GCF_028858775.2. NCBI lineage: Eukaryota > Metazoa > Chordata > Mammalia > Primates > Hominidae > Pan > Pan troglodytes. Next base: position 4,126,044 of record NC_072420.2, on the reverse strand, counting down.
CCACTCCATTCCATTCAATTCCATTCCATTCCATTCCATTCCATTCCATTCCATTCCATTCTATTCCATTCATTTCCACTCGTGCTGATTCAATTCCATTCTATTGCATTTCACTCCATTCCATTCCATTCTATTCCACTCGAGTGGATTCCATTCCATTCTATTGCATTCCATTTAATTCCATTGCATTTTGCAAGAGTGGATTCCATACCATTCTAATGCATTCCTTTCCTATCCAATCCATTCCATTCCCTTCTATTCCATTCCATTCCACTCGGGTTGATTCAATTACATTCTACTGCATTTCACTCTATTCCATTCCATTCCATTCCATTCCATTCCATTCCATTCCATTCCATTCCATTCCATTCCATTCCATTCGGGTTGATTCAATTCCATTGTGTTCCATTCCATTCCATTCCATTCCATTCCATTCCACTCTGGTTGATTCCATTCCGTTAAATTCCATTCCACTAGGGTTGATTCCATTCCATTCAATTCCATTTGATTCCATTCCATACCGTTCCATTTCATTCCATTCCATTCCAATTGGTTCAATTTCATTCTATTCCATTGCATTCCATTCCATTTCATTCCATTCCATTCCACATGTCTTTATTCAATTCCATTCTATTCCATTCCATTCCATTCCATTCCACTCCCTTCCACTCAGGTTGATTCAATTCCATTCCATTCCATTCCATTCCAATCCATTCCTTTCCATTATATTACATTCGATTCCATTCCATTCCATTCGAGTTGTTTCAATTCCTTTGCATTCCATTGCATTCCATGCCATTCCACTCTGGTTTATTCAATTCCATTCTACTCCATTCAATTCCAGTCAATTCCAGTCAGGTTGATTCAATTCAATTCCATTCCATTCCATTCCATTCATTCCCATTTCATTATTTTCCATTCCATTCCATTCCATTCCATTCATTCTCATTTCATTCTATCCCATCCCATTCTATTACACTCGGGTTGATTCCATTCCATTCCATTCCATTCCATTCCTATCGATTAAATGCCATTCTATTCCATTCCATTCTATTCCATTCCATTCCATTCTATTCCATTCCATTCCATTCCAGTTGTTTCCATGACATTCCTTTCCATTCCATTCCATTCCACTCGGGTTGATTCATTTCCATTCTATTGGGTTTCACTCCATTCCATTCCATTCCATTCCATTCCATTCCATTCTATTCCATTCATTTCCACTCGTGCTGATTCAATTCCATTCTATTGCATTTCACTCCATTCCATTCCATTCTATTCCACTCGAGTGGATTCCATTCCATTCTATTGCATTCCATTTAATTCCATTCCATTTTGCAAGAGTGGATTCCATACCATTCTAATGCATTCCTTTCCTATCCAATCCATTCCATTCCCTTCTATTCCATTCCATTCCACTCGGGTTGATTCAATTACATTGTACTGCATTTCACTCTATTCCATTCCATTCCATTCCATTCCATTCCATTCCATTCCATTCGGGTTGATTCAATTCCATTGTGTTCCATTCCATTCCTTTCCATTCCATTCGACTCCGGTTGATTCCATTCCGTTAAATTCCATTCCACTAGGGTTGATTCCATTCCATTCAATTCCATTTGATTCCATTCCATACCATTCCATTTCATTGCATTCCATTCCAATTGGTTCAATTTCATTCTATTCCATTGCATTCCATTCCATTACATTCCATTCCATTCCACATGTCTTTATTCAATTCCATTCTATTCCATTCCATTCTATTCCATTCCACTCCCTTCCACTCAGGTTGATTCAATTCCATTCCATTCCAATCCGTTCCTTTCCTTTATATTACATTCGATTCCATTCCATTCCATTCGAGTTGTTTAAATTCCTTTGCATTCCATTGCATTCCATTCCATTCCACTCTGGTTTATTCAATTCCATTCTACTCCAATCAATTCCATTCAATTCCAGTCAGGTTGATTCAATTCCATTCCATTCCATTCCATTCCATTCATTTCCATTTCATTATTTTCCATCCCATTCCATTCCATTCCATTCCATTCATTCCCATTTCATTCTATCCCATCCCATTCTATTACACTCGGGTTGATTCCATTCCATTCCATTCCATTCCTATCGATTAAATGCCATTCTATTCCATTCCATTCTATTCCATTCCATTCCATTCTATTCCATTCCATTCCATTCAAGTTGTTTCCATGACATTCCTTTCCATTCCATTCCATTCCATTCCAGTTGATTCTATTCCGTTCTATTCCATTCCATTCCATTCCATTCCAGTTGATTCAATTCCATTCTTTTCCATTCCATTCCATTCCATTCCACTCCTTTACATTCCATTCCAGTCAATTCCACTCCATTCGACTCCATTCTACTCGGGTTTATTCCATTCCATTCCATTCCATTCCATTCCATTCCATTTCACTTGATTCAATTCCTTTCTATTCCATTCCATTCAATTCCATTCAAGTTCATTATTTCCATTCTTCTCCATTCCATTCCATTCCATTCCTTTCCATTCCATTCGGGTTCATTCAAATACATTGTGTTCCATTCCATTCCATTCCATTCTATTCCATTCCATTCCATTCCACTCGGGTTTATTCCATTCCATTACATTCTATTCCATTCAATTGCATTCCATACCATTGCAGTACGTTCCACTCTACTAGGGTTGATTCCTTTCCATTCCATTCTATTCCATTCTATTCCATTCCTTTCCTTTCCATTCCAATCGGGTTGATTCCATTCCTTTCCATTTCATTCCATTCCATTCCATTCCATTACTCTCGAGTTTATTCACTTCCATTCCATTCCATTCCATTCCATTCCACTTGATTCAATTCCCTTCTATTCGATTCCATTCAATTCCATTGCAGTTCGTTCATTTGCATTCTACTCCATTCCATTCCATTCCATTCGGGTTGATTCAATTACATTCTGTTCCATTCCATTCCATTCCATTCCACTCGGGTTTACTCCATTTCAATCCATTCCTAACCATTCCGTTCCATTCCACTCCACTCGGGTTGATTCCTTTCCATTTCATTGCATTCCGTTCTTTTTCATTCCTTTCCATTCCATTCCACTCGGATTGATTCCATTCCATTCCGTTCCATTCTTTTCCTTTCCATTCCATTCCATTACATTCTGTTCCATTCCACTCGGGTTGATTCCATTCCATTCCATTCCATTCCATTCCATTCCATTTCATTCCATTTAATTCCATTCCATTCCATTCCATTCCATTCCATTCCATTCCATTCCATTCCATTTCATTCCATTCTATTCCATTCCATTCCATTCCATTCCCCTCGTGTTGATTCCATTCCATTCCATACAATTCCATTCCTTTCCATTCCACTCGGGTTGATTGAATTCCATGCATTCCATTCCATTCCATTCCATTCCATTCCATTCCATTCCATTGCATTCCATTTCATTCGATTCCACTCGGTTTGATTCAATTCCATTCTATTTCATTCCAATCCATTCCATTCCATTCCATTCCACTCGGGTTGATTCACTTCCATTCTATTCCATTCCATTCCATTCCATTCCATTCCATTCCATTCCACTCGGGTTGATTCATTTCCATTCTATTGGGTTTCACTCCATTCCATTCCATTCCATTACATTACATTACGTTACATTCCATTCAATTCCACTCGTGCTGATTCAATTCCATTCTATTGCATTTCACTCCATTCCATTCCATTCTATTCCACTCGAGTCGAATCCATTCCATTCTATTGCATTCCATTTAATTCCATTCCATTTTGCAAGAGTGGATTCCATAACATTCTAATGCATTCCATTTAATTCCATTCCATTTTGCAAGAGTGGATTCCATACCATTCTAATGCATTCCTTTCCATTCCAGTCCATTCCATTCCCTTCTATTCCATTCCATTCCACTCGAGTTAATTCAATTACATTCTACTGCATTTCACTCTATTCCATTCCATTCCATTCCATTCCATTCCATTCCATTCCATTCCACTCGGGTTGATTCAATTCCATTGTGTTCCATTCCATTCCATTCCATTCCATTCCATTCCACTCCGGTTGATTCCATTCCATTGAATTCCATTCAACTAGGGTTGATTCCATTCCATTCAATTCCATTCCATACCATTCCATTTCATTTCATTCCATTCCATTCCATTCCAATTGGTTCAATTTCATTCTATTCCATTGCATTCCATTCCATTTCATTCCATTCCATTCCACATGGCTTTATTCAATTCCATTCTATTCCATTCCATTCCATTCCATTCCATTCCGTTCCACTCAGGTTGATTCCATTCCATTCCATTCCATTCCATTCCATTCCATTCCATTCCTTTCCATTTTATTACATTAGATTCCATTCCATTCCATTCCACTCTGGTTTATTCAATTCCATTCTACTCCATTCATTTCCATTCAATTCCAGTCAGGTTGATTCAATTCCATTCTATTCCATTCCATTCCATTCCATTCATTCCCATTTCATTATATTCCATCCCATTCCATTCCATTCGATTCCATTCCATTCATTCCCATTTCATTCTATTCCATCTCATTCTATTACACTCGGGTGGATTCAATTCCTTTACATTCCATTCCTTTCCATTCCATTCTATTCCATTCAATTTCATTCCTATTGGTTAAATGCCATTCTATTCCATTCCATTCTATTCCATTCCATTCCATTCCAGTTGTTTCCATGACATTCCTTTCCATTCCATTCCATTCTATTCCATTCCATTCCATTCCAGTTGTTTCCATTACATTCCTTTCCATTCCATTCCATTCCATTCCATTCCATTCCATTCCAGTTTGTTATATTCCGTTCTATTCCATTCCATTCCATTCCATTCCATTCCATTCCATTCCATTTCATCCCATTCCATTCCATTCCAGCTGATTCAATTCCATTCTTTTCCATTCCATTCCATTCCACTCCATTACATTCCATTCCAATGAATTCCACTCCATTCGATTCCATTCTACTCGGGTTAATTCCATTCCATTCCATTCCACTTGATTCAATTCCTTTCTATTCCATTCCATTCAATTCCATTCCAGTTCATTATTTCCATTCTTCTCCATTCCATTCCATTCCATTCCATTCCTTTCCATTCCATTCCATTCCATTCAATTCGGGTTCATTCAAATACATTCTGTTCCATTCCATTCCATTCCATTCCTTTCCATTCCATTCAATTCTGGTTCATTCAAATACATTCTGTTCCATTCCATTCCATTCCATTCTATTACATTCCATTCCATTCCACTCGGGTTTATTCCATTCCATTCCATTCTATTCCATTCCATTCCATTCCATACCATTGCACTACATTCCACTCCACTCGGGTTGATTCCTTTCCATTCCATTTCATTACATTCCGTTCCATTCCACTCCAGTTGCTTCAATACCATTGTACTCCATTCCATTCCATTCCATTCCATTCCATTCCATTCCATTCTGCTCGGGTTGAATCAATTCCATTCCATTCCATTCCAGTCCATTCCAGATGACTCAATTCCTTTCTATTCCATTCCATTCCATTCCACTCCATTCCATTCCATTCCATTCCATTCCACTCGGGTTGATTCATTTCCATTCTATTGGGTTTCACTCCATTCCATTCCATTCCATTCCATTCCATTCTATTCCATTCATTTCCACTCGTGCTGATTCAATTCCATTCTATTGCATTTCACTCCATTCCATTCCATTCTATTCCACTCGAGTGGATTCCATTCCATTCTATTGCATTCCATTTAATTCCATTGCATTTTGCAAGAGTGGATTCCATACCATTCTAATGCATTCCTTTCCTATCCAATCCATTCCATTCCCTTCTATTCCATTCCATTCCACTCGGGTTGATTCAATTACATTCTACTGCATTTCACTCTATTCCATTCCATTCCATTCCATTCCATTCCATTCCATTCCATTCGGGTTGATTCAATTCCATTGTGTTCCATTCCATTCCATTCCATTCCATTCCATTCCACTCTGGTTGATTCCATTCCGTTAGATTCCATTCCACTAGGGTTGATTCCATTCCATTCAATTCCATTTGATTCCATTCCATACCGTTCCATTTCATTCCATTCCATTCCAATTGGTTCAATTTCATTCTATTCCATTGCATTCCATTCCATTTCATTCCATTCCATTCCACATGTCTTTATTCAATTCCATTCTATTCCATTCCATTCCATTCCATTCCACTCCCTTCCACTCAGGTTGATTCAATTCCATTCCATTCCATTCCATTCCAATCCATTCCTTTCCATTATATTACATTCGATTCCATTCCATTCCATTCGAGTTGTTTCAATTCCTTTGCATTCCATTGCATTCCATGCCATTCCACTCTGGTTTATTCAATTCCATTCTACTCCATTCAATTCCAGTCAATTCCAGTCAGGTTGATTCAATTCAATTCCATTCCATTCCATTCCATTCATTCCCATTTCATTATTTTCCATTCCATTCCATTCCATTCCATTCCATTCCATTCCATTCCATTCATTCTCATTTCATTCTATCCCATCCCATTCTATTACACTCGGGTTGATTCCATTCCATTCCATTCCATTCCATTCCTATCGATTAAATGCCGTTCTATTCCATTCCATTCTATTCCATTCCATTCCATTCTATTCCATTCCATTCCATTCCAGTTGTTTCCATGACATTCCTTTCCATTCCATTCCATTCCACTCGGGTTGATTCATTTCCATTCTATTGGGTTTCACTCCATTCCATTCCATTCCATTCCATTCCATTCCATTCCATTCTATTCCATTCATTTCCACTCATGCTGATTCAATTCCATTCTATTGCATTTCACTCCATTCCATTCCATTCTATTCCACTCGAGTGGATTCCATTCCATTCTATTGCATTCCATTTAATTCCATTCCATTTTGCAAGAGTGGATTCCATACCATTCTAATGCATTCCTTTCCTATCCAATCCATTCCATTCCCTTCTATTCCATTCCATTCCACTCGGGTTGATTCAATTACATTGTACTGCATTTCACTCTATTCCATTCCATTCCATTCCATTCCATTCCATTCCATTCCATTCGGGTTGATTCAATTCCATTGTGTTCCATTCCATTCCTTTCCATTCCATTCGACTCCGGTTGATTCCATTCCGTTAAATTCCATTCCACTAGGGTTGATTCCATTCCATTCAATTCCATTTGATTCCATTCCATACCATTCCATTTCATTGCATTCCATTCCAATTGGTTCAATTTCATTCTATTCCATTGCATTCCATTCCATTTCATTCCATTCCATTGCATTCCATTCCATTTCATTCCATTCCATTCCACATGTCTTTATTCAATTCCATTCTATTCCATTCCATTCTATTCCATTCCACTCCCTTCCACTCAGGTTGATTCAATTCCATTCCATTCCAATCCGTTCCTTTCCTTTATATTACATTCGATTCCATTCCATTCCATTCGAGTTGTTTAAATTCCTTTGCATTCCATTGCATTCCATTCCATTCCACTCTGGTTTATTCAATTCCATTCTACTCCAATCAATTCCATTCAATTCCAGTCAGGTTGATTCAATTCCATTCCATTCCATTCCATTCCATTCATTTCCATTTCATTATTTTCCATCCCATTCCATTCCATTCCATTCATTCCCATTTCATTCTATCCCATCCCATTCTATTACACTCGGGTTGATTCCATTCCATTCCATTCCATTCCTATCGATTAAATGCCATTCTATTCCATTCCATTCTATTCCATTCCATTCCATTCTATTCCATTCCATTCCATTCAAGTTGTTTCCATGACATTCCTTTCCATTCCATTCCATTCCATTCCATTCCATTCCATTCCAGTTGATTCTATTCCGTTCTATTCCATTCCATTCCATTCCATTCCATTTCATCCCATTCCATTCCATTCCAGTTGATTCAATTCCATTCTTTTCCATTCCATTCCATTCCATTCCACTCCTTTACATTCCATTCCAGTCAATTCCACTCCATTCGACTCCATTCTACTCGGGTTTATTCCATTCCATTCCATTCCATTCCATTCCATTCCATTTCACTTGATTCAATTCCTTTCTATTCCATTCCATTCAATTCCATTCAAGTTCATTATTTCCATTCTTCTCCATTTCATTCCATTCCATTCCTTTCCATTCCATTCGGGTTCATTCAAATACATTGTGTTCCATTCCATTCCATTCCATTCTATTCCATTCCATTCCATTCCACTCGGGATTATTCCATTCCATTACATTCTATTCCATTCAATTGCATTCCATACCATTGCAGTACGTTCCACTCTACTAGGGTTGATTCCTTTCCATTCCATTCTATTCCATTCTATTCCATTCCTTTCCTTTCCATTCCAATCGGGTTGATTCCATTCCTTTCCATTTCATTCCATTCCATTCCATTCCATTACTCTCGAGTTTATTCACTTCCATTCCATTCCATTCCATTCCATTCCATTCCACTTGATTCAATTCCCTTCTATTCGATTCCATTCAATTCCATTCCAGTTCATTCATTTGCATTCTACTCCATTGCATTCCATTCCATTCGGGTTGATTCAATTACATTCTGTTCCATTCCATTCCATTCCATTCCACTCGGGTTTACTCCATTTCAATCCATTCCTAACCATTCCGTTCCATTCCACTCCACTCGGGTTGATTCCTTTCCATTTCATTGCATTCCGTTCTTTTTCATTCCTTTCCATTCCATTCCACTCGGATTGATTCCATTCCATTCCGTTCCATTCTTTTCCTTTCCATTCCATTCCATTACATTCTGTTCCATTCCACTCGGGTTGATTCCATTCCATTCCATTCCATTCCATTCCATTCCATTCTATTCCACTCGGGTTGATTCAATTCCATTGTGTTCCATTCCATTCCATTCCATTCCATTCCATTCCATTCCACTCCGGTTGATTCCATTCCGATAAATTCCATTCAACTAGGGTTGATTCCATTCCATTCAATTCCATTCCATACCATTCCATTTCATTTCATTCCATTCCATTCCATTCCAATTGGTTCAATTTCATTCTATTCCATTGCATTCCATTCCATTTCATTCCATTCCATTCCACATGGCTTTATTCAATTCCATTCTATTCCATTCCATTCCATTCCATTCCATTCCGTTCCACTCAGGTTGATTCCATTCCATTCCATTCCATTCCATTCCAATCCATTCCTTTCCATTTTATTACATTAGATTCCATTCCATTCCATTCCACTCTGGTTTATTCAATTCCATTCTACTCCATTCATTTCCATTCAATTCCAGTCAGGTTGATTCAATTCCATTCTATTCCATTCCATTCCATTCCATTCATTCCCATTTCATTATATTCCATCCCATTCCATTCCATTCGATTCCATTCCATTCATTCCCATTTCATTCTATTCCATCTCATTCTATTACACTCGGGTGGATTCAATTCCTTTACATTCCATTCCTTTCCATTCCATTCCATTCCATTCCATTTCATTCCTATTGGTTAAATGCCATTCTATTCCATTCCATTCTATTCCATTCCATTCCATTCCAGTTGTTTCCATGACATTCCTTTCCATTCCATTCCATTCCATTCCATTCCATTCCAGTTTGTTCTATTCCGTTCTATTCCATTCCATTCCGTTCCATTCCATTCCATTCCATTTCATCCCATTCCATTCCATTCCAGCTGATTCAATTCCATTCTTTTCCATTCCATTCCATTCCACTCCATTACATTCCATTCCAATGAATTCCACTCCATTCGATTCCATTCTACTCGGGTTAATTCCATTCCATTCCATTCCACTTGATTCAATTCCTTTCTATTCCATTCCATTCAATTCCATTCCAGTTCATTATTTCCATTCTTCTCCATTCCATTCCATTCCATTCCTTTCCATTCCATTCCATTCCATTCAATTCGGGTTCATTCAAATACATTCTGTTCCATTCCATTCCATTCCATTCCTTTCCATTCCATTCAATTCTGGTTCATTCAAATACATTCTGTTCCATTCCATTCCATTCAATTCCATTCCATTCAATTCGGGTTCATTCAAATACATTCTGTTCCATTCCATTCCATTCCATTCCTTTCCATTCCATTCAATTCTGGTTCATTCAAATACATTCTGTTCCATTCCATTTCATTCCATTCTATTACATTCCATTGCATTCCACTCGGGTTTATTCCATTCCATTCCATTCTATTCCATTCCATTCCATTCCATACCATTGCACTACATTCCACTCCACTCGGGTTGATTCCTTTCCATTCCATTTCATTACATTCCGTTCCATTCCACTCCAGTTGCTTCAATACCATTGTACTCCATTCCATTCCATTCCATTCCATTCCATTCCATTCTGCTCGGGTTGAATCAATTCCATTCCATTCCATTCCAGTCCATTCCAGATGACTCAATTCCTTTCTATTCCATTCCATTCCATTCCACTCCATTCCATTCCATTCCATTCCATTCCACTCGGGTTGATTCATTTCCATTCTATTGGGTTTCACTCCATTCCATTCCATTCCATTCCATTCCATTCCATTCCATTCCATTCTATTCCATTCATTTCCACTCGTGCTGATTCAATTCCATTCTATTGCATTTCACTCCATTCCATTCCATTCTATTCCACTCGAGTGGATTCCATTCCATTCTATTGCATTCCATTTAATTCCATTCCATTTTGCAAGAGTGGATTCCATACCATTCTAATGCATTCCTTTCCTATCCAATCCATTCCATTCCCTTCTATTCCATTCCATTCCACTCGGGTTGATTCAATTACATTGTACTGCATTTCACTCTATTCCATTCCATTCCATTCCATTCCATTCCATTCCATTCCATTCGGGTTGATTCAATTCCATTGTGTTCCATTCCATTCCTTTCCATTCCATTCGACTCCGGTTGATTCCATTCCGTTAAATTCCATTCCACTAGGGTTGATTCCATTCCATTCAATTCCATTTGATTCCATTCCATACCATTCCATTTCATTGCATTCCATTCCAATTGGTTCAATTTCATTCTATTCCATTGCATTCCATTCCATTTCATTCCATTCCATTCCATTCCATTTCACTTGATTCAATTCCTTTCTATTCCATTCCATTCAATTCCATTCAAGTTCATTATTTCCATTCTTCTCCATTCCATTCCATTCCATTCCTTTCCATTCCATTCGGGTTCATTCAAATACATTGTGTTCCATTCCATTCCATTCCATTCTATTCCATTCCATTCCATTCCACTCGGGTTTATTCCATTCCATTACATTCTATTCCATTCAATTGCATTCCATACCATTGCAGTACGTTCCACTCTACTAGGGTTGATTCCTTTCCATTCCATTCTATTCCATTCTATTCCATTCCTTTCCTTTCCATTCCAATCGGGTTGATTCCATTCCTTTCCATTTCATTCCATTCCATTCCATTCCATTACTCTCGAGTTTATTCACTTCCATTCCATTCCATTCCATTCCACTTGATTCAATTCCCTTCTATTCGATTCCATTCAATTCCATTCCAGTTCGTTCATTTGCATTCTACTCCATTCCATTCCATTCCATTCGGGTTGATTCAATTACATTCTGTTCCATTCCATTCCATTCCATTCCACTCGGGTTTACTCCATTTCAATCCATTCCTAACCATTCCGTTCCATTCCACTCCACTCGGGTTGATTCCTTTCCATTTCATTGCATTCCGTTCTTTTTCATTCCTTTCCATTCCATTCCACTCGGATTGATTCCATTCCATTCCGTTCCATTCTTTTCCTTTCCATTCCATTCCATTACATTCTGTTCCATTCCACTCGGGTTGATTCCATTCCATTCCATTCCATTCCATTCCATTTCATTCCATTTAATTCCATTCCATTCCATTCCATTCCATTCCATTCCATTCCATTCCATTCCATTCCATTTCATTCCATTCTATTCCATTCCATTCCATTCCCCTCGTGTTGATTCCATTCCATTCCATACTATTCCATTCCTTTCCATTCCACTCGGGTTGATTGAATTCCATGCATTCCATTCCATTCCATTCCATTCCATTCCATTCCATTCCATTGCATTCCATTTCATTCGATTCCACTCGGTTTGATTCAATTCCATTCTATTTCATTCCAATCCATTCCATTCCATTCCATTCCACTCGGGTTGATTCACTTCCATTCTATTCCATTCCATTCCATTCCATTCCATTCCATTCCACTCGGGTTGATTCATTTCCATTCTATTGGGTTTCACTCCATTCCATTCCATTCCATTACATTACATTACGTTACATTCCATTCAATTCCACTCGTGCTGATTCAATTCCATTCTATTGCATTTCACTCCATTCCATTCCATTCTATTCCACTCGAGTCGAATCCATTCCATTCTATTGCATTCCATTTAATTCCATTCCATTTTGCAAGAGTGGATTCCATAACATTCTAATGCATTCCATTTAATTCCATTCCATTTTGCAAGAGTGGATTCCATACCATTCTAATGCATTCCTTTCCATTCCAGTCCATTCCATTCCCTTCTATTCCATTCCATTCCACTCGAGTTAATTCAATTACATTCTACTGCATTTCACTCTATTCCATTCCATTCCATTCCATTCCATTCCATTCCATTCCATTCCACTCGGGTTGATTCAATTCCATTGTGTTCCATTCCATTCCATTCCATTCCATTCCATTCCATTCCACTCCGGTTGATTCCATTCCGTTAAATTCCATTCAACTAGGGTTGATTCCATTCCATTCAATTCCATTCCATACCATTCCATTTCATTTCATTCCATTCCATTCCATTCCAATTGGTTCAATTTCATTCTATTCCATTGCATTCCATTCCATTTCATTCCATTCCATTCCACATGGCTTTATTCAATTCCATTCTATTCCATTCCATTCCATTCCATTCCATTCCGTTCCACTCAGGTTGATTCAATTCCATTCCATTCCATTCCATTCCATTCCAATCCATTCCTTTCCATTTTATTACATTAGATTCCATTCCATTCCATTCCACTCTGGTTTATTCAATTCCATTCTACTCCATTCATTTCCATTCAATTCCAGTCAGGTTGATTCAATTCCATTCTATTCCATTCCATTCCATTCCATTCATTCCCATTTCATTATATTCCATCCCATTCCATTCCATTCGATTCCATTCCATTCATTCCCATTTCATTCTATTCCATCTCATTCTATTACACTCGGGTGGATTCAACTCCTTTACATTCCATTCCTTTCCATTCCATTCCATTCCATTCCATTTCATTCCTGTTGGTTAAATGCCATTCTATTCCATTCCATTCTATTCCATTCCATTCCATTCCAGTTGTTTCCATGACATTCCTTTCCATTCCATTCCATTCCATTCCATTCCATTCCATTCCAGTTTGTTCTATTCCGTTCTATTCCATTCCATTCCATTCCATTCCATTCCATTCCATTTCATCCCATTCCATTCCATTCCAGCTGATTCAATTCCATTCTTTTCCATTCCATTCCATTCCACTCCATTACATTCCATTCCAATGAATTCCACTCCATTCGATTCCATTCTACTCGGGTTAATTCCATTCCATTCCATTCCACTTGATTCAATTCCTTTCTATTCCATTCCATTCAATTCCATTCCAGTTCATTATTTCCATTCTTCTCCATTCCATTCCATTCCATTCCATTCCTTTCCATTCCATTCCATTCCATTCAATTCGGGTTCATTCAAATACATTCTGTTCCATTCCATTCCATTCCATTCCTTTCCATTCCATTCAATTCTGGTTCATTCAAATACATTCTGTTCCATTCCATTCCATTCAATTCCATTCCATTCAATTCGGGTTCATTCAAATACATTCTGTTCCATTCCATTCCATTCCATTCCTTTCCATTCCATTCAATTCTGGTTCATTCAAATACATTCTGTTCCATTCCATTCCATTCCATTCTATTACATTCCATTCCATTCCACTCGGGTTTATTCCATTCCATTCCATTCTATTCCATTCCATTCCATTCCATACCATTGCACTACATTCCACTCCACTCGGGTTGATTCCTTTCCATTCCATTTCATTACATTCCGTTCCATTCCACTCCAGTTGCTTCAATACCATTGTACTCCATTCCATTCCATTCCATTCCATTCCATTCCATTCCATTCTGCTCGGGTTGAATCAATTCCATTCCATTCCATTCCAGTCCATTCCAGATGACTCAATTCCTTTCTATTCCATTCCATTCCATTCCACTCCATTCCATTCCATTCCATTCCATTCCAATTGGGTTGATTCCATTCCATTCTATTCCACTCGGGTTGATTATTTCCATTCTATTGGGTTTCACTCCATTCCATTCCATTCCATTCCATTCATTTCCACTCGTGCTGATTCAATTCCATTCTATTGCATTTCACTCCATTCCATTCCATTCTATTCCACTCAAGTGGATTCCATTCCATTCTATTGCATTCCATTTAATTCCATTCCATTTTGCAAGAGTGGATTCCATACCATTCTAATGCATTCCTTTCCTATCCAATCCATTCCATTCCCTTCTATTCCATTCCATTCCACTCGGGTTGATTCAATTACATTGTACTGCATTTCACTCTATTCCATTCCATTCCATTCCATTCCATTCCATTCCATTCCATTCCATTCGGGTTGATTCAATTCCATTGTGTTCCATTCCATTCCTTTCCATTCCATTCGACTCCGGTTGATTCCATTCCGTTAAATTCCATTCCACTAGGGTTGATTCCATTCCATTCAATTCCATTTGATTCCATTCCATACCATTCCATTTCATTGCATTCCATTCCCATTGGTTCAATTTCATTCTATTCCATTGCATTCCATTCCATTTCATTCCATTCCATTCCATTCCATTTCACTTGATTCAATTCCTTTCTATTCCATTCCATTCAATTCCATTCAAGTTCATTATTTCCATTCTTCTCCATTCCATTCCATTCCATTCCTTTCCATTCCATTCGGGTTCATTCAAATACATTGTGTTCCATTCCATTCCATTCCATTCTATTCCATTCCATTCCATTCCACTCGGGTTTATTCCATTCCATTACATTCTATTCCATTCAATTGCATTCCATACCATTGCAGTACGTTCCACTCTACTAGGGTTGATTCCTTTCCATTCCATTCTATTCCATTCTATTCCATTCCTTTCCTTTCCATTCCAATCGGGTTGATTCCATTCCTTTCCATTTCATTCCATTCCATTCCATTCCATTACTCTCGAGTTTATTCACTTCCATTCCATTCCATTCCATTCCATTCCATTCCACTTGATTCAATTCCCTTCTATTCGATTCCATTCAATTCCATTCCAGTTCGTTCATTTGCATTCTACTCCATTCCATTCCATTCCATTCGGGTTGATTCAATTACATTCTGTTCCATTCCATTCCATTCCATTCCACTCGGGTTTACTCCATTTCAATCCATTCCTAACCATTCCGTTCCATTCCACTCCACTCGGGTTGATTCCTTTCCATTTCATTGCATTCCGTTCTTTTTCATTCCTTTCCATTCCATTCCACTCGGATTGATTCCATTCCATTCCGTTCCATTCTTTTCCTTTCCATTCCATTCCATTACATTCTGTTCCATTCCACTCGGGTTGATTCCATTCCATTCCATTCCATTCCATTCCATTCCATTCCATTCCATTTCATTCCATTTAATTCCATTCCATTCCATTCCATTCCATTCCATTCCATTCCATTCCATTCCATTCTATTCCATTCCATTACATTCCCCTCGTGTTGATTCCATTCCATTCCATACTATTCCATTCCTTTCCATTCCACTCGGGTTGATTGAATTCCATGCATTCCATTCCATTCCATTCCATACCATTCCATTTCATTCCATTTAATTCCATTCCATTCCATTCCATTCCATTCCATTCCATTCCATTCCATTCTATTCCATTCCAGTACATTCCCCTCGTGTTGATTCCATTCCATTCCATACTATTCCATTCCTTTCCATTCCACTCGGGTTGATTGAATTCCATGCATTCCATTCCATTCCATTCCATTCCATTCCATTCCATTGCATTCCATTTCATTCGATTCCACTCGGTTTGATTCAATTCCATTCTATTTCATTCCAATCCATTCCATTCCATTCCATTCCACTCGGGTTGATTCACTTCCATTCTATTCCATTCCATTCCATTCCATTCCATTCCATTCCATTCCATTCCACTCGGGTTGATTCATTTCCATTCTATTGGGTTTCACTCCATTCCATTCCATTCCATTACATTACGTTACATTCCATTCAATTCCACTCGTGCTGATTCAATTCCATTCTATTGCATTTCACTCCATTCCATTCCATTCTATTCCACTCGAGTCGAATCCATTCCATTCTATTGCATTCCATTTAATTCCATTCCATTTTGCAAGAGTGGATTCCATAACATTCTAATGCATTCCATTTAATTCCATTCCATTTTGCAAGAGTGGATTCCATACCATTCTAATGCATTCCTTTCCATTCCAGTCCATTCCATTCCCTTCTATTCCATTCCATTCCACTCGAGTTAATTCAATTACATTCTACTGCATTTCACTCTATTCCATTCCATTCCATTCCATTCCATTCCATTCCATTCCATTCCATTCCACTCGGGTTGATTCAATTCCATTGTGTTCCATTCCATTCCATTCCATTCCATTCCACTCCGGTTGATTCCATTCCGTTAAATTCCATTCAACTAGGGTTGATTCCATTCCATTCAATTCCATTCCATACCATTCCATTTCATTTCATTCCATTCCATTCCATTCCAATTGGTTCAATTTCATTCTATTCCATTGCATTCCATTCCATTTCATTCCATTCCATTCCACATGGCTTTATTCAATTCCATTCTATTCCATTCCATTCCATTCCATTCCATTCCGTTCCACTCAGGTTGATTCAATTCCATTCCATTCCATTCCATTCCATTCCAATCCATTCCTTTCCATTTTATTACATTAGATTCCATTCCATTCCATTCCACTCTGGTTTATTCAATTCCATTCTACTCCATTCATTTCCATTCAATTCCAGTCAGGTTGATTCAATTCCATTCTATTCCATTCCATTCCATTCCATTCATTCCCATTTCATTATATTCCATCCCATTCCATTCCATTCGATTCCATTCCATTCATTCCCATTTCATTCTATTCCATCTCATTCTATTACACTCGGGTGGATTCAATTCCTTTACATTCCATTCCTTTCCATTCCATTCCATTCCATTCCATTTCATTCCTATTGGTTAAATGCCATTCTATTCCATTCCATTCTATTCCATTCCATTCCATTCCAGTTGTTTCCATGACATTCCTTTCCATTCCATTCCATTCCATTCCATTCCATTCCAGTTTGTTCTATTCCGTTCTATTCCATTCCATTCCATTCCATTCCATTCCATTTCATCCCATTCCATTCCATTCCAGCTGATTCAATTCCATTCTTTTCCATTCCATTCCATTCCACTCCATTACATTCCATTCCAATGAATTCCACTCCATTCGATTCCATTCTACTCGGGTTAATTCCATTCCATTCCATTCCACTTGATTCAATTCCTTTCTATTCCATTCCATTCAATTCCATTCCAGTTCATTATTTCCATTCTTCTCCATTCCATTCCATTCCATTCCATTCCTTTCCATTCCATTCCATTCCATTCAATTCGGGTTCATTCAAATACATTCTGTTCCATTCCATTCCATTCCATTCCTTTCCATTCCATTCAATTCTGGTTCATTCAAATACATTCTGTTCCATTCCATTCCATTCAATTCCATTCCATTCAATTCGGGTTCATTCAAATACATTCTGTTCCATTCCATTCCATTCCATTCCTTTCCATTCCATTCAATTCTGGTTCATTCAAATACATTCTGTTCCATTCCATTCCATTCCATTCTATTACATTCCATTCCATTCCACTCGGGTTTATTCCATTCCATTCCATTCTATTCCATTCCATTCCATTCCATACCATTGCACTACATTCCACTCCACTCGGGTTGATTCCTTTCCATTCCATTTCATTACATTCCGTTCCATTCCACTCCAGTTGCTTCAATACCATTGTACTCCATTCCATTCCATTCCATTCCATTCCATTCCATTCCATTCTGCTCGGGTTGAATCAATTCCATTCCATTCCATTCCAGTCCATTCCAGATGACTCAATTCCTTTCTATTCCATTCCATTCCATTCCACTCCATTCCATTCCATTCCATTCCATTCCAATTGGGTTGATTCCATTCCATTCTATTCCACTCGGGTTGATTATTTCCATTCTATTGGGTTTCACTCCATTCCATTCCATTCCATTCCATTCATTTCCACTCGTGCTGATTCAATTCCATTCTATTGCATTTCACTCCATTCCATTCCATTCTATTCCACTCAAGTGGATTCCATTCCATTCTATTGCATTCCATTTAATTCCATTCCATTTTGCAAGAGTGGATTCCATACCATTCTAATGCATTCCTTTCCTATCCAATCCATTCCATTCCCTTCTATTCCATTCCATTCCACTCGGGTTGATTCAATTACATTGTACTGCATTTCACTCTATTCCATTCCATTCCATTCCATTCCATTCCATTCCATTCCATTCCATTCGGGTTGATTCAATTCCATTGTGTTCCATTCCATTCCTTTCCATTCCATTCGACTCCGGTTGATTCCATTCCGTTAAATTCCATTCCACTAGGGTTGATTCCATTCCATTCAATTCCATTTGATTCCATTCCATACCATTCCATTTCATTGCATTCCATTCCCATTGGTTCAATTTCATTCTATTCCATTGCATTCCATTCCATTTCATTCCATTCCATTCCATTCCATTTCACTTGATTCAATTCCTTTCTATTCCATTCCATTCAATTCCATTCAAGTTCATTATTTCCATTCTTCTCCATTCCATTCCATTCCATTCCTTTCCATTCCATTCGGGTTCATTCAAATACATTGTGTTCCATTCCATTCCATTCCATTCTATTCCATTCCATTCCATTCCACTCGGGTTTATTCCATTCCATTACATTCTATTCCATTCAATTGCATTCCATACCATTGCAGTACGTTCCACTCTACTAGGGTTGATTCCTTTCCATTCCATTCTATTCCATTCTATTCCATTCCTTTCCTTTCCATTCCAATCGGGTTGATTCCATTCCTTTCCATTTCATTCCATTCCATTCCATTCCATTGCTCTCGAGTTTATTCACTTCCATTCCATTCCATTCCATTCCATTCCATTCCACTTGATTCAATTCCCTTCTATTCGATTCCATTCAATTCCATTCCAGTTCGTTCATTTGCATTCTACTCCATTCCATTCCATTCCATTCGGGTTGATTCAATTACATTCTGTTCCATTCCATTCCATTCCATTCCACTCGGGTTTACTCCATTTCAATCCATTCCTAACCATTCCGTTCCATTCCACTCCACTCGGGTTGATTCCTTTCCATTTCATTGCATTCCGTTCTTTTTCATTCCTTTCCATTCCATTCCACTCGGATTGATTCCATTCCATTCCGTTCCATTCTTTTCCTTTCCATTCCATTCCATTACATTCTGTTCCATTCCACTCGGGTTGATTCCATTCCATTCCATTCCATTCCATTCCATTTCATTCCATTTAATTCCATTCCATTCCATTCCATTCCATTCCATTCCATTCCATTCCATTTCATTCCATTCTATTCCATTCCATTACATTCCCCTCGTGTTGATTCCATTCCATTCCATACTATTCCATTCCTTTCCATTCCACTCGGGTTGATCGAATTCCATGCATTCCATTCCATTCCATTCCATTCCATTCCATTGCATTCCATTTCATTCGATTCCACTCGGTTTGATTCAATTCCATTCTATTTCATTCCAATCCATTCCATTCCATTCCATTCCACTCGGGTTGATTCACTTCCATTCTATTCCATTCCATTCCATTCCATTCCATTCCATTCCACTCGGGTTGATTCATTTCCATTCTATTGGGTTTCACTCCATTCCATTCCATTCCATTACATTACATTACGTTACATTCCATTCAATTCCACTCGTGCTGATTCAATTCCATTCTATTGCATTTCACTCCATTCCATTCCATTCTATTCCACTCGAGTCGAATCCATTCCATTCTATTGCATTCCATTTAATTCCATTCCATTTTGCAAGAGTGGATTCCATAACATTCTAATGCATTCCATTTAATTCCATTCCATTTTGCAAGAGTGGATTCCATACCATTCTAATGCATTCCTTTCCATTCCAGTCCATTCCATTCCCTTCTATTCCATTCCATTCCACTCGAGTTAATTCAATTACATTCTACTGCATTTCACTCTATTCCATTCCATTCCATTCCATTCCATTCCATTCCATTCCACTCGGGTTGATTCAATTCCATTGTGTTCCATTCCATTCCATTCCATTCCATTCCATTCCACTCCGGTTGATTCCATTCCGTTAAATTCCATTCAACTAGGGTTGATTCCATTCCATTCCATTCCATTCCATACCATTCCATTTCATTTCATTTCATTCCATTCCATTCCAATTGGTTCAATTTCATTCTATTCCATTGCATTCCATTCCATTTCATTCCATTCCATTCCACATGGCTTTATTCAATTCCATTCTATTCCATTCCATTCCATTCCATTCCATTCCGTTCCACTCAGGTTGATTCAATTCCATTCCATTCCATTCCATTCCATTCCAATCCATTCCTTTCCATTTTATTACATTAGATTCCATTCCATTCCATTCCACTCTGGTTTATTCAATTCCATTCTACTCCATTCATTTCCATTCAATTCCAGTCAGGTTGATTCAATTCCATTCTATTCCATTCCATTCCATTCCATTCATTCCCATTTCATTATATTCCATCCCATTCCATTCCATTCGATTCCATTCCATTCATTCCCATTTCATTCTATTCCATCTCATTCTATTACACTCGGGTGGATTCAATTCCTTTACATTCCATTCCTTTCCATTCCATTCCATTCCATTCCATTTCATTCCTATTGGTTAAATGCCATTCTATTCCATTCCATTCTATTCCATTCCATTCCATTCCAGTTGTTTCCATGACATTCCTTTCCATTCCATTCCATTCCATTCCATTCCATTCCATTCCAGTTTGTTCTATTCCGTTCTATTCCATTCCATTCCATTCCATTCCATTCCATTCCATTTCATCCCATTCCATTCCATTCCAGCTGATTCAATTCCATTCTTTTCCATTCCATTCCATTCCACTCCATTACATTCCATTCCAATGAATTCCACTCCATTCGATTCCATTCTACTCGGGTTAATTCCATTCCATTCCATTCCACTTGATTCAATTCCTTTCTATTCCATTCCATTCAATTCCATTCCAGTTCATTATTTCCATTCTTCTCCATTCCATTCCATTCCATTCCATTCCTTTCCATTCCATTCCATTCCATTCAATTCGGGTTCATTCAAATACATTCTGTTCCATTCCATTCCATTCCATTCCTTTCCATTCCATTCAATTCTGGTTCATTCAAATACATTCTGTTCCATTCCATTCCATTCAATTCCATTCCATTCAATTCGGGTTCATTCAAATACATTCTGTTCCATTCCATTCCATTCCATTCCTTTCCATTCCATTCAATTCTGGTTCATTCAAATACATTCTGTTCCATTCCATTCCATTCCATTCTATTACATTCCATTCCATTCCACTCGGGTTTATTCCATTCCATTCCATTCTATTCCATTCCATTCCATTCCATACCATTGCACTACATTCCACTCCACTCGGGTTAATTCCTTTCCATTCCATTTCATTACATTCCGTTCCATTCCACTCCAGTTGCTTCAGTACCATTGTACTCCATTCCATTCCATTCCATTCCATTCCATTCTGCTCGGGTTGAATCAATTCCATTCCATTCCATTCCAGTCCATTCCAGATGACTCAATTCCTTTCTATTCCATTCCATTCCATTCCACTCCATTCCATTCCATTCCATTCCATTCCAATTGGGATGATTCCATTCCATTCTATTCCACTCGGGTTGATTCATTTCCATTCTATTGGGTTTCACTCCATTCCATTCCATTCCATTCCATTCATTTCCACTCGTGCTGATTCAATTCCATTCTATTGCATTTCACTCCATTCCATTCCATTCTATTCCACTCGAGTGGATTCCATTCCATTCTATTGCATTCCATTTAATTCCATTCCATTTTGCAAGAGTGGATTCCATACCATTCTAATGCATTCCTTTCCTATCCAATCCATTCCATTCCCTTCTATTCCATTCCATTCCACTCGGGTTGATTCAATTACATTCTACTGCATTTCACTCTATTCCATTCCATTCCATTCCATTCCATTCCATTCCATTCCATTCGGGTTGATTCAATTCCATTGTGTTCCATTCCATTCCTTTCCATTCCATTCGACTCCGGTTGATTCCATTCCGTTAAATTCCATTCCACTAGGGTTGATTCCATTCCATTCAATTCCATTTGATTCCATTCCATACCATTCCATTTCATTGCATTCCATTCCAATTGGTTCAATTTCATTCTATTCCATTGCATTCCATTCCATTTCATTCCATTCCATTCCACATGTCTTTATTCAATTCCATTCTATTCCATTCCATTCTATTCCATTCCACTCCCTTCCACTCAGGTTGATTCAATTCCATTCCATTCCAATCCGTTCCTTTCCTTTATATTACATTCGATTCCATTCCATTCCATTCGAGTTGTTTAAATTCCTTTGCATTCCATTGCATTCCATTCCATTCCACTCTGGTTTATTCAATTCCATTCTACTCCAATCAATTCCGTTCAATTCCAGTCAGGTTGATTCAATTCCATTCCATTCCATTCCATTCCATTCATTTCCATTTCATTATTTTCCATCCCATTCCATTCCATTCCATTCCATTCATTCCCATTTCATTCTATCCCATCCCATTCTATTACACTCGGGTTGATTCCATTCCATTCCATTCCATTCCTATCGATTAAATGCCATTCTATTCCATTCCATTCTATTCCATTCCATTCCATTCTATTCCATTCCATTCCATTCAAGTTGTTTCCATGACATTCCTTTCCATTCCATTCCTTTCCATTCCATTCCAGTTGATTCTATTCCGTTCTATTCCATTCCATTCCATTCCATTTCATCCCATTCCATTCCATTCCAGTTGATTCTATTCCGTTCTATTCGATTCCATTCCATTCCATTCCACTCCTTTACATTCCATTCCAGTCAATTCCACTCCATTCGACTCCATTCTACTCGGGTTTATTCCATTCCATTCGATTCCATTCCATTCCATTTCACTTGATTCAATTCCTTTCTATTCCATTCCATTCAATTCCATTCAAGTTCATTATTTCCATTCTTCTCCATTCCATTCCATTCCATTCCTTTCCATTCCATTCGGGTTCATTCAAATACATTGTGTTCCATTCCATTCCATTCCATTCTATTCCATTCCATTCCATTCCACTCGGGTTTATTCCATTCCATTACATTCTATTCCATTCAATTGCATTCCATACCATTGCAGTACGTTCCACTCTACTAGGGTTGATTCCTTTCCATTCCATTCTATTCCATTCTATTCCATTCCTTTCCTTTCCATTCCAATCGGGTTGATTCCATTCCTTTCCATTTCATTCCATTCCATTCCATTCCATTACTCTCGAGTTTATTCACTTCCATTCCATTCCATTCCATTCCATTCCATTCCACTTGATTCAATTCCCTTCTATTCGATTCCATTCAATTCCATTCCAGTTCGTTCATTTGCATTCTACTCCATTCCATTCCATTCCATTCGGGTTGATTCAATTACATTCTGTTCCATTCCATTCCATTCCATTCCACTCGGGTTTACTCCATTTCAATCCATTCCTAACCATTCCGTTCCATTCCACTCCACTCGGGTTGATTCCTTTCCATTTCATTGCATTCCGTTCTTTTTCATTCCTTTCCATTCCATTCCACTCGGATTGATTCCATTCCATTCCGTTCCATTCTTTTCCTTTCCATTCCATTCCATTACATTCTGTTCCATTCCACTCGGGTTGATTCCATTCCATTCCATTCCATTCCATTCCATTTCATTCCATTTAATTCCATTCCATTCCATTCCATTCCATTCCATTCCATTCCATTCCATTCCATTTCATTCCATTCTATTCCATTCCATTACATTCCCCTCGTGTTGATTCCATTCCATTCCATACTATTCCATTCCTTTCCATTCCACTCGGGTTGATCGAATTCCATGCATTCCATTCCATTCCATTCCATTCCATTCCATTGCATTCCATTTCATTCGATTCCACTCGGTTTGATTCAATTCCATTCTATTTCATTCCAATCCATTCCATTCCATTCCATTCCACTCGGGTTGATTCACTTCCATTCTATTCCATTCCATTCCATTCCATTCCATTCCATTCCACTCGGGTTGATTCATTTCCATTCTATTGGGTTTCACTCCATTCCATTCCATTCCATTACATTACATTACGTTACATTCCATTCAATTCCACTCGTGCTGATTCAATTCCATTCTATTGCATTTCACTCCATTCCATTCCATTCTATTCCACTCGAGTCGAATCCATTCCATTCTATTGCATTCCATTTAATTCCATTCCATTTTGCAAGAGTGGATTCCATAACATTCTAATGCATTCCATTTAATTCCATTCCATTTTGCAAGAGTGGATTCCATACCATTCTAATGCATTCCTTTCCATTCCAGTCCATTCCATTCCCTTCTATTCCATTCCATTCCACTCGAGTTAATTCAATTACATTCTACTGCATTTCACTCTATTCCATTCCATTCCATTCCATTCCATTCCATTCCATTCCACTCGGGTTGATTCAATTCCATTGTGTTCCATTCCATTCCATTCCACTCCGGTTGATTCCATTCCGTTAAATTCCATTCAACTAGGGTTGATTCCATTCCATTCAATTCCATTCCATACCATTCCATTTCATTTCATTCCATTCCATTCCATTCCAATTGGTTCAATTTCATTCTATTCCATTGCATTCCATTCCATTTCATTCCATTCCATTCCACATGGCTTTATTCAATTCCATTCTATTCCATTCCATTCCATTCCATTCCATTCCGTTCCACTCAGGTTGATTCAATTCCATTCCATTCCATTCCATTCCATTCCAATCCATTCCTTTCCATTTTATTACATTAGATTCCATTCCATTCCATTCCACTCTGGTTTATTCAATTCCATTCTACTCCATTCATTTCCATTCAATTCCAGTCAGGTTGATTCAATTCCATTCTATTCCATTCCATTCCATTCCATTCATTCCCATTTCATTATATTCCATCCCATTCCATTCCATTCGATTCCATTCCATTCATTCCCATTTCATTCTATTCCATCTCATTCTATTACACTCGGGTGGATTCAATTCCTTTACATTCCATTCCTTTCCATTCCATTCCATTCCATTCCATTTCATTCCTATTGGTTAAATGCCATTCTATTCCATTCCATTCTATTCCATTCCATTCCATTCCAGTTGTTTCCATGACATTCCTTTCCATTCCATTCCATTCCATTCCATTCCATTCCATTCCAGTTTGTTCTATTCCGTTCTATTCCATTCCATTCCATTCCATTCCATTCCATTCCATTTCATCCCATTCCATTCCATTCCAGCTGATTCAATTCCATTCTTTTCCATTCCATTCCATTCCACTCCATTCCATTCCATTCCAATGAATTCCACTCCATTCGATTCCATTCTACTCGGGTTAATTCCATTCCATTCCATTCCACTTGATTCAATTCCTTTCTATTCCATTCCATTCAATTCCATTCCAGTTCATTATTTCCATTCTTCTCCATTCCATTCCATTCCATTCCATTCCTTTCCATTCCATTCCATTCCATTCAATTCGGGTTCATTCAAATACATTCTGTTCCATTCCATTCCATTCCATTCCTTTCCATTCCATTCAATTCTGGTTCATTCAAATACATTCTGTTCCATTCCATTCCATTCAATTCCATTCCATTCAATTCGGGTTCATTCAAATACATTCTGTTCCATTCCATTCCATTCCATTCCTTTCCATTCCATTCAATTCTGGTTCATTCAAATACATTCTGTTCCATTCCATTCCATTCCATTCTATTACATTCCATTCCATTCCACTCGGGTTTATTCCATTCCATTACATTCTATTCCATTCCATTCCATTCCATACCATTGCACTACATTCCACTCCACTCGGGTTGATTCCTTTCCATTCCATTTCATTACATTCCGTTCCATTCCACTCCAGTTGCTTCAATACCATTGTACTCCATTCCATTCCATTCCATTCCATTCCATTCCATTCTGCTCGGGTTGAATCAATTCCATTCCATTCCATTCCAGTCCATTCCAGATGACTCAATTCCTTTCTATTCCATTCCATTCCATTCCACTTCATTCCATTCCATTCCATTCCATTCCACTCCACTCGGGTTGATTCATTTCCATTCTATTGGGTTTCACTCCATTCCATTCCATTCCATTCCATTCCATTCCATTCCATTCTATTCCATTCATTTCCACTCGTGCTGATTCAATTCCATTCTATTGCATTTCACTCCATTCCATTCCATTCTATTCCACTCGAGTGGATTCCATTCCATTCTATTGCATTCCATTTAATTCCATTGCATTTTGCAAGAGTGGATTCCATACCATTCTAATGCATTCCTTTCCTATCCAATCCATTCCATTCCCTTCTATTCCATTCCATTCCACTCGGGTTGATTCAATTACATTCTACTGCATTTCACTCTATTCCATTCCATTCCATTCCATTCCATTCCATTGCATTCCATTCCATTCCATTCGGGTTGATTCAATTCCATTGTGTTCCATTCCATTCCATTCCATTCCATTCCATTCCATTCCACTCTGGTTGATTCCATTCCGTTAAATTCCATTCCACTAGGGTTGATTCCATTCCATTCATTTCCATTTGATTCCATTCCATACCGTTCCATTTCATTCCATTCCATTCCAATTGGTTCAATTTCATTCTATTCCATTGCATTCCATTCCATTTCATTCCATTCCATTCCACATGTCTTTATTCAATTCCATTCTATTCCATTCCATTCCATTCCATTCCACTCCCTTCCACTCAGGTTGATTCAATTCCATTCCATTCCATTCCATTCCAATCCATTCCTTTCCATTATATTACATTCGATTCCATTCCATTCCATTCGAGTTGTTTCAATTCCTTTGCATTCCATTGCATTCCATGCCATTCCACTCTGGTTTATTCAATTCCATTCTACTCCATTCAATTCCAGTCAATTCCAGTCAGGTTGATTCAATTCAATTCCATTCCATTCCATTCCATTCATTCCCATTTCATTATTTTCCATTCCATTCCATTCCATTCCATTCCATTCATTCTCATTTCATTCTATCCCATCCCATTCTATTACACTCGGGTTGATTCCATTCCATTCCATTCCTATCGATTAAATGCCGTTCTATTCCATTCCATTCTATTCCATTCCATTCCATTCCATTCCATTCCATTCCATTCCAGTTGTTTCCATGACATTCCTTTCCATTCCATTCCATTCCACTCGGGTTGATTCATTTCCATTCTATTGGGTTTCACTCCATTCCATTCCATTCCATTCCATTCCATTCCATTCCATTCCATTCTATTCCATTCATTTCCACTCATGCTGATTCAATTCCATTCTATTGCATTTCACTCCATTCCATTCCATTCTATTCCACTCGAGTGGATTCCATTCCATTCTATTGCATTCCATTTAATTCCATTCCATTTTGCAAGAGTGGATTCCATACCATTCTAATGCATTCCTTTCCTATCCAATCCATTCCATTCCCTTCTATTCCATTCCATTCCACTCGGGTTGATTCAATTACATTCTACTGCATTTCACTCTATTCCATTCCATTCCATTCCATTCCATTCCATTCCATTCCATTCCATTCGGGTTGATTCAATTCCATTGTGTTCCATTCCATTCCTTTCCATTCCATTCGACTCCGGTTGATTCCATTCCGTTAAATTCCATTCCACTAGGGTTGATTCCATTCCATTCAATTCCATTTGATTCCATTCCATACCATTCCATTTCATTGCATTCCATTCCAATTGGTTCAATTTCATTCTATTCCATTGCATTCCATTCCATTTCATTCCATTCCATTCCACATGTCTTTATTCAATTCCATTCTATTCCATTCCATTCTATTCCATTCCACTCCATTCCACTCAGGTTGATTCAATTCCATTCCATTCCAATCCGTTCCTTTCCTTTATATTACATTCGATTCCATTCCATTCCATTCGAGTTGTTTAAATTCCTTTGCATTCCATTGCATTCCATTCCATTCCACTCTGGTTTATTCAATTCCATTCTACTCCAATCAATTCCATTCAATTCCAGTCAGGTTGATTCAATTCCATTCCATTCCATTCCATTCCATTCATTTCCATTTCATTATTTTCCATCCCATTCCATTCCATTCCATTCCATTCATTCCCATTTCATTCTATCCCATCCCATTCTATTACACTCGGGTTGATTCCATTCCATTCCATTCCATTCCTATCAATTAAATGCCATTCTATTCCATTCCATTCTATTCCATTCCATTCCATTCTATTCCATTCCATTCCATTCAAGTTGTTTCCATGACATTCCTTTCCATTCCATTCCATTCCACTCGGGTTGATTCATTTCCATTCTATTGGGTTTCACTCCATTCCATTCCATTTCATTCCATTCCATTCCATTCTATTCCATTCATTTCCACTCATGCTGATTCAATTCCATTCTATTGCATTTCACTCCATTCCATTCCATTCTATTCCACTCGAGTGGATTCCATTCCATTCTATTGCATTCCATTTAATTCCATTCCATTTTGCAAGAGTGGATTCCATACCATTCTAATGCATTCCTTTCCTATCCAATCCATTCCATTCCCTTCTATTCCATTCCATTCCACTCGGGTTGATTCAATTACATTGTACTGCATTTCACTCTATTCCATTCCATTCCATTCCATTCCATTCCATTCCATTCCATTCCATTCGGGTTGATTCAATTCCATTGTGTTCCATTCCATTCCTTTCCATTCCATTCGACTCCGGTTGATTCCATTCCGTTAAATTCCATTCCACTAGGGTTGATTCCATTCCATTCAATTCCATTTGATTCCATTCCATACCATTCCATTTCATTGCATTCCATTCCAATTGGTTCAATTTCATTCTATTCCATTGCATTCCATTCCATTTCATTCCATTCCATTCCACATGTCTTTATTCAATTCCATTCTATTCCATTCCATTCTATTCCATTCCACTCCCTTCCACTCAGGTTGATTCAATTCCATTCCATTCCAATCCGTTCCTTTCCTTTATATTACATTCGATTCCATTCCATTCCATTCGAGTTGTTTAAATTCCTTTGCATTCCATTGCATTCCATTCCATTCCACTCTGGTTTATTCAATTCCATTCTACTCCAATCAATTCCATTCCATTCCAGTCAGGTTGATTCAATTCAATTCCATTCCATTCCATTCCATTCATTTCCATTT
This sequence comes from Pan troglodytes, assembly GCF_028858775.2. Classification (NCBI taxonomy): domain Eukaryota; kingdom Metazoa; phylum Chordata; class Mammalia; order Primates; family Hominidae; genus Pan; species Pan troglodytes. The sequence goes on along the minus strand of NC_072420.2, from coordinate 4,096,208 downwards.
CATTATTTTCCATCCCATTCCATTCCATTCCATTCCATTCATTCCCATTTCATTCTATCCCATCCCATTCTATTACACTCGGGTTGATTCCATTCCATTCCATTCCATTCCTATCGATTAAATGCCATTCAATTCCATTCCATTCTATTCCATTCCATTCCATTCTATTCCATTCCATTCCATTCAAGTTGTTTCCATGACATTCCTTTCCATTCCATTCCATTCCATTCCATTCCATTCCAGTTGATTCTATTCCGTTCTATTCCATTCCATTCCATTCCATTCCATTCCATTTCATCCCATTCCATTCCATTCCAGTTGATTCAATTCCATTCTTTTCCATTCCATTCCATTCCATTCCACTCCTTTACATTCCATTCCAGTCAATTCCACTCCATTCGACTCCATTCTACTCGGGTTTATTCCATTCCATTCCATTCCATTCCATTCCATTCCATTTCACTTGATTCAATTCCTTTCTATTCCATTCCATTCAATTCCATTCAAGTTCATTATTTCCATTCTTCTCCATTCCATTCCATTCCATTCCTTTCCATTCCATTCGGGTTCATTCAAATACATTGTGTTCCATTCCATTCCATTCCATTCTATTCCATTCCATTCCATTCCACTCGGGTTTATTCCATTCCATTACATTCTATTCCATTCAATTGCATTCCATACCATTGCAGTACGTTCCACTCTACTAGGGTTGATTCCTTTCCATTCCATTCTATTCCATTCTATTCCATTCCTTTCCTTTCCATTCCAATCGGGTTGATTCCATTCCTTTCCATTTCATTCCATTCCATTCCATTCCATTACTCTCGAGTTTATTCACTTCCATTCCATTCCATTCCATTCCATTCCATTCCACTTGATTCAATTCCCTTCTATTCGATTCCATTCAATTCCATTCCAGTTCGTTCATTTGCATTCTACTCCATTCCATTCCATTCCATTCGGGTTGATTCAATTACATTCTGTTCCATTCCATTCCATTCCATTCCACTCGGGTTTACTCCATTTCAATCCATTCCTAACCATTCCGTTCCATTCCACTCCACTCGGGTTGATTCCTTTCCATTTCATTGCATTCCGTTCTTTTTCATTCCTTTCCATTCCATTCCACTCGGATTGATTCCATTCCATTCCGTTCCATTCTTTTCCTTTCCATTCCATTCCATTACATTCTGTTCCATTCCACTCGGGTTGATTCCATTCCATTCCATTCCATTCCATTCCATTTCATTCCATTTAATTCCATTCCATTCCATTCCATTCCATTCCATTCCATTCCATTCCATTCCATTTCATTCCATTCTATTCCATTCCATTACATTCCCCTCGTGTTGATTCCATTCCATTCCATACTATTCCATTCCTTTCCATTCCACTCGGGTTGATCGAATTCCATGCATTCCATTCCATTCCATTCCATTCCATTCCATTCCATTGCATTCCATTTCATTCGATTCCACTCGGTTTGATTCAATTCCATTCTATTTCATTCCAATCCATTCCATTCCATTCCATTCCACTCGGGTTGATTCACTTCCATTCTATTCCATTCCATTCCATTCCATTCCATTCCATTCCACTCGGGTTGATTCATTTCCATTCTATTGGGTTTCACTCCATTCCATTCCATTCCATTACATTACATTACGTTACATTCCATTCAATTCCACTCGTGCTGATTCAATTCCATTCTATTGCATTTCACTCCATTCCATTCCATTCTATTCCACTCGAGTCGAATCCATTCCATTCTATTGCATTCCATTTAATTCCATTCCATTTTGCAAGAGTGGATTCCATAACATTCTAATGCATTCCATTTAATTCCATTCCATTTTGCAAGAGTGGATTCCATACCATTCTAATGCATTCCTTTCCATTCCAGTCCATTCCATTCCCTTCTATTCCATTCCATTCCACTCGAGTTAATTCAATTACATTCTACTGCATTTCACTCTATTCCATTCCATTCCATTCCATTCCATTCCATTCCATTCCATTCCACTCGGGTTGATTCAATTCCATTGTGTTCCATTCCATTCCATTCCATTCCATTCCACTCCGGTTGATTCCATTCCGTTAAATTCCATTCAACTAGGGTTGATTCCATTCCATTCAATTCCATTCCATACCATTCCATTTCATTTCATTCCATTCCATTCCATTCCAATTGGTTCAATTTCATTCTATTCCATTGCATTCCATTCCATTTCATTCCATTCCATTCCACATGGCTTTATTCAATTCCATTCTATTCCATTCCATTCCATTCCATTCCATTCCGTTCCACTCAGGTTGATTCAATTCCATTCCATTCCATTCCATTCCATTCCAATCCATTCCTTTCCATTTTATTACATTAGATTCCATTCCATTCCATTCCACTCTGGTTTATTCAATTCCATTCTACTCCATTCATTTCCATTCAATTCCAGTCAGGTTGATTCAATTCCATTCTATTCCATTCCATTCCATTCCATTCATTCCCATTTCATTATATTCCATCCCATTCCATTCCATTCGATTCCATTCCATTCATTCCCATTTCATTCTATTCCATCTCATTCTATTACACTCGGGTGGATTCAATTCCTTTACATTCCATTCCTTTCCATTCCATTCCATTCCATTCCATTTCATTCCTATTGGTTAAATGCCATTCTATTCCATTCCATTCTATTCCATTCCATTCCATTCCAGTTGTTTCCATGACATTCCTTTCCATTCCATTCCATTCCATTCCATTCCATTCCAGTTTGTTCTATTCCGTTCTATTCCATTCCATTCCATTCCATTCCATTCCATTCCATTTCATCCCATTCCATTCCATTCCAGCTGATTCAATTCCATTCTTTTCCATTCCATTCCATTCCACTCCATTCCATTCCATTCCAATGAATTCCACTCCATTCGATTCCATTCTACTCGGGTTAATTCCATTCCATTCCATTCCACTTGATTCAATTCCTTTCTATTCCATTCCATTCAATTCCATTCCAGTTCATTATTTCCATTCTTCTCCATTCCATTCCATTCCATTCCATTCCTTTCCATTCCATTCCATTCCATTCAATTCGGGTTCATTCAAATACATTCTGTTCCATTCCATTCCATTCCATTCCTTTCCATTCCATTCAATTCTGGTTCATTCAAATACATTCTGTTCCATTCCATTCCATTCAATTCCATTCCATTCAATTCGGGTTCATTCAAATACATTCTGTTCCATTCCATTCCATTCCATTCCTTTCCATTCCATTCAATTCTGGTTCATTCAAATACATTCTGTTCCATTCCATTCCATTCCATTCTATTACATTCCATTCCATTCCACTCGGGTTTATTCCATTCCATTACATTCTATTCCATTCCATTCCATTCCATACCATTGCACTACATTCCACTCCACTCGGGTTGATTCCTTTCCATTCCATTTCATTACATTCCGTTCCATTCCACTCCAGTTGCTTCAATACCATTGTACTCCATTCCATTCCATTCCATTCCATTCCATTCCATTCCATTCTGCTCGGGTTGAATCAATTCCATTCCATTCCATTCCAGTCCATTCCAGATGACTCAATTCCTTTCTATTCCATTCCATTCCATTCCACTTCATTCCATTCCATTCCATTCCATTCCACTCCACTCGGGTTGATTCATTTCCATTCTATTGGGTTTCACTCCATTCCATTCCATTCCATTCCATTCCATTCCATTCCATTCTATTCCATTCATTTCCACTCGTGCTGATTCAATTCCATTCTATTGCATTTCACTCCATTCCATTCCATTCTATTCCACTCGAGTGGATTCCATTCCATTCTATTGCATTCCATTTAATTCCATTGCATTTTGCAAGAGTGGATTCCATACCATTCTAATGCATTCCTTTCCTATCCAATCCATTCCATTCCCTTCTATTCCATTCCATTCCACTCGGGTTGATTCAATTACATTCTACTGCATTTCACTCTATTCCATTCCATTCCATTCCATTCCATTCCATTGCATTCCATTCCATTCCATTCGGGTTGATTCAATTCCATTGTGTTCCATTCCATTCCATTCCATTCCATTCCATTCCATTCCACTCTGGTTGATTCCATTCCGTTAAATTCCATTCCACTAGGGTTGATTCCATTCCATTCATTTCCATTTGATTCCATTCCATACCGTTCCATTTCATTCCATTCCATTCCAATTGGTTCAATTTCATTCTATTCCATTGCATTCCATTCCATTTCATTCCATTCCATTCCACATGTCTTTATTCAATTCCATTCTATTCCATTCCATTCCATTCCATTCCACTCCCTTCCACTCAGGTTGATTCAATTCCATTCCATTCCATTCCATTCCAATCCATTCCTTTCCATTATATTACATTCGATTCCATTCCATTCCATTCGAGTTGTTTCAATTCCTTTGCATTCCATTGCATTCCATGCCATTCCACTCTGGTTTATTCAATTCCATTCTACTCCATTCAATTCCAGTCAATTCCAGTCAGGTTGATTCAATTCAATTCCATTCCATTCCATTCCATTCATTCCCATTTCATTATTTTCCATTCCATTCCATTCCATTCCATTCCATTCATTCTCATTTCATTCTATCCCATCCCATTCTATTACACTCGGGTTGATTCCATTCCATTCCATTCCATTCCATTCCTATCGATTAAATGCCGTTCTATTCCATTCCATTCTATTCCATTCCATTCCATTCTATTCCATTCCATTCCATTCCAGTTGTTTCCATGACATTCCTTTCCATTCCATTCCATTCCACTCGGGTTGATTCATTTCCATTCTATTGGGTTTCACTCCATTCCATTCCATTCCATTCCATTCCATTCCATTCCATTCTATTCCATTCATTTCCACTCATGCTGATTCAATTCCATTCTATTGCATTTCACTCCATTCCATTCCATTCTATTCCACTCGAGTGGATTCCATTCCATTCTATTGCATTCCATTTAATTCCATTCCATTTTGCAAGAGTGGATTCCATACCATTCTAATGCATTCCTTTCCTATCCAATCCATTCCATTCCCTTCTATTCCATTCCATTCCACTCGGGTTGATTCAATTACATTCTACTGCATTTCACTCTATTCCATTCCATTCCATTCCATTCCATTCCATTCCATTCCATTCGGGTTGATTCAATTCCATTGTGTTCCATTCCATTCCTTTCCATTCCATTCGACTCCGGTTGATTCCATTCCGTTAAATTCCATTCCACTAGGGTTGATTCCATTCCATTCAATTCCATTTGATTCCATTCCATACCATTCCATTTCATTGCATTCCATTCCAATTGGTTCAATTTCATTCTATTCCATTGCATTCCATTCCATTTCATTCCATTCCATTCCACATGTCTTTATTCAATTCCATTCTATTCCATTCCATTCTATTCCATTCCACTCCCTTCCACTCAGGTTGATTCAATTCCATTCCATTCCAATCCGTTCCTTTCCTTTATATTACATTCGATTCCATTCCATTCCATTCGAGTTGTTTAAATTCCTTTGCATTCCATTGCATTCCATTCCATTCCACTCTGGTTTATTCAATTCCATTCTACTCCAATCAATTCCATTCAATTCCAGTCAGGTTGATTCAATTCCATTCCATTCCATTCCATTCCATTCATTTCCATTTCATTATTTTCCATCCCATTCCATTCCATTCCATTCCATTCATTCCCATTTCATTCTATCCCATCCCATTCTATTACACTCGGGTTGATTCCATTCCATTCCATTCCATTCCTATCAATTAAATGCCATTCTATTCCATTCCATTCTATTCCATTCCATTCCATTCTATGCCATTCCATTCCATTCAAGTTGTTTCCATGACATTCCTTTCCATTCCATTCCATTCCACTCGGGTTGATTCATTTCCATTCTATTGGGTTTCACTCCATTCCATTCCATTCCATTCCATTCCATTCCATTCCATTCCATTCTATTCCATTCATTTCCACTCATGCTGATTCAATTCCATTCTATTGCATTTCACTCCATTCCATTCCATTCTATTCCACTCGAGTGGATTCCATTCCATTCTATTGCATTCCATTTAATTCCATTCCATTTTGCAAGAGTGGATTCCATACCATTCTAATGCATTCCTTTCCTATCCAATCCATTCCATTCCCTTCTATTCCATTCCATTCCACTCGGGTTGATTCAATTACATTGTACTGCATTTCACTCTATTCCATTCCATTCCATTCCATTCCATTCCATTCGGGTTGATTCAATTCCATTGTGTTCCATTCCATTCCTTTCCATTCCATTCGACTCCGGTTGATTCCATTCCGTTAAATTCCATTCCACTAGGGTTGATTCCATTCCATTCAATTCCATTTGATTCCATTCCATACCGTTCCATTTCATTCTATTCCATTCCAATTGGTTCAATTTCATTCTATTCCATTGCATTCCATTCCATTTCATTCCATTCCATTCCACATGTCTTTATTCAATTCCATTCTATTCCATTCCATTCCATTCCATTCCACTCCCTTCCACTCAGGTTGATTCAATTCCATTCCATTCCATTCCATTCCAATCCATTCCTTTCCATTATATTACATTCGATTCCATTCCATTCCATTCGAGTTGTTTCAATTCCTTTGCATTCCATTGCATTCCATGCCATTCCACTCTGGTTTATTCAATTCCATTCTACTCCATTCAATTCCAGTCAATTCCAGTCAGGTTGATTCAATTCAATTCCATTCCATTCCATTCCATTCATTCCCATTTCATTATTTTCCATTCCATTCCATTCCATTCCATTCCATTCCATTCCATTCCATTCATTCCCATTTCATTCTATCCCATCCCATTCTATTACACTCGGGTTGATTCCATTCCATTCCATTCCATTCCTATCAATTAAATGCCATTCTATTCCATTCCATTCTATTCCATTCCATTCCATTCTATTCCATTCCATTCCATTCAAGTTGTTTCCATGACATTCCTTTCCATTCCATTCCATTCCACTCGGGTTGATTCATTTCCATTCTATTGGGTTTCACTCCATTCCATTCCATTTCATTCCATTCCATTCCATTCTATTCCATTCATTTCCACTCATGCTGATTCAATTCCATTCTATTGCATTTCACTCCATTCCATTCCATTCTATTCCACTCGAGTGGATTCCATTCCATTCTATTGCATTCCATTTAATTCCATTCCATTTTGCAAGAGTGGATTCCATACCATTCTAATGCATTCCTTTCCTATCCAATCCATTCCATTCCCTTCTATTCCATTCCATTCCACTCGGGTTGATTCAATTACATTGTACTGCATTTCACTCTATTCCATTCCATTCCATTCCATTCCATTCCATTCCATTCCATTCGGGTTGATTCAATTCCATTGTGTTCCATTCCATTCCTTTCCATTCCATTCGACTCCGGTTGATTCCATTCCGTTAAATTCCATTCCACTAGGGTTGATTCCATTCCATTCAATTCCATTTGATTCCATTCCATACCATTCCATTTCATTGCATTCCATTCCAATTGGTTCAATTTCATTCTATTCCATTGCATTCCATTCCATTTCATTCCATTCCATTCCACATGTCTTTATTCAATTCCATTCTATTCCATTCCATTCTATTCCATTCCACTCCCTTCCACTCAGGTTGATTCAATTCCATTCCATTCCAATCCGTTCCTTTCCTTTATATTACATTCGATTCCATTCCATTCCATTCGAGTTGTTTAAATTCCTTTGCATTCCATTGCATTCCATTCCATTCCACTCTGGTTTATTCAATTCCATTCTACTCCAATCAATTCCATTCCATTCCAGTCAGGTTGATTCAATTCAATTCCATTCCATTCCATTCCATTCATTTCCATTTCATTATTTTCCATCCCATTCCATTCCATTCCATTCCATTCATTCCCATTTCATTCTATCCCATCCCATTCTATTACACTCGGGTTGATTCCATTCCATTCCATTCCATTCCTATCGATTAAATGCCATTCAATTCCATTCCATTCTATTCCATTCCATTCCATTCTATTCCATTCCATTCCATTCAAGTTGTTTCCATGACATTCCTTTCCATTCCATTCCATTCCATTCCATTCCATTCCAGTTGATTCTATTCCGTTCTATTCCATTCCATTCCATTCCATTCCATTCCATTTCATCCCATTCCATTCCATTCCAGTTGATTCAATTCCATTCTTTTCCATTCCATTCCATTCCATTCCACTCCTTTACATTCCATTCCAGTCAATTCCACTCCATTCGACTCCATTCTACTCGGGTTTATTCCATTCCATTCCATTCCATTCCATTCCATTCCATTTCACTTGATTCAATTCCTTTCTATTCCATTCCATTCAATTCCATTCAAGTTCATTATTTCCATTCTTCTCCATTCCATTCCATTCCATTCCTTTCCATTCCATTCGGGTTCATTCAAATACATTGTGATCCATTCCATTCCATTCCATTCTATTCCATTCCATTCCATTCCACTCGGGTTTATTCCATTCCATTACATTCTATTCCATTCAATTGCATTCCATACCATTGCAGTACGTTCCACTCTACTAGGGTTGATTCCTTTCCATTCCATTCTATTCCATTCTATTCCATTCCTTTCCTTTCCATTCCAATCGGGTTGATTCCATTCCTTTCCATTTAATTCCATTCCATTCCATTCCATTACTCTCGAGTTTATTCACTTCCATTCCATTCCATTCCATTCCATTCCATTCCACTTGATTCAATTCCCTTCTATTCGATTCCATTCAATTCCATTCCAGTTCGTTCATTTGCATTCTACTCCATTCCATTCCATTCCATTCGGGTTGATTCAATTACATTCTGTTCCATTCCATTCCATTCCATTCCACTCGGGTTTACTCCATTTCAATCCATTCCTAACCATTCCGTTCCATTCCACTCCACTCGGGTTGATTCCTTTCCATTTCATTGCATTCCGTTCTTTTTCATTCCTTTCCATTCCATTCCACTCGGATTGATTCCATTCCATTCCGTTCCATTCTTTTCCTTTCCATTCCATTCCATTACATTCTGTTCCATTCCACTCGGGTTGATTCCATTCCATTCCATTCCATTCCATTTCATTCCATTCCATTCCATTCCATTCCATTCCATTCCATTCCATTCCATTTCATTCCATTCCATTCCATTCCATTACTCTCGAGTTTATTCACTTCCATTCCATTCCATTCCATTCCATTCCATTCCACTTGATTCAATTCCCTTCTATTCAATTCCATTCCATTCCATTCCATTCCATTCCATTCCATTCCATTCCATTCCATTCCATTTCATTCCATTCTATTCCATTCCATTACATTCCCCTCGTGTTGATTCCATTCCATTCCATACTATTCCATTCCTTTCCATTCCACTTGGGTTGATTGAATTCCATGCATTCCATTCCATTCCATTCCATTCCATTCCATTCCATTGCATTCCATTTCATTCGATTCCACTCGGTTTGATTCACTTCCATTCTATTCCATTCCATTCCATTCCATTCCATTCCATTCCATTCCACTCGGGTTGATTCATTTCCATTCTATTGGGTTTCACTCCATTCCATTCCATTCCATTACATTACATTACGTTACATTCCATTCAATTCCACTCGTGCTGATTCAATTCCATTCTATTGCATTTCACTCCATTCCATTCCATTCTATTCCACTCGAGTCGAATCCATTCCATTCTATTGCATTCCATTTAATTCCATTCCATTTTGCAAGAGTGGATTCCATAACATTCTAATGCATTCCATTTAATTCCATTCCATTTTGCAAGAGTGGATTCCATACCATTCTAATGCATTCCTTTCCATTCCAGTCCATTCCATTCCCTTCTATTCCATTCCATTCCACTCGAGTTAATTCAATTACATTCTACTGCATTTCACTCTATTCCATTCCATTCCATTCCATTCCATTCCATTCCATTCCACTCGGGTTGATTCAATTCCATTGTGTTCCATTCCATTCCATTCCATTCCATTCCATTCCACTCCGGTTGATTCCATTCCGTTAAATTCCATTCAACTAGGGTTGATTCCATTCCATTCAATTCCATTCCATACCATTCCATTTCATTTCATTCCATTCCATTCCATTCCAATTGGTTCAATTTCATTCTATTCCATTGCATTCCATTCCATTCCATTCCATTCCATTCCGTTCCACTCAGGTTGATTCAATTCCATTCCATTCCATTCCATTCCATTCCAATCCATTCCTTTCCATTTTATTATATTAGATTCCATTCCATTCCATTCCACTCTGGTTTATTCAATTCCATTCTACTCCATTCATTTCCGTTCAATTCCAGCCAGGTTGATTCAATTCCATTCTATTCCATTCCATTCCATTCCATTCATTCCCATTTCATTATATTCCATCCCATTCCATTCCATTCGATTCCATTCCATTCATTCCCATTTCATTCTATTCCATCTCATTCTATTACACTCGGGTGGATTCAATTCCTTTACATTCCATTCCTTTCCATTCCATTCCATTCCATTCCATTTCATTCCTATTGGTTAAATGCCATTCTATTCCATTCCATTCTATTCCATTCCATTCCATTCCAGTTGTTTCCATGACATTCCTTTCCATTCCATTCCATTCCATTCCATTCCATTCCAGTTTGTTCTATTCCGTTCTATTCCATTCCATTCCATTCCATTCCATTCCATTCCATCCCAATCCATTCCATTCCAGCTGATTCAATTCCATTCTTTTCCATTCCATTCCATTCCACTCCATTACATTCCATTCCAATGAATTCCACTCCATTCGATTCCATTCTACTCGGGTTAATTCCATTCCATTCCATTCCACTTGATTCAATTCCTTTCTATTCCATTCCATTCAATTCCATTCCAGTTCATTATTTCCATTCTTCTCCATTCCATTCCATTCCATTCCATTCCTTTCCATTCCATTCCATTCCATTCAATTCGGGTTCATTCAAATACATTCTGTTCCATTCCATTCCATTCCATTCCTTCCCATTCCATTCAATTCTGGTTCATTCAAATACATTCTGTTCCATTCCATTCCATTCAATTCCATTCCATTCAATTCGGGTTCATTCAAATACATTCTGTTCCATTCCATTCCATTCCATTCCTTTCCATTCCATTCAATTCTGGTTCATTCAAATACATTCTGTTCCATTCCATTCCATTCCATTCTATTACATTCCATTCCATTCCACTCGGGTTTATTCCATTCCATTCCATTCTATTCCATTCCATTCCATTCCATACCATTGCACTACATTCCACTCCACTCGGGTTGATTCCTTTCCATTCCATTTCATTACATTCCATTCCATTCCATTCCACTCCAGTTGCTTCAATACCATTGTACTCCATTCCATTCCATTCCATTCCATTCCATTCTGCTCGGGTTGAATCAATTCCATTCCATTCCATTCCAGTCCATTCCAGATGACTCAATTCCTTTCTATTCCATTCCATTCCATTCCACTCCATTCCATTCCATTCCATTCCATTCCAATTGGGATGATTCCATTCCATTCTATTCCACTCGGGTTGATTCATTTCCATTCTATTGGGTTTCACTCCATTCCATTCCATTCCATTCCATTCATTTCCACTCGTGCTGATTCAATTCCATTCTATTGCATTTCACTCCATTCCATTCCATTCTATTCCACTCGAGTGGATTCCATTCCATTCTATTGCATTCCATTTAATTCCATTCCATTTTGCAAGAGTGGATTCCATACCATTCTAATGCATTCCTTTCCTATCCAATCCATTCCATTCCCTTCTATTCCATTCCATTCCACTCGGGTTGATTCAATTACATTGTACTGCATTTCACTCTATTCCATTCCATTCCATTCCATTCCATTCCATTCCATTCCATTCGGGTTGATTCAATTCCATTGTGTTCCATTCCATTCCTTTCCATTCCATTCAACTCCGGTTGATTCCATTCCGTTAAATTCCATTCCACTAGGGTTGATTCCATTCCATTCAATTCCATTTGATTCCATTCCATACCATTCCATTTCATTGCATTCCATTCCAATTGGTTCAATTTCATTCTATTCCATTGCATTCCATTCCATTTCATTCCATTCCATTCCATTCCATTTCACTTGATTCAATTCCTTTCTATTCCATTCCATTCAATTCCATTCAAGTTCATTATTTCCATTCTTCTCCATTCCATTCCATTCCATTCCTTTCCATTCCATTCGGGTTCATTCAAATACATTGTGTTCCATTCCATTCCATTCCATTCTATTCCATTCCATTCCATTCCACTCGGGTTTATTCCATTCCATTACATTCTATTCCATTCAATTGCATTCCATACCATTGCAGTACGTTCCACTCTACTAGGGTTGATTCCTTTCCATTCCATTCTATTCCATTCTATTCCATTCCTTTCCTTTCCATTCCAATCGGGTTGATTCCATTCCTTTCCATTTCATTCCATTCCATTCCATTCCATTACTCTCGAGTTTATTCACTTCCATTCCATTCCATTCCATTCCATTCCATTCCACTTGATTCAATTCCCTTCTATTCGATTCCATTCAATTCCATTCCAGTTCGTTCATTTGCATTCTACTCCATTCCATTCCATTCCATTCGGGTTGATTCAATTACATTCTGTTCCATTCCATTCCATTCCATTCCACTCGGGTTTACTCCATTTCAATCCATTCCTAACCATTCCGTTCCATTCCACTCCACTCGGGTTGATTCCTTTCCATTTCATTGCATTCCGTTCTTTTTCATTCCTTTCCATTCCATTCCACTCGGATTGATTCCATTCCATTCCGTTCCATTCTTTTCCTTTCCATTCCATTCCATTACATTCTGTTCCATTCCACTCGGGTTGATTCCATTCCATTCCATTCCATTCCATTCCATTCCATTTCATTCCATTTAATTCCATTCCATTCCATCCCATTCCATTCCATTCCATTCTATTCCATTCCATTACATTCCCCTCGTGTTGATTCCATTCCATTCCATACTATTCCATTCCTTTCCATTCCACTCGGGTTGATCGAATTCCATGCATTCCATTCCATTCCATTCCATTCCATTCCATTCCATTCCATTGCATTCTATTTCATTCGATTCCACTCGGTTTGATTCAATTCCATTCTATTTCATTCCAATCCATTCCATTCCATTCCATTCCACTCGGGTTGATTCACTTCCATTCTATTCCATTCCATTCCATTCCATTCCATTCCATTCCACTCGGGTTGATTCATTTCCATTCTATTGGGTTTCACTCCATTCCATTCCATTCCATTACATTACGTTACATTCCATTCAATTCCACTCGTGCTGATTCAATTCCATTCTATTGCATTTCACTCCATTCCATTCCATTCTATTCCACTCGAGTCGAATCCATTCCATTCTGTTGCATTCCATTTAATTCCATTCCATTTTGCAAGAGTGGATTCCATAACATTCTAATGCATTCCATTTAATTCCATTCCATTTTGCAAGAGTGGATTCCATACCATTCTAATGCATTCCTTTCCATTCCAGTCCATTCCATTCCCTTCTATTCCATTCCATTCCACTCGAGTTAATTCAATTACATTCTACTGCATTTCACTCTATCCATTCCATTCCATTCCATTCCATTCCATTCCATTCCATTCCATTCCATTCCATTCCACTCGGGTTGATTCAATTCCATTGTGTTCCATTCCATTCCATTCCATTCCATTCCATTCCATTCCACTCCGGTTGATTCCATTCCGTTAAATTCCATTCAACTAGGGTTGATTCCATTCCATTCAATTCCATTCCATACCATTCCATTTCATTTCATTCCATTCCATTCCATTCCATTTGGTTCAATTTCATTCTATTCCATTGCATTCCATTCCATTTCATTCCATTCCATTCCACATGGCTTTATTCAATTCCATTCTATTCCATTCCATTCCATTCCGTTCCACTCAGGTTGATTCAATTCCATTCCATTCCATTCCATTCCATTCCAATCCATTCCTTTCCATTTTATTACATTAGATTCCATTCCATTCCATTCCACTCTGGTTTATTCAATTCCATTCTACTCCATTCATTTCCATTCAATTCCAGTCAGGTTGATTCAATTCCATTCTATTCCATTCCATTCCATTCCATTCATTCCTATTTCATTATATTCCATCCCATTCCATTCCATTCGATTCCATTCCATTCATTCCCATTTCATTCTATTCCATCTCATTCTATTACACTCGGGTGGATTCAATTCCTTTACATTCCATTCCTTTCCATTCCATTCCATTCCATTCCATTTCATTCCTATTGGTTAAATGCCATTCTATTCCATTCCATTCTATTCCATTCCATTCCATTCCAGTTGTTTCCATGACATTCCTTTCCATTCCATTCCATTCCATTCCATTCCATTCCAGTTTGTTCTATTCCGTTCTATTCCATTCCATTCCATTCCATTTCATCCCATTCCATTCCATTCCAGCTGATTCAATTCCATTCTTTTCCATTCCATTCCATTCCACTCCATTACATTCCATTCCAATGAATTCCACTCCATTCGATTCCATTCTACTCGGGTTAATTCCATTCCATTCCATTCCACTTGATTCAATTCCTTTCTATTCCATTCCATTCAATTCCATTCCAGTTCATTATTTCCATTCTTCTCCATTCCATTCCATTCCATTCCATTCCTTTCCATTCCATTCCATTCCATTCAATTCGGGTTCATTCAAATACATTCTGTTCCATTCCATTCCATTCCATTCCTTTCCATTCCATTCAATTCTGGTTCATTCAAACACATTCTGTTCCATTCCATTCCATTCAATTCCATTCCATTCAATTCGGGCTCATTCAAATACATTCTGTTCCATTCCATTCCATTCCATTCCTTTCCATTCCATTCAATTCTGGTTCATTCAAATACATTCTGTTCCATTCCATTCCATTCCATTCTATTACATTCCATTCCATTCCACTCGGGTTTATTCCATTCCATTCCATTCTATTCCATTCCATTCCATTCCATACCATTGCACTACATTCCACTCCACTCGGGTTGATTCCTTTCCATTCCATTTCATTACATTCCGTTCCATTCCACTCCAGTTGCTTCAATACCATTGTACTCCATTCCATTCCATTCCATTCCATTCCATTCCATTCCATTCCATTCCATTCTGCTCGGGTTGAATCAATTCCATTCCATTCCATTCCAGTCCATTCCAGATGACTCAATGCCTTTCTATTCCATTCCATTCCATTCCACTCCATTCCATTCCACTCCATTCCATTCCAATTGGGATGATTCCATTCCATTCTATTCCACTCGGGTTGATTCATTTCCATTCTATTGGGTTTCACTCCATTCCATTCCATTCCATTCCATTCATTTCCACTCGTGCTGATTCAATTCCATTCTATTGCATTTCACTCCATTCCATTCCATTCTATTCCACTCGAGTGGATTCCATTCCATTCTATTGCATTCCATTTAATTCCATTCCATTTTGCAAGAGTGGATTCCATACCATTCTAATGCATTCCTATCCATTCCAATCCATTCCATTCCATTCTATTCCATTCCTTTCCACTCTAGTTAATTCAGTTACATTCTACTGCATTTCACTCTATTCCATTCCATTCCATTCCATTCCACTCGGGTTGATTCAATTCCATTGTGTTCCATTCCATTCCTTTCCATTCCATTCAATTCTGGTTCATTCAAATACATTCTGTTCCATTCCATTCCATTCAATTCCATTCCATTCAATTCGGGTTCATTCAAATACCTTCTGTTCCATTCCATTCCATTCCATTCCTTTCCATTCCATTCAATTCTGGTTCATTCAAATACATTCTGTTCCATTCCATTCCATTCCATTCTATTACATTCCATTCCATTCCACTCGGGTTTATTCCATTCCATTCCATTCTATTCCATTCCATTCCATTCCATACCATTGCACTACATTCCACTGCACTCGGGTTGATTCCTTTCCATTCCATTTCATTACATTCCGTTCCATTCCACTCCAGTTGCTTCAATACCATTGTACTCCATTCCATTCCATTCCATTCCATTCCATTCCATTCCATTCCATTCCATTCCATTCCATTCTGCTCGGGTTGAATCAATTCCATTCCATTCCATTCCAGTCCATTCCAGATGACTCAATTCCTTTCTATTCCATTCCATTCCATTCCACTCCATTCCATTCCATTCCATTCCATTCCAATTGGCATGATTCCATTCCATTCTATTCCACTCGGGTTGATTCATTTCCATTCTATTGGGTTTCACTCCATTCCATTCCATTCCATTCCATTCATTTCCACTCGTGCTGATTCAATTCCATTCTATTGCATTTCACTCCATTCCATTCCATTCTATTCCACTCGAGTGGATTCCATTCCATTCTATTGCATTCCATTTAATTCCATTCCATTTTGCAAGAGTGGATTCCATACCATTCTAATGCATTCCTATCCATTCCAATCCATTCCATTCCCTTCTATTCCATTCCATTCCACTCGGGTTGATTCAATTACATTGTACTGCATTTCACTCTATTCCATTCCATTCCATTCCATTCCATTCCATTCCATTCGGGTTGATTCAATTCCATTGTGTTCCATTCCATTCCTTTCCATTCCATTCGACTCCGGTTGATTCCATTCCGTTAAATTCCATTCCACTAGGGTTGATTCCATTCCATTCAATTCCATTTGATTCCATTCCATACCATTCCATTTCATTGCATTCCATTCCAATTGGTTCAATTTCATTCTATTCCATTGCATTCCATTCCATTTCATTCCATTCCATTCCATTCCATTTCACTTGATTCAATTCCTTTCTATTCCATTCCATTCAATTCCATTCAAGTTCATTATTTCCATTCTTCTCCATTCCATTCCATTCCATTCCTTTCCATTCCAATCCATTCCTTTCCATTTTATTACATTAGATTCCATTCCATTCCATTCCACTCTGGTTTATTCAATTCCATTCTACTCCATTCATTTCCATTCAATTCCAGTCAGGTTGATTCAATTCCATTCTATTCCATTCCATTCCATTCCATTCATTCCCATTTCATTATATTCCATCCCATTCCATTCCATTCGATTCCATTCCATTCATTCCCATTTCATTCTATTCCATCTCATTCTATTACACTCGGGTGGATTCAATTCCTTTACATTCCATTCCTTTCCATTCCATTCCATTCCATTCCATTTCATTCCTATTGGTTAAATGCCATTCTATTCCATTCCATTCTATTCCATTCCATTCCATTCCAGTTGTTTCCATGACATTCCTTTCCATTCCATTCCATTCCATTCCATTCCATTCCAGTTTGTTCTATTCCGTTCTATTCCATTCCATTCCATTCCATTCCATTCCATTCCATTTCATCCCATTCCATTCCATTCCAGCTGATTCAATTCCATTCTTTTCCATTCCATTCCATTGAACTCCATTACATTCCATTCCAATGAATTCCACTCCATTCGATTCCATTCTACTCGGGTTAATTCCATTCCATTCCATTCCACTTGATTCAATTCCTTTCTATTCCATTCCATTCAATTCCATTCCAGTTCATTATTTCCATTCTTCTCCATTCCATTCCATTCCATTCCATTCCTTTCTATTCCATTCCATTCCACTCTAGTTAATTCAGTTACATTCTACTGCATTTCACTCTATTCCATTCCATTCCATTCCATTCCACTCGGGTTGATTCAATTCCATTGTGTTCCATTCCATTCCATTCCATTCCACTCCGGTTGATTCCATTCCGTTAAATTCCATTCACCCAGGGTTGATTCCATTCCATTCAATTCCATTCGATTCCATTCCATACCATTCCATTTCATTCCATTCCATTTCATTCCATTCCTTTCCACTTGGTTCAATTTCATTCTATACCATTGCATTCCATTCCATTTCATTCCATTCCATTCCACATGGCTTTATTCAATTCCATTCTATTCCATTCCATTCCATTCCATTCCGTTCCACTCAGGTTGATTCAATTCCATTCCATTCCATTCCAATCCATTCCTTTCCATTATATTACATTCGATTCCATTCCATTCCATTCGAGTTGTTTCAATTCCATTGCATTCGATTGCATTCCATTCCATTCCACTCTGGTTTATTCAATTCCCTTCTACTCCATTCATTTCCATTCAATTCCAGTCAGGTTGATTCAATTCCATTCTATTCCATTCCATTCCATTCCATTCATTCCCATTTCATTATATTCCATCCCATTCCATTCCATTCCATTCCATTCATTCCCATTTCATTCTATTCCATCTCATTCTATTACACTCGGGTGGATTCAATTCCTTTACATTCCATTCCATTCCATTCCATTCCATTCCACTCCATTTCATTCCTATTGATTAAATGCCATTCTATTCCATTCCATTCCATTCCAGGTGTTTCCATGACATTCCTTTCCACTCCATTCCATTCCATTCCAGTTTGTTCTATTCCGTTCTATTCCATTCCATTACATTTCATCCCATTCCATTCCATTCCAGCTGATTCAATTCCATTCTTTTCCATTCCATTCCATTCCACTCCATTACATTCCATTCCAATCAATTCCACTCCATTCAATTCCATTCTACTCGGGTTAATTCCATTCCATTCCATTCCATTCCATTCCATTCCATTCCATTCCATTCCATTCCATTCCATTACACTTGATTCAATTCCTTTCTATTCCATTCCATTCAATTCCATTCCAGTTCATTATTTCCATTCTTCTCCATTCCATTCCATTCCATTCCTTTCCATTCCATTCCATTCCATTCCATTCGGGTTCCTTCAAATACATTGTGTTCCATTCCATTCCATTGCATTCTATTCCATTCCATTCCACTCCACTCGGGTTGATTCCATTCCATTACATTCTATTCCATTCCATTCCATTCCATACCATTGCAGTACGTTCCACTCCACTCGGGTTGATTCCTTTCCATTCCATTCCATTCCATTCTATTCCATTCCTTTCCTTTCCATTCCAATCGGGTTGATTCCATTCCATTCTATTCCTTTCCATTCCATTTCATTACATTCCGTTCCATTCCACTCCAGTTGCTTCAATACCATTCTACTCCATTCCATTCCATTCCATTCCATTCCATTCCATTCCATTCGGGTTGATTCAATTCCATTGTGTTCCATTCCATTCCTTTCCATTCCATTCGACTCCGGTTGATTCCATTCCGTTAAATTCCATTCCACTAGGGTTGATTCCATTCCATTCAATTCCATTTGATTCCATTCCATACCATTCCATTTCATTGCATTCCATTCCAATTGGTTCAATTTCATTCTATTCCATTGCATTCCATTCCATTTCATTCCATTCCATTCCACATGTCTTTATTCAATTCCAATCTATTCCATTCCATTCTATTCCATTCCACTCCCTTCCACTCAGGTTGATTCAATTCCATTCCATTCCAATCCGTTCCTTTCCTTTATATTACATTCGATTCCATTCCATTCCATTCGAGTTGTTTAAATTCCTTTGCATTCCATTGCATTCCATTCCATTCCACTCTGGTTTATTCAATTCCATTCTACTCCAATCAATTCCATTCAATTCCAGTCAGGTTGATTCAATTCAATTCCATTCCATTCCATTCCATTCATTTTCATTTCATTATTTTCCATCCCATTCCATTCCATTCCATTCCATTCATTCCCATTTCATTCTATCCCATCCCATTCTATTACACTCGGGTTGATTCCATTCCATTCCATTCCATTCCTATCGATTAAATGCCATTCTATTCCATTCCATTCTATTCCATTCCATTCCATTCTATTCCATTCCATTCCATTCAAGTTGTTTCCATGACATTCCTTTCCATTCCATTTCATTCCAGTTGATTCTATTCCGTTCTATTCCATTCCATTCCATTCCATTCCATTCCATTTCATCCCATTCCATTCCATTCCAGTTGATTCTATTCCGTTCTATTCCATTCCATTCCATTCCATTCCATTCCATTTCATCCCATTCCATTCCATTCCAGTTGATTCAATTCCATTCTTTTCCATTCCATTCCATTCCATTCCATTCCTTTACATTCCATTCCAGTCAATTCCACTCCATTCGACTCCATTCTACTCGGGTTTATTCCATTCCATTCCATTCCATTCCATTCCATTCCATTCCATTTCACTTGATTCAATTCCTTTCTATTCCATTCCATTCAATTCCATTCAAGTTCATTATTTCCATTCTTCTCCATTCCATTCCATTCCATTCCTTTCCATTCCATTCGGGTTCATTCAAATACATTGTGTTCCATTCCATTCCATTCCATTCTATTCCATTCCATTCCATTCCACTCGGGTTTATTCCATTCCATTACATTCTACTCCATTCAATTGCATTCCATACCATTGCAGTACGTTCCACTCTACTAGGGTTGATTCCTTTCTATTCCATTCTATTCCATTCTATTCCATTCCTTTCCTTTCCATTCTATCGGGTTGATTCCATTCCTTTCCATTTCATTCCATTCCATTCCATTCCATTACTCTCGAGTTTATTCACTTCCATTCCATTCCATTCCATTCCATTCCATTCCACTTGATTCAATTCCCTTCTATTCGATTCCATTCAATTCCATTCCAGTTCGTTCATTTGCATTCTACTCCATTCCATTCCATTCCATTCGGGTTGATTCAATTACATTCTGTTCCATTCCATTCCATTCCATTCCACTCGGGTTTACTCCATTTCAATCCATTCCTAACCATTCCGTTCCATTCCACTCCACTCGGGTTGATTCCTTTCCATTTCATTGCATTCCGTTCTTTTTCATTCCTTTCCATTCCATTCCACTCGGATTGATTCCATTCCATTCCGTTCCATTCTTTTCCTTTCCATTCCATTCCATTACATTCTGTTCCATTCCACTCGGGTTGATTCCATTCCATTCCATTCCATTCCATTCCATTCCATTCCATTTCATTCCATTTAATTCCATTCCATTCCATTCCATTCCATTCCATTCCATTCCATTCCATTCCATTCCATTCTATTCCATTCCATTCCATTCCCCTCGTGTTGATTCCATTCCATTCCATACTATTCCATTCCTTTCCATTCCACTCGGGTTGATTGAATTCCATGCATTCCATTCCATTCCATTCCATTCCATTCCATTCCATTCCATTGCATTCCATTTCATTCGATTCCACTCGGTTTGATTCAATTCCATTCTATTTCATTCCAATCCATTCCATTCCATTCCATTCCACTCGGGTTGATTCACTTCCATTCTATTCCATTCCATTCCATTCCATTCCACTCGGGTTGATTCATTTCCATTCTATTGGGTTTCACTCCATTCCATTCCATTCCATTCCATTACATTACGTTACATTCCATTCAATTCCACTCGTGCTGATTCAATTCCATTCTATTGCATTTCACTCCATTCCATTCCATTCTATTCCACTCGAGTCGAATCCATTCCATTCTATTGCATTCCATTTAATTCCATTCCATTTTGCAAGAGTGGATTCCATAACATTCTAATGCATTCCATTTAATTCCATTCCATTTTGCAAGAGTGGATTCCATACCATTCTAATGCATTCCTTTCCATTCCAGTCCATTCCATTCCCTTCTATTCCATTCCATTCCACTCGAGTTAATTCAATTACATTCTACTGCATTTCACTCTATTCCATTCCATTCCATTCCATTCCATTCCATTCCATTCCATTCCATTCCACTCGGGTTGATTCAATTCCATTGTGTTCCATTCCATTCCATTCCATTCCATTCCATTCCATTCCACTCCGGTTGATTCCATTCCGTTAAATTCCATTCAACTAGGGTTGATTCCATTCCATTCAATTCCATTCTATACCATTCCATTTCATTTCATTCCATTCCATTCCATTCCAATTGGTTCAATTTCATTCTATTCCATTGCATTCCATTCCATTTCATTCCATTCCATTCCACATGGCTTTATTCAATTCCATTCTATTCCATTCCATTCCATTCCATTCCATTCCGTTCCACTCAGGTTGATTCCATTCCATTCCATTCCATTCCTTTCCATTCCATTCCATTCCAATCCATTCCTTTCCATTTTATTACATTAGATTCCATTCCATTCCATTCCACTCTGGTTTATTCAATTCCATTCTACTCCATTCATTTCCATTCAATTCCAGTCAGGTTGATTCAATTCCATTCTATTCCATTCCATTCCATTCATTCCCATTTCATTATATTCCATCCCATTCCATTCCATTCGATTCCATTCCATTCATTCCCATTTCATTCTATTCCATCTCATTCTATTACACTCGGGTGGATTCAATTCCTTTACATTCCATTCCTTTCCATTCCATTCCATTCAATTCCATTTCATTCCTATTGGTTAAATGCCATTCTATTCCATTCCATTCTATTCCATTCCATTCCATTCCAGTTGTTTCCATGACATTCCTTTCCATTCCATTCCATTCCATTCCATTCCATTCCATTCCAGTTTGTTCTATTCCGTTCTATTCCATTCCATTCCATTCCATTCCATTTCATCCCATTCCATTCCATTCCAGCTGATTCAATTCCATTCTTTTCCATTCCATTCCATTCCACTCCATTACATTCCATTCCAATGAATTCCACTCCATTCGATTCCATTCTACTCGGGTTAATTCCATTCCATTCCATTCCACTTGATTCAATTCCTTTCTATTCCATTCCATTCAATTCCATTCCAGTTCATTATTTCCATTCTTCTCCATTCCATTCCATTCCATTCCATTCCTTTCCATTCCATTCCATTCCATTCAATTCGGGTTCATTCAAATACATTCTGTTCCATTCCATTCCATTCCATTCCTTTCCATTCCATTCAATTCTGGTTCATTCAAATACATTCTGTTCCATTCCATTCCATTCAATTCCATTCCATTCAATTCGGGTTCATTCAAATACATTCTGTTCCATTCCATTCCATTCCATTCCTTTCCATTCCATTCAATTCTGGTTCATTCAAATACATTCTGTTCCATTCCATTCCATTCCATTCTATTACATTCCATTCCATTCCACTCGGGTTTATTCCATTCCATTCCATTCTATTCCAATCCATTCCATTCCATACCATTGCACTACATTCCACTCCACTCGGGTTGATTCCTTTCCATTCCATTTCATTACATTCCGTTCCATTCCACTCCAGTTGCTTCAATACCATTGTACTCCATTCCATTCCATTCCATTCCATTCCATTCCATTCCATTCCATTCTGCTCGGGTTGAATCAATTCCATTCCATTCCATTCCAGTCCATTCCAGATGACTCAATTCCTTTCTATTCCATTCCATTCCATTCCACTACATTCCATTCCATTCCATTCCAATTGGGATGATTCCATTCCATGCTATTCCACTCGGGTTGATTCATTTCCATTCTATTGGGTTTCACTCCATTCCATTCCATTCCATTCATTTCCACTCGTGCTGATTCAATTCCATTCTATTGCATTTCACTCCATTCCATTCCATTCTATTCCACTCGAGTGGATTCCATTCCATTCTATTGCATTCCATTTAATTCCATTCCATTTTGCAAGAGTGGATTCCATACCATTCTAATGCATTCCTTTCCTATCCAATCCATTCCATTCCCTTCTATTCCATTCCATTCCACTCGGGTTGATTCAATTACATTGTACTGCATTTCACTCTATTCCATTCCATTCCATTCCATTCCATTCCATTCCATTCCATTCGGGTTGATTCAATTCCATTGTGTTCCATTCCATTCCTTTCCATTCCATTCGACTCCGGTTGATTCCATTCCGTTAAATTCCATTCCACTAGGGTTGATTCCATTCCATTCAATTCCATTTGATTCCATTCCATACCATTCCATTTCATTGCATTCCATTCCAATTGGTTCAATTTCATTCTATTCCATTGCATTCCATTCCATTTCATTCCATTCCATTCCACATGTCTTTATTCAATTCCATTCTATTCCATTCCATTCTATTCCATTCCACTCCCTTCCACTCAGGTTGATTCAATTCCATTCCATTCCAATCCGTTCCTTTCCTTTATATTACATTCGATTCCATTCCATTCCATTCGAGTTGTTTAAATTCCTTTGCATTCCATTGCATTCCATTCCATTCCACTCTGGTTTATTCAATTCCATTCTACTCCAATCAATTCCATTCAATTCCAGTCAGGTTGATTCAATTCCATTCCATTCCATTCCATTCCATTCATTTCCATTTCATTATTTTCCATCCCATTCCATTCCATTCCATTCCATTCATTCCCATTTCATTCTATCCCATCCCATTCTATTACACTCGGGTTGATTCCATTCCATTCCATTCCATTCCTATCGATTAAATGCCATTCTATTCCATTCCATTCTATTCCATTCCATTCCATTCTATTCCATTCCATTCCTTTCAAGTTGTTTCCATGACATTCCTTTCCATTCCATTCCATTCCATTCCATTCCAGTTGATTCTATTCCGTTCTATTCCATTCCATTCCATTCCATTCCATCCCATTTCATCCCATTATATTCCATTCCAGTTGATTCAATTCCATTCTTTTCCATTCCATTCCATTCCATTCCACTCCTTTACATTCCATTCCAGTCAATTCCACTCCATTCGACTCCATTCTACTCGGGTTTATTCCATTCCATTCCATTCCATTCCATTCCATTCCATTTCACTTGATTCAATTCCTTTCTATTCCATTCCATTCAATTCCATTCAAGTTCATTATTTCCATTCTTCTCCATTCCATTCCATTCCATTCCTTTCCATTCCATTCGGGTTCATTCAAATACATTGTGTTCCATTCCATTCCATTCCATTCTATTCCATTCCATTCCATTCCACTTGGGTTTATTCCATTCCATTACATTCTATTCCATTCAATTGCATTCCATACCATTGCAGTACGTTCCACTCTACTAGGGTTGATTCCTTTCCATTCCATTCTATTCCATTCTATTCCATTCCTTTCCTTTCCATTCCAATCGGGTTGATTCCATTCCTTTCCATTTCATTCCATTCCATTCCATTCCATTACTCTCGAGTTTATTCACTTCCATTCCTTTCCATTCCATTCCATTCCATTCCACTTGATTCAATTCCCTTCTATTCGATTCCATTCAATTCCATTGCAGTTCGTTCATTTGCATTCTACTCCATTCCATTCGGGTTGATTCAATTACATTCTGTTCCATTCCATTCCATTCCATTCCACTCGGGTTTACTCCATTTCAATCCATTCCTAACCATTCCGTTCCATTCCACTACACTCGGGTTGATTCCTTTCCATTTCATTGCATTCCGTTCTTTTTCATTCCTTTCCATTCCATTCCACTCGGATTGATTCCATTCCATTCCGTTCCATTCTTTTCCTTTCCATTCCATTCCATTACATTCTGTTCCATTCCACTCGGGTTGATTCCATTCCATTCCATTCCATTCCATTCCATTCCATTTCATTCCATTTAATTCCATTCCATTCCATTCCATTCCATTCCATTCCATTCCATTCCATTTCATTCCATTCTATTCCATTCCATTACATTCCCCTCGTGTTGATTCCATTCCATTCCATACTATTCCATTCCTTTCCATTCCACTCGGGTTGATCGAATTCCATGCATTCCATTCCATTCCATTCCATTCCATTCCATTCCATTCCATTGCATTCCATTTCATTCGATTCCACTCGGTTTGATTCAATTCCATTCTATTTCATTCCAATCCATTCCATTCCATTCCATTCCACTCGGGTTGATTCACTTCCATTCTATTCCATTCCATTCCATTCCATTCCATTCCATTCCACTCGGGTTGATTCATTTCCATTCTATTGGGTTTCACTCCATTCCATTCCATTCCATTACATTACATTACATTACGTTACATTCCATTCAATTCCACTCGTGCTGATTCAATTCCATTCTATTGCATTTCACTCCATTCCATTCCATTCTATTCCACTCGAGTCGAATCCATTCCATTCTATTGCATTCCATTTAATTCCATTCCATTTTGCAAGAGTGGATTCCATAACATTCTAATGCATTCCATTTAATTCCATTCCATTTTGCAAGAGTGGATTCCATACCATTCTAATGCATTCCTTTCCATTCCAGTCCATTCCATTCCCTTCTATTCCATTCCATTCCACTCGAGTTAATTCAATTACATTCTACTGCATTTCACTCTATTCCATTCCATTCCATTCCATTCCATTCCATTCCATTCCATTCCATTCCACTCGGGTTGATTCAATTCCATTGTGTTCCATTCCATTCCATTCCATTCCATTCCATTCCATTCCACTCCGGTTGATTCCATTCCGTTAAATTCCATTCAACTAGGGTTGATTCCATTCCATTCAATTCCATTCCATACCATTCCATTTCATTTCATTCCATTCCATTCCATTCCAATTGGTTCAATTTCATTCTATTCCATTGCATTCCATTCCATTTCATTCCATTCCATTCCACATGGCTTTATTCAATTCCATTCTATTCCATTCCATTCCATTCCGTTCCACTCAGGTTGATTCAATTCCATTCCATTCCATTCCATTCCATTCCAATCCATTCCTTTCCATTTTATTACATTAGATTCCATTCCATTCCATTCCACTCTGGTTTATTCAATTCCATTCTACTCCATTCATTTCCATTCAATTCCAGTCAGGTTGATTCAATTCCATTCTATTCCATTCCATTCCATTCCATTCCATTCCCATTTCATTATATTCCATCCCATTCCATTCCATTCGATTCCATTCCATTCATTCCCATTTCATTCTATTCCATCTCATTCTATTACACTCGGGTGGATTCAATTCCTTTACATTCCATTCCTTTCCATTCCATTCCATTCCATTCCATTTCATTCCTATTGGTTAAATGCCATTCTATTCCATTCCATTCTATTCCATTCCATTCCATTCCAGTTGTTTCCATGACATTCCTTTCCATTCCATTCCATTCTATTCCATTCCATTCCATTCCAGTTTGTTCTATTCCGTTCTATTCCATTCCATTCCATTCCATTCCATTCCATTCCATTTCATCCCATTCCATTCCATTCCAGCTGATTCAATTCCATTCTTTTCCATTCCATTCCTTTCCACTCCATTACATTCCATTCCAATGAATTCCACTCCATTCGATTCCATTCTACTCGGGTTAATTCCATTCCATTCCATTCCACTTGATTCAATTCCTTTCTATTCCATTCCATTCAATTCCATTCCAGTTCATTATTTCCATTCTTCTCCATTCCATTGCATTCCATTCCATTCCTTTCCATTCCATTCCATTCCATTCAATTCGGGTTCATTCAAATACATTCTGTTCCATTCCATTCCATTCCATTCCTTTCCATTCCATTCAATTCTGGTTCATTCAAATACATTCTGTTCCATTCCATTCCATTCAATTCCATTCCATTCAATTCGGGTTCATTCAAATACATTCTGTTCCATTCCATTCCATTCCATTCCTTTCCATTCCATTCAATTCTGGTTCATTCAAATACATTCTGTTCCATTCCATTCCATTCCATTCTATTAAATTCCATTCCATTCCACTCGGGTTTATTCCATTCCATTCCATTCTATTCCAATCCATTCCATTCCATACCATTGCACTACATTCCACTCCACTCGGGTTGATTCCTTTCCATTCCATTTCATTACATTCCGTTCCATTCCACTCCAGTTGCTTCAATACCATTGTACTCCATTCCATTCCATTCCATTCCATTCCATTCCATTCCATTCCATTCCATTCTGCTCGGGTTGAATCAATTCCATTCCATTCCATTCCATTCCAGTCCATTCCAGATGACTCAATTCCTTTCTATTCCATTCCATTCCATTCCACTCCATTCCATTCCATTCCATTCCATTCCAATTGGGATGATTCCATTCCATTCTATTCCACTCGGGTTGATTCATTTCCATTCTATTGGGTTTCACTCCATTCCATTCCATTCCATTCCATTCATTTCCACTCGTGCTGATTCAATTCCATTCTATTGCATTTCACTCCATTCCATTCCATTCTATTCCACTCGAGTGGATTCCATTCCATTCTATTGCATTCCATTTAATTCCATTCCATTTTGCAAGAGTGGATTCCATACCATTCTAATGCATTCCTTTCCTATCCAATCCATTCCATTCCCTTCTATTCCATTCCATTCCACTCGGGTTGATTCAATTACATTGTACTGCATTTCACTCTATTCCATTCCATTCCATTCCATTCCATTCCATTCCATTCGGGTTGATTCAATTCCATTGTGTTCCATTCCATTCCTTTCCATTCCATTCGACTCCGGTTGATTCCATTCTGTTAAATTCCATTCCACTAGGGTTGATTCCATTCCATTCAATTCCATTTGATTCCATTCCATACCATTCCATTTCATTGCATTCCATTCCAATTGGTTCAATTTCATTCTATTCCATTGCATTCCATTCCATTTCATTCCATTCCATTCCATTCCATTTCACTTGATTCAATTCCTTTCTATTCCATTCCATTCAATTCCATTCAAGTTCATTATTTCCATTCTTCTGCATTCCATTCCATTCCATTCCTTTCCATTCCATTCGGGTTCATTCAAATACATTGTGTTCCATTCCATTCCATTCCATTCTATTCCATTCCATTCCATTCCACTCGGGTTTATTCCATTCCATTACATTCTATTCCATTCAATTGCATTCCATACCATTGCAGTACGTTCCACTCTACTAGGGTTGATTCCTTTCCATTCCATTCTATTCCATTCTATTCCATTCCTTTCCTTTCCATTCCAATCGGGTTGATTCCATTCCTTTCCATTTCATTCCATTCCATTCCATTCCATTACTCTCGAGTTTATTCACTTCCATTCCATTCCATTCCATTCCATTCCATTCCACTTGATTCAATTCCCTTCTATTCGATTCCATTCAATTCCATTCCAGTTCATTCATTTGCATTCTACTCCATTCCATTCCATTCCATTCGGGTTGATTCAATTACATTCTGTTCCATTCCATTCCATTCCATTCCACTCGGGTTTACTCCATTTCAATCCATTCCTAACCATTCCGTTCCATTCCACTCCACTCGGGTTGATTCCTTTCCATTTCATTGCATTCCGTTCTTTTTCATTCCTTTCCATTACATTCCACTCGGATTGATTCCATTCCATTCCGTTCCATTCTTTTCCTTTCCATTCCATTCCATTACATTCTGTTCCATTCCACTCGGGTTGATTCCATTCCATTCCATTCCATTCCATTCCATTTCATTCCATTTAATTCCATTCCATTCCATTCCATTCCATTCCATTCCATTCCATTCCATTCCATTACATTCCCCTCGTGTTGATTCCATTCCATTCCATACTATTCCATTCCTTTCCATTCCACTCGGGTTGATCGAATTCCATGCATTCCATTCCATTCCATTCCATTCCATTCCATTGCATTCCATTTCATTCGATTCCACTCGGTTTGATTCAATTCCATTCTATTTCATTCCAATCCATTCCGTTCCATTCCATTCCACTCGGGTTGATTCACTTCCATTCTATTCCATTCCATTCCATTCCATTCCATTCCATTCCATTCCACTCGGGTTGATTCATTTCCATTCTATTGGGTTTCACTCCATTCCATTCCATTCCATTACATTACATTACGTTACATTCCATTCAATTCCACTCGTGCTGATTCAATTCCATTCTATTGCATTTCACTCCATTCCATTCCATTCTATTCCACTCGAGTCGAATCCATTCCATTCTATTGCATTCCATTTAATTCCATTCCATTTTGCAAGAGTGGATTCCATAACATTCTAATGCATTCCATTTAATTCCATTCCATTTTGCAAGAGTGGATTCCATACCATTCTAATGCATTCCTTTCCATTCCAGTCCATTCCATTCCCTTCTATTCCATTCCATTCCACTCGAGTTAATTCAATTACATTCTACTGCATTTCACTCTATTCCATTCCATTCCATTCCATTCCATTCCATTCCATTCCACTCGGGTTGATTCAATTCCATTGTGTTCCATTCCATTCCATTCCATTCCATTCCATTCCACTCCGGTTGATTCCATTCCGTTAAATTCCATTCAACTAGGGTTGATTCCATTCCATTCAATTCCATTCCATACCATTCCATTTCATTTCATTCCATTCCATTCCATTCCAATTGGTTCAATTTCATTCTATTCCATTGCATTCCATTCCATTTCATTCCATTCCATTCCACATGGCTTTATTCAATTCCATTCTATTCCATTCCATTCCATTCCATTCCATTCCGTTCCACTCAGGTTGATTCCATTCCATTCCATTCCATTCCATTCCATTCCATTCCAATCCATTCCTTTCCATTTTATTACATTAGATTCCATTCCATTCCATTCCACTCTGGTTTATTCAATTCCATTCTACTCCATTCATTTCCATTCAATTCCAGTCAGGTTGATTCAATTCCATTCTATTCCATTCCATTCCATTCCATTCATTCCCATTTCATTATATTCCATCCCATTCCATTCCATTCGATTCCATTCCATTCATTCCCATTTCATTCTATTCCATCTCATTCTATTACACTCGGGTGGATTCAATTCCTTTACATTCCATTCCTTTCCATTCTATTCCATTCCATTCCATTCCATTCCAGTTTGTTCTATTCCGTTCTATTCCATTCCATTCCATTCCATTCCATTCCATTCCATTCCATTCCAGTTTGTTCTATTCCGTTCTATTCCATTCCATTCCATTCCATTCCATTCCATTCCATTTCATCCTATTCCATTCCATTCCAGCTGATTCAATTCCATTCTTTTCCATTCCATTCCATTCCACTCCATTACATTCCATTCCAATGAATTCCACTCCATTCGATTCCATTCTACTCGGGTTAATTCCATTCCATTCCATTCCACTTGATTCAATTCCTTTCTATTCCATTCCATTCAATTCCATTCCGGTTCATTATTTCCATTCTTCTCCATTCCATTCCATTCCATTCCATTCCTTTCCATTCCA
The DNA here is from genome assembly GCF_028858775.2 of Pan troglodytes. Lineage (NCBI taxonomy): Eukaryota > Metazoa > Chordata > Mammalia > Primates > Hominidae > Pan > Pan troglodytes. The sequence continues at coordinate 4,064,928 of NC_072420.2, read as the reverse complement.
TTCCATTCCATTCAATTCGGGTTCATTCAAATACATTCTGTTCCATTCCATTCCATTCCATTCCTTTCCATTCCATTCAATTCTGGTTCATTCAAATACATTCTGTTCCATTCCATTCCATTCAATTCCATTCCATTCAATTCGGGTTCATTCAAATACATTCTGTTCCATTCCATTCCATTCCATTCCTTTCCATTCCATTCCATTCCACTCGGGTTTATTCCATTCCATTCCATTCTATTCCATTCCATTCCATTCCATACCATTGCACTACATTCCACTCCACTCGGGTTGATTCCTTTCCATTCCATTTCATTACATTCCGTTCCATTCCACTCCAGTTGCTTCAATACCATTGTACTCCATTCCATTCCATTCCATTCCATTCCATTCCATTCCATTCTGCTCGGGTTGAATCAATTCCATTCCATTCCATTCCAGTCCATTCCAGATGACTCAATTCCTTTCTATTCCATTCCATTCCATTCCACTCCATTCCATTCCATTCCATTCCATTCCATTCCATTCCATTCTATTCCATTCATTTCCACTCGTGCTGATTCAATTCCATTCTATTGCATTTCACTCCATTCCATTCCATTCTATTCCACTCGAGTGGATTCCATTCCATTCTATTGCATTCCATTTAATTCCATTGCATTTTGCAAGAGTGGATTCCATACCATTCTAATGCATTCCTTTCCTATCCAATCCATTCCATTCCCTTCTATTCCATTCCATTCCACTCGGGTTGATTCAATTACATTCTACTGCATTTCACTCTATTCCATTCCATTCCATTCCATTCCATTCCATTCCATTCCATTCCATTCCATTCCATTCGGGTTGATTCAATTCCATTGTTTTCCATTCCATTCCATTCCATTCCATTCCATTCCACTCCGGTTGATTCCATTCCGTTAAATTCCATTCCACTAGGGTTGATTCCATTCCATTCAATTCCATTTGATTCCATTCCATACCATTCCATTTCATTGCATTCCATTCCAATTGGTTCAATTTCATTCTATTCCATTGCATTCCATTCCATTTCATTCCATTCCATTCCACATGTCTTTATTCAATTCCATTCTATTCCATTCCATTCTATTCCATTCCACTCCCTTCCACTCAGGTTGATTCAATTCCATTCCATTCCAATCCGTTCCTTTCCTTTATATTACATTCGATTCCATTCCATTCCATTCGAGTTGTTTAAATTCCTTTGCATTCCATTGCATTCCATTCCATTCCACTCTGGTTTATTCAATTCCATTCTACTCCAATCAATTCCATTCAATTCCAGTCAGGTTGATTCAATTCAGTTCCATTCCATTCCATTCCATTCATTTCCATTTCATTATTTTCCATCCCATTCCATTCCATTCCATTCCATTCATTCCCATTTCATTCTATCCCATCCCATTCTATTACACTCGGGTTGATTCCATTCCATTCCATTCCATTCCTATCGATTAAATGCCATTCTATTCCATTCCATTCTATTCCATTCCATTCCATTCTATTCCATTCCATTCCATTCAAGTTGTTTCCATGACATTCCTTTCCATTCCATTCCATTCCATTCCATTCCAGTTGATTCTATTCCGTTCTATTCCATTCCATTCCATTCCATTCCATTCCAGTTGATTCAATTCCATTCTTTTCCATTCCATTCCATTCCATTCCACTCCTTTACATTCCATTCCAGTCAATTCCACTCCATTCGACTCCATTCTACTCGGGTTTATTCCATTCCATTCCATTCCATTCCATTCCATTCCATTTCACTTGATTCAATTCCTTTCTATTCCATTCCATTCAATTCCATTCAAGTTCATTATTTCCATTCTTCTCCATTCCATTCCATTCCATTCCTTTCCATTCCATTCGGGTTCATTCAAATACATTGTGTTCCATTCCATTCCATTCCATTCTATTCCATTCCATTCCATTCCACTCGGGTTTATTCCATTCCATTACATTCTATTCCATTCAATTGCATTCCATACCATTGCAGTACGTTCCACTCTACTAGGGTTGATTCCTTTCCATTCCATTCTATTCCATTCTATTCCATTCCTTTCCTTTCCATTCCAATCGGGTTGATTCCATTCCTTTCCATTTCATTCCATTCCATTCCATTCCATTACTCTCGAGTTTATTCACTTCCATTCCATTCCATTCCATTCCATTCCATTCCATTCCATTCCACTTGATTCAATTCCCTTCTATTCGATTCCATTCAATTCCATTCCAGTTCGTTCATTTGCATTCTACTCCATTCCATTCCATTCCATTCGGGTTGATTCAATTACATTCTGTTCCATTCCATTCCATTCCATTCCACTCGGGTTTACTCCATTTCAATCCATTCCTAACCATTCCGTTCCATTCCACTCCACTCGGGTTGATTCCTTTCCATTTCATTGCATTCCGTTCTTTTTCATTCCTTTCCATTCCATTCCACTCGGATTGATTCCATTCCATTCCGTTCCATTCTTTTCCTTTCCATTCCATTCCATTACATTCTGTTCCATTTCACTCGGGTTGATTCCATTCCATTCCATTCCATTTCATTCCATTTAATTCCGTTCCATTCCATTCCATTCCATTCCATTCCATTCCATTCCATTCCATTTCATTCCATTCTATTCCATTCCATTCCATTCCCCTCGTGTTGATTCCATTCCATTCCATACTATTCCATTCCTTTCCATTCCACTCGGGTTGATTGAATTCCATGCATTCCATTCCATTCCATTCCATTCCATTCCATTCCATTCCATTGCATTCCATTTCATTCGATTCCACTCGGTTTGATTCAATTCCATTCTATTTCATTCCAATCCATTCCATTCCATTCCATTCCACTCGGGTTGATTCACTTCCATTCTATTCCATTCCATTCCATTCCATTCCATTCCATTCCATTCCATTCCACTCGGGTTGATTCATTTCCATTCTATTGGGTTTCACTCCATTCCATTCCATTCCATTACATTACATTACGTTATATTCCATTCAATTCCACTCGTGCTGATTCAATTCCATTCTATTGCATTTCACTCCATTCCATTCCATTCTATTCCACTCGAGTCGAATCCATTCCATTCTATTGCATTCCATTTAATTCCATTCCATTTTGCAAGAGTGGATTCCATACCATTCTAATGCATTCCTTTCCATTCCAGTCCATTCCATTCCCTTCTATTCCATTCCATTCCACTCGAGTTAATTCAATTACATTCTACTGCATTTCACTCTATTCCATTCCATTCCATTCCATTCCATTCCATTCCATTCCATTCCATTCCATTCCACTCGGGTTGATTCAATTCCATTGTGTTCCATTCCATTCCATTCCATTCCATTCCACTCCGGTTGATTCCATTCCGTTAAATTCCATTCAACTAGGGTTGATTCCATTCCATTCAATTCCATTCCATACCATTCCATTTCATTTCATTCCATTCCATTCCATTCCAATTGGTTCAATTTCATTCTATTCCATTGCATTCCATTCCATTTCATTCCATTCCATTCCACATGGCTTTATTCAATTCCATTCTATTCCATTCCATTCCATTCCATTCCATTCCGTTCCACTCAGGTTGATTCCATTCCATTCCATTCCATTCCATTCCATTCCATTCCATTCCATTCCTTTCCATTTTATTACATTAGATTCCATTCCATTCCATTCCACTCTGGTTTATTCAATTCCATTCTACTCCATTCATTTCCATTCAATTCCAGTCAGGTTGATTCAATTCCATTCTATTCCATTCCATTCCATTCCATTCATTCCCATTTCATTATATTCCATCCCATTCCATTCCATTCGATTCCATTCCATTCATTCCCATTTCATTCTATTCCATCTCATTCTATTACACTCGGGTGGATTCAATTCCTTTACATTCCATTCCTTTCCATTCCATTCCATTCCATTCCATTTCATTCCTATTGGTTAAATGCCATTCTATTCCATTCCATTCTATTCCATTCCATTCCATTCCAGTTGTTTCCATGACATTCCTTTCCATTCCATTCCATTCTATTCCATTCCATTCCATTCCAGTTGTTTCCATGACATTCCTTTCCATTCCATTCCATTCCATTCCATTCCATTCCATTCCAGTTTGTTATATTCCGTTCTATTCCATTCCATTCCATTCCATTCCATTCCATTCCATTTCATCCCATTCCATTCCATTCCAGCTGATTCAATTCCATTCTTTTCCATTCCATTCCATTCCACTCCATTACATTCCATTCCAATGAATTCCACTCCATTCGATTCCATTCTACTCGGGTTAATTCCATTCCATTCCATTCCACTTGATTCAATTCCTTTCTATTCCATTCCATTCAATTCCATTCCAGTTCATTATTTCCATTCTTCTCCATTCCATTCCATTCCATTCCATTCCTTTCCATTCCATTCCATTCCATTCAATTCGGGTTCATTCAAATACATTCTGTTCCATTCCATTCCCTTCCATTCCTTTCCATTCCATTCAATTCTGGTTCATTCAAATACATTCTGTTCCATTCCATTCCATTCCATTCTATTACATTCCATTCCATTCCACTCGGGTTTATTCCATTCCATTCCATTCTATTCCATTCCATTCCATTCCATACCATTGCACTACATTCCACTCCACTCGGGTTGATTCCTTTCCATTCCATTTCATTACATTCCGTTCCATTCCACTCCAGTTGCTTCAATACCATTGTACTCCATTCCATTCCATTCCATTCCATTCCATTCCATTCCATTCTGCTCGGGTTGAATCAATTCCATTCCATTCCATTCCAGTCCATTCCAGATGACTCAATTCCTTTCTATTCCATTCCATTCCATTCCACTCCATTCCATTCCATTCCATTCCATTCCACTCGGGTTGATTCATTTCCATTCTATTGGGTTTCACTCCATTCCATTCCATTCCATTCCATTCCATTCTATTCCATTCATTTCCACTCGTGCTGATTCAATTCCATTCTATTGCATTTCACTCCATTCCATTCCATTCTATTCCACTCGAGTGGATTCCATTCCATTCTATTGCATTCCATTTAATTCCATTGCATTTTGCAAGAGTGGATTCCATACCATTCTAATGCATTCCTTTCCTATCCAATCCATTCCATTCCCTTCTATTCCATTCCATTCCACTCGGGTTGATTCAATTACATTCTACTGCATTTCACTCTATTCCATTCCATTCCATTCCATTCCATTCCATTCCATTCCATTCGGGTTGATTCAATTCCATTGTGTTCCATTCCATTCCATTCCATTCCATTCCATTCCACTCTGGTTGATTCCATTCCGTTAGATTCCATTCCACTAGGGTTGATTCCATTCCATTCAATTCCATTTGATTCCATTCCATACCGTTCCATTTCACTCCATTCCATTCCAATTGGTTCAATTTCAGTCTATTCCATTGCATTCCATTCCATTTCATTCCATTCTATTCCACATGTCTTTATTCAATTCCATTCTATTCCATTCCATTCCATTCCATTCCACTCCCTTCCACTCAGGTTGATTCAATTCCATTCCATTCCATTCCATTCCAATCCATTCCTTTCCATTATATTACATTCGATTCCATTCCATTCCATTCGAGTTGTTTCAATTCCTTTGCATTCCATTGCATTCCATGCCATTCCACTCTGGTTTATTCAATTCCATTCTACTCCATTCAATTCCAGTCAATTCCAGTCAGGTTGATTCAATTCAATTCCATTCCATTCCATTCCATTCATTCCCATTTCATTATTTTCCATTCCATTCCATTCCATTCCATTCCATTCCATTCCATTCCATTCATTCTCATTTCATTCTATCCCATCCCATTCTATTACACTCGGGTTGATTCCATTCCATTCCATTCCATTCCATTCCTATCGATTAAATGCCATTCTATTCCATTCCATTCTATTCCATTCCATTCCATTCTATTCCATTCCATTCCATTCCAGTTGTTTCCATGACATTCCTTTCCATTCCATTCCATTCCACTCGGGTTGATTCATTTCCATTCTATTGGGTTTCACTCCATTCCATTCCATTCCATTCCATTCCATTCCATTCCATTCTATTCCATTCATTTCCACTCATGCTGATTCAATTCCATTCTATTGCATTTCACTCCATTCCATTCCATTCTATTCCACTCGAGTGGATTCCATTCCATTCTATTGCATTCCATTTAATTCCATTCCATTTTGCAAGAGTGGATTCCATACCATTCTAATGCATTCCTTTCCTATCCAATCCATTCCATTCCCTTCTATTCCATTCCATTCCACTCGGGTTGATTCAATTACATTGTACTGCATTTCACTCTATTCCATTCCATTCCATTCCATTCCATTCCATTCCATTCCATTCCATTCCATTCGGGTTGATTCAATTCCATTGTGTTCCATTCCATTCCTTTCCATTCCATTCAACTCCGGTTGATTCCATTCCGTTAAATTCCATTCCACTAGGGTTGATTCCATTCCATTCAATTCCATTTGATTCCATTCCATACCATTCCATTTCATTGCATTCCATTCCAATTGGTTCAATTTCATTCTATTCCATTGCATTCCATTCCATTTCATTCCATTCCATTCCATTCCATTTCACTTGATTCAATTCCTTTCTATTCCATTCCATTCAATTCCATTCAAGTTCATTATTTCCATTCTTCTGCATTCCATTCCATTCCATTCCTTTCCATTCCATTCGGGTTCATTCAAATACATTGTGTTCCATTCCATTCCATTCCATTCTATTCCATTCCATTCCATTCCACTCGGGTTTATTCCATTCCATTACATTCTATTCCATTCAATTGCATTCCATACCATTGCAGTACGTTCCACTCTACTAGGGTTGATTCCTTTCCATTCCATTCTATTCCATTCTATTCCATTCCTTTCCTTTCCATTCCAATCGGGTTGATTCCATTCCTTTCCATTTCATTCCATTCCATTCCATTCCATTACTCTCGAGTTTATTCACTTCCATTCCATTCCATTCCATTCCATTCCATTCCACTTGATTCAATTCCCTTCTATTCGATTCCATTCAATTCCATTCCAGTTCATTCATTTGCATTCTACTCCATTCCATTCCATTCCATTCGGGTTGATTCAATTACATTCTGTTCCATTCCATTCCATTCCATTCCACTCGGGTTTACTCCATTTCAATCCATTCCTAACCATTCCGTTCCATTCCACTCCACTCGGGTTGATTCCTTTCCATTTCATTGCATTCCGTTCTTTTTCATTCCTTTCCATTACATTCCACTCGGATTGATTCCATTCCATTCCGTTCCATTCTTTTCCTTTCCATTCCATTCCATTACATTATGTTCCATTCCACTCGGGTTGATTCCATTCCATTCCATTCCATTCCATTCCATTTCATTCCATTTAATTCCATTCCATTCCATTCCATTCCATTCCATTCCATTCCATTCCATTACATTCCCCTCGTGTTGATTCCATTCCATTCCATACTATTCCATTCCTTTCCATTCCACTCGGGTTGATCGAATTCCATGCATTCCATTCCATTCCATTCCATTCCATTCCATTCCATTGCATTCCATTTCATTCGATTCCACTCGGTTTGATTCAATTCCATTCTATTTCATTCCAATCCATTCCGTTCCATTCCATTCCACTCGGGTTGATTCACTTCCATTCTATTCCATTCCATTCCATTCCATTCCATTCCATTCCATTCCACTCGGGTTGATTCATTTCCATTCTATTGGGTTTCACTCCATTCCATTCCATTCCATTGCATTACATTACGTTACATTCCATTCAATTCCACTCGTGCTGATTCAATTCCATTCTATTGCATTTCACTCCATTCCATTCCATTCTATTCCACTCGAGTCGAATCCATTCCATTCTATTGCATTCCATTTAATTCCATTCCATTTTGCAAGAGTGGATTCCATAACATTCTAATGCATTCCATTTAATTCCATTCCATTTTGCAAGAGTGGATTCCATACCATTCTAATGCATTCCTTTCCATTCCAGTCCATTCCATTCCCTTCTATTCCATTCCATTCCACTCGAGTTAATTCAATTACATTCTACTGCATTTCACTCTATTCCATTCCATTCCATTCCATTCCATTCCATTCCATTCCATTCCATTCCACTCGGGTTGATTCAATTCCATTGTGTTCCATTCCATTCCATTCCATTCCATTCCATTCCACTCCGGTTGATTCCATTCCGTTAAATTCCATTCAACTAGGGTTGATTCCATTCCATTCAATTCCATTCCATACCATTCCATTTCATTTCATTCCATTCCATTCCATTCCAATTGGTTCAATTTCATTCTATTCCATTGCATTCCATTCCATTTCATTCCATTCCATTCCACATGGCTTTATTCAATTCCATTCTATTCCATTCCATTCCATTCCATTCCATTCCGTTCCACTCAGGTTGATTCCATTCCATTCCATTCCATTCCATTCCATTCCATTCCAATCCATTCCTTTCCATTTTATTACATTAGATTCCATTCCATTCCATTCCACTCTGGTTTATTCAATTCCATTCTACTCCATTCATTTCCATTCAATTCCAGTCAGGTTGATTCAATTCCATTCTATTCCATTCCATTCCATTCCATTCATTCCCATTTCATTATATTCCATCCCATTCCATTCCATTCGATTCCATTCCATTCATTCCCATTTCATTCTATTCCATCTCATTCTATTACACTCGGGTGGATTCAATTCCTTTACATTCCATTCCTTTCCATTCCATTCCATTCCATTCCATTCCATTCCAGTTTGTTCTATTCCGTTCTATTCCATTCCATTCCATTCCATTCCATTCCATTCCATTCCATTCCAGTTTGTTCTATTCCGTTCTATTCCATTCCATTCCATTCCATTCCATTCCATTCCATTTCATCCTATTCCATTCCATTCCAGCTGATTCAATTCCATTCTTTTCCATTCCATTCCATTCCACTCCATTACATTCCATTCCAATGAATTCCACTCCATTCGATTCCGTTCTACTCGGGTTAATTCCATTCCATTCCATTCCACTTGATTCAATTCCTTTCTATTCCATTCCATTCAATTCCATTCCGGTTCATTATTTCCATTCTTCTCCATTCCATTCCATTCCATTCCATTCCTTTCCATTCCATTCCATTCCATTCAATTCGGGTTCATTCAAATACATTCTGTTCCATTCCATTCCATTCCATTCCTTTCCATTCCATTCAATTCTGGTTCATTCAAATACATTCTGTTCCATTCCATTCCATTCAATTCCATTCCATTCAATTCGGGTTCATTCAAATACATTCTGTTCCATTCCATTCCATTCCATTCCTTTCCATTCCATTCCATTCCACTCGGGTTTATTCCATTCCATTCCATTCTATTCCATTCCATTCCATTCCATACCATTGCACTACATTCCACTCCACTCGGGTTGATTCCTTTCCATTCCATTTCATTACATTCCGTTCCATTCCACTCCAGTTGCTTCAATATCATTGTACTCCATTCCATTCCATTCCATTCCATTCCATTCCATTCCATTCTGCTCGGGTTGAATCAATTCAATTCCATTCCATTCCAGTCCATTCCAGATGACTCAATTCCTTTCTATTCCATTCCATTCCATTCCACTCCATTCCATTCCATTCCATTCCATTCCATTCCATTCTATTCCATTCATTTCCACTCGTGCTGATTCAATTCCATTCTATTGCATTTCACTCCATTCCATTCCATTCTATTCCACTCGAGTGGATTCCATTCCATTCTATTGCATTCCATTTAATTCCATTCCATTTTGCAAGAGTGGATTCCATACCATTCTAATGCATTCCTTTCCTATCCAATCCATTCCATTCCCTTCTATTCCATTCCATTCCACTCGGGTTGATTCAATTACATTCTACTGCATTTCACTCTATTCCATTCCATTCCATTCCATTCCATTCCATTCCATTCCATTCCATTCCATTCCATTCGGGTTGATTCAATTCCATTGTTTTCCATTCCATTCCATTCCATTCCATTCCATTCCACTCTGGTTGATTCCATTCCGTTAAATTCCATTCCACTAGGGTTGATTCCATTCCATTCAATTCCATTTGATTCCATTCCATACCATTCCATTTCATTGCATTCCATTCCAATTGGTTCAATTTCATTCTATTCCATTGCATTCCATTCCATTTCATTCCATTCCATTCCACATGTCTTTATTCAATTCCATTCTATTCCATTCCATTCTATTCCATTCCACTCCCTTCCACTCAGGTTGATTCAATTCCATTCCATTCCAATCCGTTCCTTTCCTTTATATTACATTCGATTCCATTCCATTCCATTCGAGTTGTTTAAATTCCTTTGCATTCCATTGCATTCCATTCCATTCCACTCTGGTTTATTCAATTCCATTCTACTCCAATCAATTCCATTCAATTCCAGTCAGGTTGATTCAATTCAATTCCATTCCATTCCATTCCATTCATTTCCATTTCATTATTTTCCATCCCATTCCATTCCATTCCATTCCATTCATTCCCATTTCATTCTATCCCATCCCATTCTATTACACTCGGGTTGATTCCATTCCATTCCATTCCATTCCTATCGATTAAATGCCATTCTATTCCATTCCATTCTATTCCATTCCATTCCATTCTATTCCATTCCATTCCATTCAAGTTGTTTCCATGACATTCCTTTCCATTCCATTCCATTCCATTCCAGTTGATTCTATTCCGTTCTATTCCATTCCATTCCATTCCATTCCATTCCAGTTGATTCAATTCCATTCTTTTCCATTCCATTCCATTCCATTCCACTCCTTTACATTCCATTCCAGTCAATTCCACTCCATTCGACTCCATTCTACTCGGGTTTATTCCATTCCATTCCATTCCATTCCATTCCATTCCATTCCATTTCACTTGATTCAATTCCTTTCTATTCCATTCCATTCAATTCCATTCAAGTTCATTATTTCCATTCTTCTCCATTCCATTCCATTCCATTCCTTTCCATTCCATTCGGGTTCATTCAAATACATTGTGTTCCATTCCATTCCATTCCATTCTATTCCATTCCATTCCATTCCACTCGGGTTTATTCCATTCCATTACATTCTATTCCATTCAATTGCATTCCATACCATTGCAGTACGTTCCACTCTACTAGGGTTGATTCCTTTCCATTCCATTCTATTCCATTCTATTCCATTCCTTTCCTTTCCATTCCAATCGGGTTGATTCCATTCCTTTCCATTTCATTCCATTCCATTCCATTCCATTACTCTCGAGTTTATTCACTTCCATTCCATTCCATTCCATTCCATTCCATTCCACTTGATTCAATTCCCTTCTATTCGATTCCATTCAATTCCATTCCAGTTCGTTCATTTGCATTCTACTCCATTCCATTCCATTCCATTCGGGTTGATTCAATTACATTCTGTTCCATTCCATTCCATTCCATTCCACTCGGGTTTACTCCATTTCAATCCATTCCTAACCATTCCGTTCCATTCCACTCCACTCGGGTTGATTCCTTTCCATTTCATTGCATTCCGTTCTTTTTCATTCCTTTCCATTCCATTCCACTCGGATTGATTCCATTCCAGTCCGTTCCATTCTTTTCCTTTCCATTCCATTCCATTACATTCTGTTCCATTTCACTCGGGTTGATTCCATTCCATTCCATTCCATTTCATTCCATTTAATTCCATTCCATTCCATTCCATTCCATTCCATTCCATTCCATTCCATTCCATTCCATTTCATTCCATTCTATTCCATTCCATTCCATTCCCCTCGTGTTGATTCCATTCCATTCCATACTATTCCATTCCTTTCCATTCCACTCGGGTTGATTGAATTCCATGCATTCCATTCCATTCCATTCCATTCCATTCCATTCCATTCCATTGCATTCCATTTCATTCGATTCCACTCGGTTTGATTCAATTCCATTCTATTTCATTCCAATCCATTCCATTCCATTCCATTCCACTCGGGTTGATTCACTTCCATTCTATTCCATTCCATTCCATTCCATTCCATTCCATTCCATTCCACTCGGGTTGATTCATTTCCATTCTATTGGGTTTCACTCCATTCCATTCCATTCCATTCCATTACATTACGTTACATTCCATTCAATTCCACTCGTGGTGATTCAATTCCATTCTATTGCATTTCACTCCATTCCATTCCATTCTATTCCACTCGAGTCGAATCCATTCCATTCTATTGCATTCCATTTAATTCCATTCCATTTTGCAAGAGTGGATTCCATACCATTCTAATGCATTCCTTTCCATTCCAGTCCATTCCATTCCCTTCTATTCCATTCCATTCCACTCGAGTTAATTCAATTACATTCTACTGCATTTCACTCTATTCCATTCCATTCCATTCCATTCCATTCCATTCCATTCCATTCCATTCCACTCGGGTTGATTCAATTCCATTGTGTTCCATTCCATTCCATTCCATTCCATTCCACTCCGGTTGATTCCATTCCGTTAAATTCCATTCAACTAGGGTTGATTCCATTCCATTCAATTCCATTCCATACCATTCCATTTCATTTCATTCCATTCCATTCCAATTGGTTCAATTTCATTCTATTCCATTGCATTCCATTCCATTTCATTCCATTCCATTCCACATGGCTTTATTCAATTCCATTCTATTCCATTCCATTCCATTCCATTCCATTCCGTTCCACTCAGGTTGATTCAATTCCATTCCATTCCATTCCATTCCATTCCATTCCATTCCATTCCAATCCATTCCTTTCCATTTTATTACATTAGATTCCATTCCATTCCATTCCACTCTGGTTTATTCAATTCCATTCTACTCCATTCATTTCCATTCAATTCCAGTCAGGTTGATTCAATTCCATTCTATTCCATTCCATTGCATTCCATTCATTCCCATTTCATTATATTCCATCCCATTCCATTCCATTCGATTCCATTCCATTCATTCCCATTTCATTCTATTCCATCTCATTCTATTACACTCGGGTGGATTCAATTCCTTTACATTCCATTCCTTTCCATTCCATTCCATTCCATTCCATTTCATTCCTATTGGTTAAATGCCATTCTATTCCATTCCATTCTATTCCATTCCATTCCATTCCAGTTGTTTCCATGACATTCCTTTCCATTCCATTCCATTCCATTCCATTCCATTCCAGTTTGTTCTATTCCGTTCTATTCCATTCCATTCCATTCCATTCCATTCCATTCCATTCCATTCCATTCCAGTTTGTTCTATTCCGTTCTATTCCATTCCATTCCATTCCATTCCATTCCATTCCATTTCATCCCATTCCATTCCATTCCAGCTGATTCAATTCCATTCTTTTCCATTCCATTCCATTCCACTCCATTACATTCCATTCCAATGAATTCCACTCCATTCGATTCCATTCTACTCGGGTTAATTCCATTCCATTCCATTCCACTTGATTCAATTCCTTTCTATTCCATTCCATTCAATTCCATTCCAGTTCATTATTTCCATTCTTCTCCATTCCATTCCATTCCATTCCATTCCTTTCCATTCCATTCCATTCCATTCAATTCGGGTTCATTCAAATACATTCTGTTCCATTCCATTCCATTCCATTCCTTTCCATTCCATTCCATTCCATTCAATTCTGGTTCATTCAAATACATTCTGTTCCATTCCATTCCATTCCATTCTATTACATTCCATTCCATTCCACTCGGGTTTATTCCATTCCATTCCATTCTATTCCATTCCATTCCATTCCATACCATTGCACTACATTCCACTCCACTCGGGTTGATTCCTTTCCATTCCATTTCATTACATTCCGTTCCATTCCACTCCAGTTGCTTCAATACCATTGTACTCCATTCCATTCCATTCCATTCCATTCCATTCCATTCCATTCTGCTCGGGTTGAATCAATTCCATTCCATTCCATTCCAGTCCATTCCAGATGACTCAATTCCTTTCTATTCCATTCCATTCCATTCCACTCCATTCCATTCCATTCCATTCCATTCCATTCTATTCCATTCATTTCCACTCGTGCTGATTCAATTCCATTCTATTGCATTTCACTCCATTCCATTCCATTCTATTCCACTCGAGTGGATTCCATTCCATTCTATTGCATTCCATTTAATTCCATTGCATTTTGCAAGAGTGGATTCCATACCATTCTAATGCATTCCTTTCCTATCCAATCCATTCCATTCCCTTCTATTCCATTCCATTCCACTCGGGTTGATTCAATTACATTCTACTGCATTTCACTCTATTCCATTCCATTCCATTCCATTCCATTCCATTCCATTCCATTCCATTCCATTCGGGTTGATTCAATTCCATTGTGTTCCATTCCATTCCATTCCATTCCATTCCATTCCACTCTGGTTGATTCCATTCCGTTAAATTCCATTCCACTAGGGTTGATTCCATTCCATTCAATTCCATTTGATTCCATTCCATACCGTTCCATTTCATTCCATTCCATTCCAATTGGTTCAATTTCATTCTATTCCATTGCATTCCATTCCATTTCATTCCATTCCATTCCACATGTCTTTATTCAATTCCATTCTATTCCATTCCATTCCATTCCATTCCACTCCCTTCCACTCAGGTTGATTCAATTCCATTCCATTCCATTCCATTCCAATCCATTCCTTTCCATTATATTACATTCGATTCCATTCCATTCCATTCGAGTTGTTTCAATTCCTTTGCATTCCATTGCATTCCATGCCATTCCACTCTGGTTTATTCAATTCCATTCTACTCCATTGAATTCCAGTCAATTCCAGTCAGGTTGATTCAATTCAATTCCATTCCATTCCATTCCATTCATTCCCATTTCATTATTTTCCATTCCATTCCATTCCATTCCATTCCATACCATTCATTCTCATTTCATTCTATCCCATCCCATTCTATTACACTCGGGTTGATTCCATTCCATTCCATTCCATTCCATTCCTATCGATTAAATGCCATTCTATTCCATTCCATTCTATTCCATTCCATTCCATTCTATTCCATTCCATTCCATTCCAGTTGTTTCCATGACATTCCTTTCCATTCCATTCCATTCCACTCGGGTTGATTCATTTCCATTCTATTGGGTTTCACTCCATTCCATTCCATTCCATTCCATTCCATTCCATTCTATTCCATTCATTTCCACTCGTGCTGATTCAATTCCATTCTATTGCATTTCACTCCATTCCATTCCATTCTATTCCACTCGAGTGGATTCCATTCCATTCTATTGCATTCCATTTAATTCCATTCCATTTTGCAAGAGTGGATTCCATACCATTCTAATGCATTCCTTTCCTATCCAATCCATTCCATTCCCTTCTATTCCATTCCATTCCACTCGGGTTGATTCAATTACATTGTACTGCATTTCACTCTATTCCATTCCATTCCATTCCATTCCATTCCATTCCATTCGGGTTGATTCAATTCCATTGTGTTCCATTCCATTCCTTTCCATTCCATTCGACTCCGGTTGATTCCATTCCGTTAAATTCCATTCCACTAGGGTTGATTCCATTCCATTCAATTCCATTTGATTCCATTCCATACCATTCCATTTCATTGCATTCCATTCCAATTGGTTCAATTTCATTCTATTCCATTGCATTCCATTCCATTTCATTCCATTCCATTCCACATGTCTTTATTCAATTCCATTCTATTCCATTCCGTTCTATTCCATTCCACTCCCTTCCACTCAGGTTGATTCAATTCCATTCCATTCCAATCCGTTCCTTTCCTTTATATTACATTCGATTCCATTCCATTCCATTCGAGTTGTTTAAATTCCTTTGCATTCCATTGCATTCCTTTCCATTCCACTCTGGTTTATTCAATTCCATTCTACTCCAATCAATTCCATTCAATTCCAGTCAGGTTGATTCAATTCCATTCCATTCCATTCCATTCCATTCATTTCCATTTCATTATTTTCCATCCCATTCCATTCCATTCCATTCCATTCATTCCCATTTCATTCTATCCCATCCCATTCTATTACACTCGGGTTGATTCCATTCCATTCCATTCCATTCCTATCGATTAAATGCCATTCTATTCCATTCCATTCTATTCCATTCCATTCCATTCTATTCCATTCCATTCCATTCAAGTTGTTTCCATGACATTCCTTTCCATTCCATTCCATTCCATTCCATTCCAGTTGATTCTATTCCGTTCTATTCCATTCCATTCCATTCCATTCCATTCCAGTTGATTCAATTCCATTCTTTTCCATTCCATTCCACTCCTTTACATTCCATTCCAGTCAATTCCACTCCATTCGACTCCATTCTACTCGGGTTTATTCCATTCCATTCCATTCCATTCCATTCCATTCCATTCCATTTCACTTGATTCAATTCCTTTCTATTCCATTCCATTCAATTCCATTCAAGTTCATTATTTCCATTCTTCTCCATTCCATTCCATTCCATTCCTTTCCATTCCATTCGGGTTCATTCAAATACATTGTGTTCCATTCCATTCCATTCCATTCTATTCCATTCCATTCCATTCCACTCGGGTTTATTCCATTCCATGACATTCTATTCCATTCAATTGCATTCCATACCATTGCAGTACGTTCCACTCTACTAGGGTTGATTCCTTTCCATTCCATTCTATTCCATTCTATTCCATTCCTTTCCTTTCCATTCCAATCGGGTTGATTCCATTCCTTTCCATTCCATTCCATTCCATTCCATTCCATTCCACTTGATTCAATTCCCTTCTATTCGATTCCATTCAATTCCATTGCAGTTCGTTCATTTGCATTCTACTCCATTCCATTCCATTCCATTCGGGTTGATTCAATTACATTCTGTTCCATTCCATTCCATTCCATTCCACTCGGGTTTACTCCATTTCAATCCATTCCTAACCATTCCGTTCCATTCCACTCCACTCGGGTTGATTCCTTTCCATTTCATTGCATTCCGTTCTTTTTCATTCCTTTCCATTCCATTCCACTCGGATTGATTCCATTCCATTCCGTTCCATTCTTTTCCTTTCCATTCCATTCCATTACATTCTGTTCCATTCCACTCGGGTTGATTCCATTCCATTCCATTCCATTCCATTCCATTCCATTTCATTCCATTTAATTCCATTCCATTCCATTCCATTCCGTTCCATTCCATTCCATTCCATTTCATTCCATTCTATTCCATTCCATTCCATTCCCCTCGTGTTGATTCCATTCCATTCCATACAATTCCATTCCTTTCCATTCCACTCGGGTTGATTGAATTCCATGCATTCCATTCCATTCCATTCCATTCCATTCCATTCCATTCCATTGCATTCCATTTCATTCGATTCCACTCGGTTTGATTCAATTCCATTCTATTTCATTCCAATCCATTCCATTCCATTCCATTCCACTCGGGTTGATTCACTTCCATTCTATTCCATTCCATTCCATTCCATTCCATTCCACTCGGGTTGATTCATTTCCATTCTATTGGGTTTCACTCCATTCCATTCCATTCCATTACATTACATTACGTTACATTCCATTCAATTCCACTCGTGCTGATTCAATTCCATTCTATTGCATTTCACTCCATTCCATTCCATTCTATTCCACTCGAGTCGAATCCATTCCATTCTATTGCATTCCATTTAATTCCATTCCATTTTGCAAGAGTGGATTCCATAACATTCTAATGCATTCCATTTAATTCCATTCCATTTTGCAAGAGTGGATTCCATACCATTCTAATGCATTCCTTTCCATTCCAGTCCATTCCATTCCCTTCTATTCCATTCCATTCCACTCGAGTTAATTCAATTACATTCTACTGCATTTCACTCTATTCCATTCCATTCCATTCCATTCCATTCCATTCCATTCCATTCCATTCCATTCGGGTTGATTCAATTCCATTGTGTTCCATTCCATTCCATTCCATTCCATTCCATTCCACTCCGGTTGATTCCATTCCATTGAATTCCATTCAACTAGGGTTGATTCCATTCCATTCAATTCCATTCCATACCATTCCATTTCATTTCATTCCATTCTATTCCATTCCAATTGGTTCAATTTCATTCTATTCCATTGCATTCCATTCCATTTCATTCCATTCCATTCCACATGGCTTTATTCAATTCCATTCTATTCCATACCATTCCATTCCATTCCATTCCGTTCCACTCGGGTTGATTCCATTCCATTCCATTCCATTCCATTCCATTCCATTCCTTTCCATTTTATTACATTAGATTCCATTCCATTCCATTCCACTCTGGTTTATTCAATTCCATTCTACTCCATTCATTTCCATTCAATTCCAGTCAGGTTGATTCAATTCCATTCTATTCCATTCCATTCCATTCCATTCATTCCCATTTCATTATATTCCATCCCATTCCATTCCATTCGATTCCATTCCATTCATTCCCATTTCATTCTATTCCATCTCATTCTATTACACTCGGGTGGATTCAATTCCTTTACATTCCATTCCTTTCCATTCCATTCCATTCCATTCCATTTCATTCCTATTGGTTAAATGCCATTCTATTCCATTCCATTCTATTCCATTCCATTCCATTCCAGTTGTTTCCATGACATTCCTTTCCATTCCATTCCATTCTATTCCATTCCATTCCATTCCAGTTGTTTCCATGACATTCCTTTCCATTCCATTCCATTCCATTCCATTCCATTCCATTCCAGTTTGTTATATTCCGTTCTATTCCATTCCATTCCATTCCATTCCATTCCATTCCATTTCATCCCATTCCATTCCATTCCAGCTGATTCAATTCCATTCTTTTCCATTCCATTCCATTCCACTCCATTACATTCCATTCCAATGAATTCCACTCCATTCGATTCCATTCTACTCGGGTTAATTCCATTCCATTCCATTCCACTTGATTCAATTCCTTTCTATTCCATTCCATTCAATTCCATTCCAGTTCATTATTTCCATTCTTCTCCATTCCATTCCATTCCATTCCATTCCTTTCCATTCCATTCCATTCCATTCAATTCGGGTTCATTCAAATACATTCTGTTCCATTCCATTCCCTTCCATTCCTTTCCATTCCATTCAATTCTGGTTCATTCAAATACATTCTGTTCCATTCCATTCCATTCCATTCTATTACATTCCATACCATTCCACTCGGGTTTATTCCATTCCATTCCATTCTATTCCATTCCATTCCATTCCATACCATTGCACTACATTCCACTCCACTCGGGTTGATTCCTTTCCATTCCATGTCATTACATTCCGTTCCATTCCACTCCAGTTGCTTCAATACCATTGTACTCCATTCCATTCCATTCCATTCCATTCCATTCCATTCCATTCCATTCTGCTCGGGTTGAATCAATTCCATTCCATTCCATTCCAGTCCATTCCAGATGACTCAATTCCTTTCTATTCCATTCCATTCCATTCCACTCCATTCCATTCCATTCCATTCCATTCCACTCGGGTTGATTCATTTCCATTCTATTGGGTTTCACTCCATTCCATTCCATTCCATTCCATTCCATTCTATTCCATTCATTTCCACTCGTGCTGATTCAATTCCATTCTATTGCATTTCACTCCATTCCATTCCATTCTATTCCACTCGAGTGGATTCCATTCCATTCTATTGCATTCCATTTAATTCCATTGCATTTTGCAAGAGTGGATTCCATACCATTCTAATGCATTCCTTTCCTATCCAATCCATTCCATTCCCTTCTATTCCATTCCATTCCACTCGGGTTGATTCAATTACATTCTACTGCATTTCACTCTATTCCATTCCATTCCATTCCATTCCATTCCATTCCATTCCATTCCATTCGGGTTGATTCAATTCCATTGTGTTCCATTCCATTCCATTCCATTCCATTCCATTCCATTCCACTCTGGTTGATTCCATTCCGTTAGATTCCATTCCACTAGGGTTGATTCCATTCCATTCAATTCCATTTGATTCCATTCCATACCGTTCCATTTCATTCCATTCCATTCCAATTGGTTCAATTTCATTCTATTCCATTGCATTCCATTCCATTTCATTCCATTCCATTCCACATGTCTTTATTCAATTCCATTCTATTCCATTCCATTCCATTCCATTCCACTCCCTTCCACTCAGGTTGATTCAATTCCATTCCATTCCATTCCATTCCAATCCATTCCTTTCCATTATATTACATTCGATTCCATTCCATTCCATTCGAGTTGTTTCAATTCCTTTGCATTCCATTGCATTCCATGCCATTCCACTCTGGTTTATTCAATTCCATTCTACTCCATTCAATTCCAGTCAATTCCAGTCAGGTTGATTCAATTCAATTCCATTCCATTCCATTCCATTCATTCCCATTTCATTATTTTCCATTCCATTCCATTCCATTCCATTCCATTCCATTCCATTCCATTCATTCTCATTTCATTCTATCCCATCCCATTCTATTACACTCGGGTTGATTCCATTCCATTCCATTCCATTCCATTCCTATCGATTAAATGCCATTCTATTCCATTCCATTCTATTCCATTCCATTCCATTCTATTCCATTCCATTCCATTCCAGTTGTTTCCATGACATTCCTTTCCATTCCATTCCATTCCACTCGGGTTGATTCATTTCCATTCTATTGGGTTTCACTCCATTCCATTCCATTCCATTCCATTCCATTCCATTCCATTCTATTCCATTCATTTCCACTCATGCTGATTCAATTCCATTCTATTGCATTTCACTCCATTCCATTCCATTCTATTCCACTCGAGTGGATTCCATTCCATTCTATTGCATTCCATTTAATTCCATTCCATTTTGCAAGAGTGGATTCCATACCATTCTAATGCATTCCTTTCCTATCCAATCCATTCCATTCCCTTCTATTCCATTCCATTCCACTCGGGTTGATTCAATTACATTGTACTGCATTTCACTCTATTCCATTCCATTCCATTCCATTCCATTCCATTCCATTCCATTCGGGTTGATTCAATTCCATTGTGTTCCATTCCATTCCTTTCCATTCCATTCAACTCCGGTTGATTCCATTCCGTTAAATTCCATTCCACTAGGGTTGATTCCATTCCATTCAATTCCATTTGATTCCATTCCATACCATTCCATTTCATTGCATTCCATTCCAATTGGTTCAATTTCATTCTATTCCATTGCATTCCATTCCATTTCATTCCATTCCATTCCACATGTCTTTATTCAATTCCATTCTATTCCATTCCATTCTATTCCATTCCACTCCCTTCCACTCAGGTTGATTCAATTCCATTCCATTCCAATCCGTTCCTTTCCTTTATATTACATTCGATTCCATTCCATTCCATTCGAGTTGTTTAAATTCCTTTGCATTCCATTGCATTCCATTCCATTCCACTCTGGTTTATTCAATTCCATTCTACTCCAATCAATTCCATTCAATTCCAGTCAGGTTGATTCAATTCCATTCCATTCCATTCCATTCCATTCATTTCCATTTCATTATTTTCCATCCCATTCCATTCCATTCCATTCCATTCATTCCCATTTCATTCTATCCCATCCCATTCTATTACACTCGGGTTGATTCCATTCCATTCCATTCCATTCCTATCGATTAAATGCCATTCTATTCCATTCCATTCTATTCCATTCCATTCCATTCTATTCCATTCCATTCCATTCAAGTTGTTTCCATGACATTCCTTTCCATTCCATTCCATTCCATTCCATTCCAGTTGATTCTATTCCGTTCTATTCCATTCCATTCCATTCCATTCCATTTCATCCCATTCCATTCCATTCCAGTTGATTCAATTCCATTCTTTTCCATTCCATTCCATTCCATTCCACTCCTTTACATTCCATTCCAGTCAATTCCACTCCATTTGACTCCATTCTACTCGGGTTTATTCCATTCCATTCCATTCCATTCCATTTCACTTGATTCAATTCCTTTCTATTCCATTCCATTCAATTCCATTCAAGTTCATTATTTCCATTCTTCTCCATTTCATTCCATTCCATTCCTTTCCATTCCATTCGGGTTCATTCAAATACATTGTGTTCCATTCCATTCCATTCCATTCTATTCCATTCCATTCCATTCCACTCGGGATTATTCCATTCCATTACATTCTATTCCATTCAATTGCATTCCATACCATTGCAGTACGTTCCACTCTACTAGGGTTGATTCCTTTCCATTCCATTCTATTCCATTCTATTCCATTCCTTTCCTTTCCATTCCAATCGGGTTGATTCCATTCCTTTCCATTTCATTCCATTCCATTCCATTCCATTACTCTCGAGTTTATTCACTTCCATTCCATTCCATTCCATTCCATTCCATTCCACTTGATTCAATTCCCTTCTATTCGATTCCATTCAATTCCATTCCAGTTCATTCATTTGCATTCTACTCCATTGCATTCCATTCCATTCGGGTTGATTCAATTACATTCTGTTCCATTCCATTCCATTCCATTCCACTCGGGTTTACTCCATTTCAATCCATTCCTAACCATTCGGTTCCATTCCACTCCACTCGGGTTGATTCCTTTCCATTTCATTGCATTCCGTTCTTTTTCATTCCTTTCCATTCCATTCCACTCGGATTGATTCCATTCCATTCCGTTCCATTCTTTTCCTTTCCATTCCATTCCATTACATTCTGTTCCATTCCACTCGGGTTGATTCCATTCCATTCCATTCCATTCCATTCCATTCCACTCGGGTTGATTCAATTCCATTGTGTTCCATTCCATTCCATTCCATTCCACTCCGGTTGATTCCATTCCGTTAAATTCCATTCAACTAGGGTTGATTCCATTCCATTCAATTCCATTCCATACCATTCCATTTCATTTCATTCCATTCCATTCCATTCCAATTGGTTCAATTTCATTCTATTCCATTGCATTCCATTCCATTTCATTCCATTCCATTCCACATGGCTTTATTCAATTCCATTCTATTCCATTCCATTCCATTCCATTCCATTCCGTTCCACTCAGGTTGATTCCATTCCATTCCATTCCATTCCATTCCAATCCATTCCTTTCCATTTTATTACATTAGATTCCATTCCATTCCATTCCACTCTGGTTTATTCAATTCCATTCTACTCCATTCATTTCCATTCAATTCCAGTCAGGTTGATTCAATTCCATTCTATTCCATTCCATTCCATTCCATTCATTCCCATTTCATTATATTCCATCCCATTCCATTCCATTCGATTCCATTCCATTCATTCCCATTTCATTCTATTCCATCTCATTCTATTACACTCGGGTGGATTCAATTCCTTTACATTCCATTCCTTTCCATTCCATTCCATTCCATTCCATTTCATTCCTATTGGTTAAATGCCATTCTATTCCATTCCATTCTATTCCATTCCATTCCATTCCAGTTGTTTCCATGACATTCCTTTCCATTCCATTCCATTCCATTCCATTCCATTCCAGTTTGTTCTATTCCGTTCTATTCCATTCCATTCCGTTCCATTCCATTCCATTCCATTTCATCCCATTCCATTCCATTCCAGCTGATTCAATTCCATTCTTTTCCATTCCATTCCATTCCACTCCATTACATTCCATTCCAATGAATTCCACTCCATTCGATTCCATTCTACTCGGGTTAATTCCATTCCATTCCATTCCACTTGATTCAATTCCTTTCTATTCCATTCCATTCAATTCCATTCCAGTTCATTATTTCCATTCTTCTCCATTCCATTCCATTCCATTCCATTCCTTTCCATTCCATTCCATTCCATTCAATTCGGGTTCATTCAAATACATTCTGTTCCATTCCATTCCATTCCATTCCTTTCCATTCCATTCAATTCTGGTTCATTCAAATACATTCTGTTCCATTCCATTCCATTCAATTCCATTCCATTCAATTCGGGTTCATTCAAATACATTCTGTTCCATTCCATTCCATTCCATTCCTTTCCATTCCATTCAATTCTGGTTCATTCAAATACATTCTGTTCCATTCCATTTCATTCCATTCTATTACATTCCATTCCATTCCACTCGGGTTTATTCCATTCCATTCCATTCTATTCCATTCCATTCCATTCCATACCATTGCACTACATTCCACTCCACTCGGGTTGATTCCTTTCCATTCCATTTCATTACATTCCGTTCCATTCCACTCCAGTTGCTTCAATACCATTGTACTCCATTCCATTCCATTCCATTCCATTCCATTCCATTCTGCTCGGGTTGAATCAATTCCATTCCATTCCATTCCAGTCCATTCCAGATGACTCAATTCCTTTCTATTCCATTCCATTCCATTCCACTCCATTCCATTCCATTCCATTCCATTCCACTCGGGTTGATTCATTTCCATTCTATTGGGTTTCACTCCATTCCATTCCATTCCATTCCATTCCATTCCATTCCATTC
This sequence comes from Pan troglodytes, assembly GCF_028858775.2. Taxonomy (NCBI): domain Eukaryota; kingdom Metazoa; phylum Chordata; class Mammalia; order Primates; family Hominidae; genus Pan; species Pan troglodytes. Next base: position 4,040,369 of record NC_072420.2, on the reverse strand, counting down.
TATTCCATTCATTTCCACTCGTGCTGATTCAATTCCATTCTATTGCATTTCACTCCATTCCATTCCATTCTATTCCACTCGAGTGGATTCCATTCCATTCTATTGCATTCCATTTAATTCCATTCCATTTTGCAAGAGTGGATTCCATACCATTCTAATGCATTCCTTTCCTATCCAATCCATTCCATTCCCTTCTATTCCATTCCATTCCACTCGGGTTGATTCAATTACATTGTACTGCATTTCACTCTATTCCATTCCATTCCATTCCATTCCATTCCATTCCATTCCATTCGGGTTGATTCAATTCCATTGTGTTCCATGCCATTCCTTTCCATTCCATTCGACTCCGGTTGATTAAATTCCGTTAAATTCCATTCCACTAGGGTTGATTCCATTCCATTCAATTCCATTTGATTCCATTCCATACCATTCCATTTCATTGCATTCCATTCCAATTGGTTCAATTTCATTCTATTCCATTGCATTCCATTCCATTTCATTCCATTCCATTCCATTCCATTTCACTTGATTCAATTCCTTTCTATTCCATTCCATTCAATTCCATTCAAGTTCATTATTTCCATTCTTCTCCATTCCATTCCATTCCATTCCTTTCCATTCCATTCGGGTTCATTCAAATACATTGTGTTCCATTCCATTCCATTCCATTCTATTCCATTCCATTCCATTCCACTCGGGTTTATTCCATTCCATTACATTCTATTCCATTCAATTGCATTCCATACCATTGCAGTACGTTCCACTCTAATAGGGTTGATTCCTTTCCATTCCATTCTATTCCATTCTATTCCATTCCTTTCCTTTCCATTCCAATCGGGTTGATTCCATTCCTTTCCATTTCATTCCATTCCATTCCATTCCATTACTCTCGAGTTTATTCACTTCCATTCCATTCCATTCCATTCCACTTGATTCAATTCCCTTCTATTCGATTCCATTCAATTCCATTCCAGTTCGTTCATTTGCATTCTACTCCATTCCATTCCATTCCATTCGGGTTGATTCAATTACATTCTGTTCCATTCCATTCCATTCCATTCCACTCGGGTTTACTCCATTTCAATCCATTCCTAACCATTCCGTTCCATTCCACTCCACTCGGGTTGATTCCTTTCCATTTCATTGCATTCCGTTCTTTTTCATTCCTTTCCATTCCATTCCACTCGGATTGATTCCATTCCATTCCGTTCCATTCTTTTCCTTTCCATTCCATTCCATTACATTCTGTTCCATTCCACTCGGGTTGATTCCATTCCATTCCATTCCATTCCATTCCATTTCATTCCATTTAATTCCATTCCATTCCATTCCATTCCATTCCATTCCATTCCATTCCATTCCATTTCATTCCATTCTATTCCATTCCATTCCATTCCCCTCGTGTTGATTCCATTCCATTCCATACTATTCCATTCCTTTCCATTCCACTCGGGTTGATTGAATTCCATGCATTCCATTCCATTCCATTCCATTCCATTCCATTCCATTCCATTGCATTCCATTTCATTCGATTCCACTCGGTTTGATTCAATTCCATTCTATTTCATTCCATTCCATTCCATTCCATTCCATTCCACTCGGGTTGATTCACTTCCATTCTATTCCATTCCATTCCATTCCATTCCATTCCATTCCATTCCACTCGGGTTGATTCATTTCCATTCTATTGGGTTTCACTCCATTCCATTCCATTCCATTACATTACATTACGTTACATTCCATTCAATTCCACTCGTGCTGATTCAATTCCATTCTATTGCATTTCACTCCATTCCATTCCATTCTATTCCACTCGAGTCGAATCCATTCCATTCTATTGCATTCCATTTAATTCCATTCCATTTTGCAAGAGTGGATTCCATAACATTCTAATGCATTCCATTTAATTCCATTCCATTTTGCAAGAGTGGATTCCATACCATTCTAATGCATTCCTTTCCATTCCAGTCCATTCCATTCCCTTCTATTCCATTCCATTCCACTCGAGTTAATTCAATTACATTCTACTGCATTTCACTCTATTCCATTCCATTCCATTCCATTCCATTCCATTCCATTCCATTCCATTCCACTCGGGTTGATTCAATTCCATTGTGTTCCATTCCATTCCATTCCATTCCATTCCATTCCATTCCACTCCGGTTGATTCCATTCCGTTAAATTCCATTCAACTAGGGTTGATTCCATTCCATTCAATTCCATTCCATACCATTCCATTTCATTTCATTCCATTCCATTCCATTCCAATTGGTTCAATTTCATTCTATTCCATTGCATTCCATTCCATTTCATTCCATTCCATTCCACATGGCTTTATTCAATTCCATTCTATTCCATTCCATTCCATTCCATTCCATTCCGTTCCACTCAGGTTGATTCAATTCCATTCCATTCCATTCCATTCCATTCCAATCCATTCCTTTCCATTTTATTACATTAGATTCCATTCCATTCCATTCCACTCTGGTTTATTCAATTCCATTCTACTCCATTCATTTCCATTCAATTCCAGTCAGGTTGATTCAATTCCATTCTATTCCATTCCATTCCATTCCATTCATTCCCATTTCATTATATTCCATCCCATTCCATTCCATTCGATTCCATTCCATTCATTCCCATTTCATTCTATTCCATCTCATTCTATTACACTCGGGTGGATTCAATTCCTTTACATTCCATTCCTTTCCATTCCATTCCATTCCATTTCATTCCTATTGGTTAAATGCCATTCTATTCCATTCCATTCTATTCCATTCCATTCCATTCCAGTTGTTTCCATGACATTCCTTTCCATTCCATTCCATTCCATTCCATTCCATTCCAGTTTGTTCTATTCCGTTCTATTCCATTCCATTCCATTCCATTCCATTCCATTTCATCCCATTCCATTCCATTCCAGCTGATTCAATTCCATTCTTTTCCATTCCATTCCATTCCACTCCATTACATTCCATTCCAATGAATTCCACTCCATTCGATTCCATTCTACTCGGGTTAATTCCATTCCATTCCATTCCACTTGATTCAATTCCTTTCTATTCCATTCCATTCAATTCCATTCCAGTTCATTATTTCCATTCTTCTCCATTCCATTCCATTCCATTCCATTCCTTTCCATTCCATTCCATTCCATTCAATTCGAGTTCATTCAAATACATTCTGTTCCATTCCATTCCATTCCATTCCTTTCCATTCCATTCAATTCTGGTTCATTCAAATACATTCTGTTCCATTCCATTCCATTCAATTCCATTCCATTCAATTCGGGTTCATTCAAATACATTCTGTTCCATTCCATTCCATTCCATTCCTTTCCATTCCATTCAATTCTGGTTCATTCAAATACATTCTGTTCCATTCCATTCCATTCCATTCTATTACATTCCATTCCATTCCACTCGGGTTTATTCCATTCCATTCCATTCTATTCCATTCCATTCCATTCCATACCATTGCACTACATTCCACTCCACTCGGGTTGATTCCTTTCCATTCCATTTCATTACATTCCGTTCCATTCCACTCCAGTTGCTTCAATACCATTGTACTCCATTCCATTCCATTCCATTCCATTCCATTCCATTCCATTCTGCTCGGGTTGAATCAATTCCATTCCATTCCATTCCAGTCCATTCCAGATGACTCAATTCCTTTCTATTCCATTCCATTCCATTCCACTCCATTCCATTCCATTCCATTCCATTCCAATTGGGTTGATTCCATTCCATTCTATTCCACTCGGGTTGATTATTTCCATTCTATTGGGTTTCACTCCATTCCATTCCATTCCATTCCATTCATTTCCACTCGTGCTGATTCAATTCCATTCTATTGCATTTCACTCCATTCCATTCCATTCTATTCCACTCAAGTGGATTCCATTCCATTCTATTGCATTCCATTTAATTCCATTCCATTTTGCAAGAGTGGATTCCATACCATTCTAATGCATTCCTTTCCTATCCAATCCATTCCATTCCCTTCTATTCCATTCCATTCCACTCGGGTTGATTCAATTACATTCTACTGCATTTCACTCTATTCCATTCCATTCCATTCCATTCCATTCCATTCCATTCCATTCCATTCGGGTTGATTCAATTCCATTGTGTTCCATTCCATTCCTTTCCATTCCATTCGACTCCGGTTGATTCCATTCCGTTAAATTCCATTCCACTAGGGTTGATTCCATTCCATTCAATTCCATTTGATTCCATTCCATACCATTCCATTTCATTGCATTCCATTCCCATTGGTTCAATTTCATTCTATTCCATTGCATTCCATTCCATTTCATTCCATTCCATTCCATTCCATTTCACTTGATTCAATTCCTTTCTATTCCATTCCATTCAATTCCATTCAAGTTCATTATTTCCATTCTTCTCCATTCCATTCCATTCCATTCCTTTCCATTCCATTCGGGTTCATTCAAATACATTGTGTTCCATTCCATTCCATTCCATTCTATTCCATTCCATTCCATTCCACTCGGGTTTATTCCATTCCATTACATTCTATTCCATTCAATTGCATTCCATACCATTGCAGTACATTCCACTCTACTAGGGTTGATTCCTTTCCATTCCATTCTATTCCATTCTATTCCATTCCTTTCCTTTCCATTCCAATCGGGTTGATTCCATTCCTTTCCATTTCATTCCATTCCATTCCATTCCATTACTCTCGAGTTTATTCACTTCCATTCCATTCCATTCCATTCCACTTGATTCAATTCCCTTCTATTCGATTCCATTCAATTCCATTCCAGTTCGTTCATTTGCATTCTACTCCATTCCATTCCATTCCATTCGGGTTGATTCAATTACATTCTGTTCCATTCCATTCCATTCCATTCCACTCGGGTTTACTCCATTTCAATCCATTCCTAACCATTCCGTTCCATTCCACTCCACTCGGGTTGATTCCTTTCCATTTCATTGCATTCCGTTCTTTTTCATTCCTTTCCATTCCATTCCACTCGGATTGATTCCATTCCATTCCGTTCCATTCTTTTCCTTTCCATTCCATTCCATTACATTCTGTTCCATTCCACTCGGGTTGATTCCATTCCATTCCATTCCATTCCATTCCATTCCATTTCATTCCATTTAATTCCATTCCATTCCATTCCATTCCATTCCATTCCATTCCATTCCATTCTATTCCATTCCATTACATTCCCCTCGTGTTGATTCCATTCCATTCCATACTATTCCATTCCTTTCCATTCCACTCGGGTTGATTGAATTCCATGCATTCCATTCCATTCCATTCCATACCATTCCATTTCATTCCATTTAATTCCATTCCATTCCATTCCATTCCATTCCATTCTATTCCATTCCATTACATTCCCCTCGTGTTGATTCCATTCCATTCCATACTATTCCATTCCTTTCCATTCCACTCGGGTTGATTGAATTCCATGCATTCCATTCCATTCCATTCCATTCCATTGCATTCCATTTCATTCGATTCCACTCGGTTTGATTCAATTCCATTCTATTTCATTCCAATCCATTCCATTCCATTCCATTCCACTCGGGTTGATTCACTTCCATTCTATTCCATTCCATTCCATTCCATTCCATTCCATTCCATTCCACTCGGGTTGATTCATTTCCATTCTATTGGGTTTCACTCCATTCCATTCCATTCCATTACATTACGTTACATTCCATTCAATTCCACTCGTGCTGATTCAATTCCATTCTATTGCATTTCACTCCATTCCATTCCATTCTATTCCACTCGAGTCGAATCCATTCCATTCTATTGCATTCCATTTAATTCCATTCCATTTTGCAAGAGTGGATTCCATAACATTCTAATGCATTCCATTTAATTCCATTCCATTTTGCAAGAGTGGATTCCATACCATTCTAATGCATTCCTTTCCATTCCAGTCCATTCCATTCCCTTCTATTCCATTCCATTCCACTCGAGTTAATTCAATTACATTCTACTGCATTTCACTCTATTCCATTCCATTCCATTCCATTCCATTCCATTCCATTCCACTCGGGTTGATTCAATTCCATTGTGTTCCATTCCATTCCATTCCATTCCATTCCATTCCATTCCACTCCGGTTGATTCCATTCCGTTAAATTCCATTCAACTAGGGTTGATTCCATTCCATTCAATTCCATTCCATACCATTCCATTTCATTTCATTCCATTCCATTCCATTCCAATTGGTTCAATTTCATTCTATTCCATTGCATTCCATTCCATTTCATTCCATTCCATTCCACATGGCTTTATTCAATTCCATTCTATTCCATTCCATTCCATTCCATTCCATTCCGTTCCACTCAGGTTGATTCAATTCCATTCCATTCCATTCCAATCCATTCCTTTCCATTTTATTACATTAGATTCCATTCCATTCCATTCCACTCTGGTTTATTCAATTCCATTCTACTCCATTCATTTCCATTCAATTCCAGTCAGGTTGATTCAATTCCATTCTATTCCATTCCATTCCATTCCATTCATTCCCATTTCATTATATTCCATCCCATTCCATTCCATTCGATTCCATTCCATTCATTCCCATTTCATTCTATTCCATCTCATTCTATTACACTCGGGTGGATTCAATTCCTTTACATTCCATTCCTTTCCATTCCATTCCATTCCATTCCATTTCATTCCTATTGGTTAAATGCCATTCTATTCCATTCCATTCTATTCCATTCCATTCCATTCCAGTTGTTTCCATGACATTCCTTTCCATTCCATTCCATTCCATTCCATTCCATTCCATTCCATTCCAGTTTGTTCTATTCCGTTCTATTCCATTCCATTCCATTCCATTCCATTCCATTCCATTTCATCCCATTCCATTCCATTCCAGCTGATTCAATTCCATTCTTTTCCATTCCATTCCATTCCACTCCATTACATTCCATTCCAATGAATTCCACTCCATTCGATTCCATTCTACTCGGGTTAATTCCATTCCATTCCATTCCACTTGATTCAATTCCTTTCTATTCCATTCCATTCAATTCCATTCCAGTTCATTATTTCCATTCTTCTCCATTCCATTCCATTCCATTCCATTCCTTTCCATTCCATTCCATTCCATTCAATTCGGGTTCATTCAAATACATTCTGTTCCATTCCATTCCATTCCATTCCTTTCCATTCCATTCAATTCTGGTTCATTCAAACACATTCTGTTCCATTCCATTCCATTCAATTCCATTCCATTCAATTCGGGTTCATTCAAATACATTCTGTTCCATTCCATTCCATTCCATTCCTTTCCATTCCATTCAATTCTGGTTCATTCAAATACATTCTGTTCCATTCCATTCCATTCCATTCTATTACATTCCATTCCATTCCACTCGGGTTTATTCCATTCCATTCCATTCTATTCCATTCCATTCCATTCCATACCATTGCACTACATTCCACTCCACTCGGGTTGATTCCTTTCCATTCCATTTCATTACATTCCGTTCCATTCCACTCCAGTTGCTTCAATACCATTGTACTCCATTCCATTCCATTCCATTCCATTCCATTCCATTCCATTCTGCTCGGGTTGAATCAATTCCATTCCATTCCATTCCAGTCCATTCCAGATGACTCAATTCCTTTCTATTCCATTCCATTCCATTCCACTCCATTCCATTCCATTCCATTCCATTCCAATTGGGATGATTCCATTCCATTCTATTCCACTCGGGTTGATTCATTTCCATTCTATTGGGTTTCACTCCATTCCATTCCATTCCATTCCATTCATTTCCACTCGTGCTGATTCAATTCCATTCTATTGCATTTCACTCCATTCCATTCCATTCTATTCCACTCGAGTGGATTCCATTCCATTCTATTGCATTCCATTTAATTCCATTCCATTTTGCAAGAGTGGATTCCATACCATTCTAATGCATTCCTATCCATTCCAATCCATTCCATTCCCTTCTATTCCATTCCATTCCACTCTAGTTAATTCAGTTACATTCTACTGCATTTCACTCTATTCCATTCCATTCCATTCCATTCCACTCGGGTTGATTCAATTCCATTGTGTTCCATTCCATTCCTTTCCATTCCATTCAATTCTGGTTCATTCAAATACATTCTGTTCCATTCCATTCCATTCAATTCCATTCCATTCAATTCGGGTTCATTCAAATACATTCTGTTCCATTCCATTCCATTCCATTCCTTTCCATTCCATTCAATTCTGGTTCATTCAAATACATTCTGTTCCATTCCATTCCATTCCATTCTATTACATTCCATTCCATTCCACTCGGGTTTATTCCATTCCATTACATTCTATTCCATTCCATTCCATTCCATACCATTGCACTACATTCTACTCCACTCGGGTTGATTCCTTTCCATTCCATTTCATTACATTCCGTTCCATTCCACTCCAGTTGCTTCAATACCATTGTACTCCATTCCATTCCATTCCATTCCATTCCATTCCATTCTGCTCGGGTTGAATCAATTCCATTCCATTCCATTCCAGTCCATTCCAGATGACTCAATTCCTTTCTATTCCATTCCATTCCATTCCACTCCATTCCATTCCATTCCATTCCATTCCAATTGGGATGATTCCATTCCATTCTATTCCACTCGGGTTGATTCATTTCCATTCTATTGGGTTTCACTCCATTCCATTCCATTCCATTCCATTCATTTCCACTCGTGCTGATTCAATTCCATTCTATTGCATTTCACTCCATTCCATTCCATTCTATTCCACTCGAGTGGATTCCATTCCATTCTATTGCATTCCATTTAATTCCATTCCATTTTGCAAGAGTGGATTCCATACCATTCTAATGCATTCCTTTCCTATCCAATCCATTCCATTCCCTTCTATTCCATTCCATTCCACTCGGGTTGATTCAATTACATTCTACTGCATTTCACTCTATTCCATTCCATTCCATTCCATTCCATTCCATTCCATTCCATTCGGGTTGATTCAATTCCATTGTGTTCCATTCCATTCCTTTCCATTCCATTCGACTCCGGTTGATTCCATTCCGTTAAATTCCATTCCACTAGGGTTGATTCCATTCCATTCAATTCCATTTGATTCCATTCCATACCATTCCATTTCATTGCATTCCATTCCAATTGGTTCAATTTCATTCTATTCCATTGCATTCCATTCCATTTCATTCCATTCCATTCCACATGTCTTTATTCAATTCCATTCTATTCCATTCCATTCTATTCCATTCCACTCCCTTCCACTCAGGTTGATTCAATTCCATTCCATTCCAATCCGTTCCTTTCCTTTATATTACATTCGATTCCATTCCATTCCATTCGAGTTGTTTAAATTCCTTTGCATTCCATTGCATTCCATTCCATTCCACTCTGGTTTATTCAATTCCATTCTACTCCAATCAATTCCATTCAATTCCAGTCAGGTTGATTCAATTCCATTCCATTCCATTCCATTCCATTCATTTCCATTTCATTATTTTCCATCCCATTCCATTCCATTCCATTCCATTCATTCCCATTTCATTCTATCCCATCCCATTCTATTACACTCGGGTTGATTCCATTCCATTCCATTCCATTCCTATCGATTAAATGCCATTCTATTCCATTCCATTCTATTCCATTCCATTCCATTCTATTCCATTCCATTCCATTCAAGTTGTTTCCATGACATTCCTTTCCATTCCATTCCATTCCATTCCATTCCAGTTGATTCTATTCCATTCTATTCCATTCCATTCCATTCCATTTCATCCCATTCCATTCCATTCCAGTTGATTCAATTCCATTCTTTTCCATTCCATTCCATTCCATTCCACTCCTTTACATTCCATTCCAGTCAATTCCACTCCATTCGACTCCATTCTACTCGGGTTTATTCCATTCCATTCCATTCCATTCCATTCCATTCCATTCCATTCCATTCCATTTCACTTGATTCAATTCCTTTCTATTCCATTCCATTCAATTCCATTCAAGTTCATTATTTCCATTCTTCTCCATTCCATTCCATTCCATTCCTTTCCATTCCATTCGGGTTCATTCAAATACATTGTGTTCCATTCCATTCCATTCCATTCTATTCCATTCCATTCCATTCCACTCGGGTTTATTCCATTCCATTACATTCTATTCCATTCAATTGCATTCCATACCATTGCAGTACGTTCCACTCTACTAGGGTTGATTCCTTTCCATTCCATTCTATTCCATTCTATTCCATTCCTTTCCTTTCCATTCCAATCGGGTTGATTCCATTCCTTTCCATTTCATTCCATTCCATTCCATTCCATTACTCTCGAGTTTATTCACTTCCATTCCATTCCATTCCATTCCATTCCATTCCACTTGATTCAATTCCCTTCTATTCGATTCCATTCAATTCCATTCCAGTTCGTTCATTTGCATTCTACTCCATTCCATTCCATTCCATTCGGGTTGATTCAATTACATTCTGTTCCATTCCATTCCATTCCATTCCACTCGGGTTTACTCCATTTCAATCCATTCCTAACCATTCCGTTCCATTCCACTCCACTCGGGTTGATTCCTTTCCATTTCATTGCATTCCGTTCTTTTTCATTCCTTTCCATTCCATTCCACTCGGATTGATTCCATTCCATTCCGTTCCATTCTTTTCCTTTCCATTCCATTCCATTACATTCTGTTCCATTCCACTCGGGTTGATTCCATTCCATTCCATTCCATTCCATTGCATTTCATTCCATTTAATTCCATTCCATTCCATTCCATTCCATTCCATTCCATTCCATTCCATTCCATTCCATTCCATTCCATTCCCCTCGTGTTGATTCCATTCCATTCCATACTATTCCATTCCTTTCCATTCCACTCGGGTTGATTGAATTCCATGCATTCCATTCCATTCCATTCCATTCCATTCCATTCCATTCTATTCCATTCATTTCCACTCGTGCTGATTCAATTCCATTCTATTGCATTTCACTCCATTCCATTCCATTCTATTCCACTCGAGTGGATTCCATTCCATTCTATTGCATTCCATTTAATTCCATTGCATTTTGCAAGAGTGGATTCCATACCATTCTAATGCATTCCTTTCCTATCCAATCCATTCCATTCCCTTCTATTCCATTCCATTCCACTCGGGTTGATTCAATTACATTCTACTGCATTTCACTCTATTCCATTCCATTCCATTCCATTCCATTCCATTCCATTCCATTCCATTCCATTCCATTCGGGTTGATTCAATTCCATTGTGTTCCATTCCATTCCATTCCATTCCATTCCATTCCACTCTGGTTGATTCCATTCCGTTAAATTCCATTCCACTAGGGTTGATTCCATTCCATTCAATTCCATTTGATTCCATTCCATACCGTTCCATTTCATTCCATTCCATTCCAATTGGTTCAATTTCATTCTATTCCATTGCATTCCATTCCATTTCATTCCATTCCATTCCACATGTCTTTATTCAATTCCATTCTATTCCATTCCATTCCATTCCATTCCACTCCCTTCCACTCAGGTTGATTCAATTCCATTCCATTCCATTCCATTCCAATCCATTCCTTTCCATTATACTACATTCGATTCCATTCCATACCATTCGAGTTGTTTCAATTCCTTTGCATTCCATTGCATTCCATGCCATTCCACTCTGGTTTATTCAATTCCATTCTACTCCATTCAATTCCAGTCAATTCCAGTCAGGTTGATTCAATTCAATTCCATTCCATTCCATTCCATTCATTCCCATTTCATTATTTTCCATTCCATTCCATTCCATTCCATTCCATTCCATTCATTCTCATTTCATTCTATCCCATCCCATTCTATTACACTCGGGTTGATTCCATTCCATTCCATTCCGTTCCTATCGATTAAATGCCATTCTATTCCATTCCATTCTATTCCATTCCATTCCATTCTATTCCATTCCATTCCATTCCAGTTGTTTCCATGACATTCCTTTCCATTCCATTCCATTCCACTCGGGTTGATTCATTTCCATTCTATTGGGTTTCACTCCATTCCATTCCATTCCATTCCATTCCATTCCATTCCATTCTATTCCATTCATTTCCACTCGTGCTGATTCAATTCCATTCTATTGCATTTCACTCCATTCCATTCCATTCTATTCCACTCGAGTGGATTCCATTCCATTCTATTGCATTCCATTTAATTCCATTCCATTTTGCAAGAGTGGATTCCATGCCATTCTAATGCATTCCTTTCCTATCCAATCCATTCCATTCCCTTCTATTCCATTCCATTCCACTCGGGTTGATTCAATTACATTGTACTGCATTTCACTCTATTCCATTCCATTCCATTCCATTCCATTCCATTCCATTCCATTCGGGTTGATTCAATTCCATTGTGTTCCATTCCATTCCTTTCCATTCCATTCGACTCCGGTTGATTCCATTCCGTTAAATTCCATTCCACTAGGGTTGATTCCATTCCATTCAATTCCATTTGATTCCATTCCATACCATTCCATTTCATTGCATTCCATTCCAATTGGTTCAATTTCATTCTATTCCATTGCATTCCATTCCATTTCATTCCATTCCATTCCACATGTCTTTATTCAATTCCATTCTATTCCATTCCATTCTATTCCATTCCACTCCCTTCCACTCAGGTTGATTCAATTCCATTCCATTCCAATCCGTTCCTTTCCTTTATATTACATTCGATTCCATTCCATTCCATTCGAGTTGTTTAAATTCCTTTGCATTCCATTGCATTCCATTCCATTCCACTCTGGTTTATTCAATTCCATTCTACTCCAATCAATTCCATTCAATTCCAGTCAGGTTGATTCAATTCCATTCCATTCCATTCCATTCCATTCATTTCCATTTCATTATTTTCCATCCCATTCCATTCCATTCCATTCCATTCATTCCCATTTCATTCTATCCCATCCCATTCTATTACACTCGGGTTGATTCCATTCCATTCCATTCCATTCCTATCGATTAAATGCCATTCTATTCCATTCCATTCTATTCCATTCCATTCCATTCTATTCCATTCCATTCCATTCAAGTTGTTTCCATGACATTCCTTTCCATTCCATTCCATTCCATTCCATTCCAGTTGATTCTATTCCGTTCTATTCCATTCCATTCCATTCCATTCCAGTTGATTCAATTCCATTCTTTTCCATTCCATTCCATTCCATTCCACTCCTTTACATTCCATTCCAGTCAATTCCACTCCATTCGACTCCATTCTACTCGGGTTTATTCCATTCCATTCCATTCCATTCTATTCCATTCCATTCCATTCCATTTCACTTGATTCAATTCCTTTCTATTCCATTCCATTCAATTCCATTCAAGTTCATTATTTCCATTCTTCTCCATTCCATTCCATTCCATTCCTTTCCATTCCATTCGGGTTCATTCAAATACATTGTGTTCCATTCCATTCCATTCCATTCTATTCCATTCCATTCCATTCCACTCGGGTTTATTCCATTCCATTACATTCTATTCCATTCAATTGCATTCCATACCATTGCAGTACGTTCCACTCTACTAGGGTTGATTCCTTTCCATTCCATTCTATTCCATTCTATTCCATTCCTTTCCTTTCCATTCCAATCGGGTTGATTCCATTCCTTTCCATTTCATTCCATTCCATTCCATTCCATTACTCTCGAGTTTATTCACTTCCATTCCATTCCATTCCATTCCATTCCATTCCACTTGATTCAATTCCCTTCTATTCGATTCCATTCAATTCCATTCCAGTTCGTTCATTTGCATTCTACTCCATTCCATTCCATTCCATTCGGGTTGATTCAATTACATTCTGTTCCATTCCATTCCATTCCATTCCACTCGGGTTTACTCCATTTCAATCCATTCCTAACCATTCCGTTCCATTCCACTCCACTCGGGTTGATTCCTTTCCATTTCATTGCATTCCGTTCTTTTTCATTCCTTTCCATTCCATTCCACTCGGATTGATTCCATTCCATTCCGTTCCATTCTTTTCCTTTCCATTCCATTCCATTACATTCTGTTCCATTCCACTCGGGTTGATTCCATTCCATTCCATTCCATTCCATTCCATTTCATTCCATTTAATTCCATTCCATTCCATTCCATTCCATTCCATTCCATTCCATTTCATTCCATTCTATTCCATTCCATTACATTCCCCTCGTGTTGATTCCATTCCATTCCATACTATTCCATTCCTTTCCATTCCACTCGGGTTGATCGAATTCCATGCATTCCATTCCATTCCATTCCATTCCATTCCATTCCATTCCATTCCATTCCATTGCATTCCATTTCATTCGATTCCACTCGGTTTGATTCAATTCCATTCTATTTCATTCCAATCCATTCCATTCCATTCCATTCCACTCGGGTTGATTCACTTCCATTCTATTCCATTCCATTCCATTCCATTCCATTCCATTCCACTCGGGTTGATTCATTTCCATTCTATTGGGTTTCACTCCATTCCATTCCATTCCATTACATTACATTACGTTACATTCCATTCAATTCCACTCGTGCTGATTCAATTCCATTCTATTGCATTTCACTCCATTCCATTCCATTCTATTCCACTCGAGTCGAATCCATTCCATTCTATTGCATTCCATTTAATTCCATTCCATTTTGCAAGAGTGGATTCCATAACATTCTAATGCATTCCATTTAATTCCATTCCATTTTGCAAGAGTGGATTCCATACCATTCTAATGCATTCCTTTCCATTCCAGTCCATTCCATTCCCTTCTATTCCATTCCATTCCACTCGAGTTAATTCAATTACATTCTACTGCATTTCACTCTATTCCATTCCATTCCATTCCATTCCATTCCATTCCATTCCACTCGGGTTGATTCAATTCCATTGTGTTCCATTCCATTCCATTCCATTCCATTCCATTCCACTCCGGTTGATTCCATTCCGTTAAATTCCATTCAACTAGGGTTGATTCCATTCCATTCAATTCCATTCCATACCATTCCATTTCATTTCATTCCATTCCATTCCATTCCAATTGGTTCAATTTCATTCTATTCCATTGCATTCCATTCCATTTCATTCCATTCCATTCCACATGGCTTTATTCAATTCCATTCTATTCCATTCCATTCCATTCCATTCCATTCCGTTCCACTCAGGTTGATTCAATTCCATTCCATTCCATTCCATTCCATTCCAATCCATTCCTTTCCATTTTATTACATTAGATTCCATTCCATTCCATTCCACTCTGGTTTATTCAATTCCATTCTACTCCATTCATTTCCATTCAATTCCAGTCAGGTTGATTCAATTCCATTCTATTCCATTCCATTCCATTCCATTCATTCCCATTTCATTATATTCCATCCCATTCCATTCCATTCGATTCCATTCCATTCATTCCCATTTCATTCTATTCCATCTCATTCTATTACACTCGGGTGGATTCAATTCCTTTACATTCCATTCCTTTCCATTCCATTCCATTCCATTCCATTTCATTCCTATTGGTTAAATGCCATTCTATTCCATTCCATTCTATTCCATTCCATTCCATTCCAGTTGTTTCCATGACATTCCTTTCCATTCCATTCCATTCCATTCCATTCCATTCCAGTTTGTTCTATTCCGTTCTATTCCATTCCATTCCATTCCATTCCATTCCATTCCATTCCATTTCATCCCATTCCATTCCATTCCAGCTGATTCAATTCCATTCTTTTCCATTCCATTCCATTCCACTCCATTACATTCCATTCCAATGAATTCCACTCCATTCGATTCCATTCTACTCGGGTTAATTCCATTCCATTCCATTCCACTTGATTCAATTCCTTTCTATTCCATTCCATTCAATTCCATTCCAGTTCATTATTTCCATTCTTCTCCATTCCATTCCATTCCATTCCATTCCTTTCCATTCCATTCCATTCCATTCAATTCGGGTTCATTCAAATACATTCTGTTCCATTCCATTCCATTCCATTCCTTTCCATTCCATTCAATTCTGGTTCATTCAAATACATTCTGTTCCATTCCATTCCATTCAATTCCATTCCATTCAATTCGGGTTCATTCAAATACATTCTGTTCCATTCCATTCCATTCCATTCTATTACATTCCATTCCATTCCACTCGGGTTTATTCCATTCCATTCCATTCTATTCCATTCCATTCCATTCCATACCATTGCACTACATTCCACTCCACTCGGGTTAATTCCTTTCCATTCCATTTCATTACATTCCGTTCCATTCCACTCCAGTTGCTTCAGTACCATTGTACTCCATTCCATTCCATTCCATTCCATTCCATTCTGCTCGGGTTGAATCAATTCCATTCCATTCCATTCCAGTCCATTCCAGATGACTCAATTCCTTTCTATTCCATTCCATTCCATTCCACTCCATTCCATTCCATTCCATTCCATTCCAATTGGCATGATTCCATTCCATTCTATTCCACTCGGGTTGATTCATTTCCATTCTATTGGGTTTCACTCCATTCCATTCCATTCCATTCCATTCATTTCCACTCGTGCTGATTCAATTCCATTCTATTGCATTTCACTCCATTCCATTCCATTCTATTCCACTCGAGTGGATTCCATTCCATTCTATTGCATTCCATTTAATTCCATTCCATTTTGCAAGAGTGGATTCCATACCATTCTAATGCATTCCTTTCCTATCCAATCCATTCCATTCCCTTCTATTCCATTCCATTCCACTCGGGTTGATTCAATTACATTCTACTGCATTTCACTCTATTCCATTCCATTCCATTCCATTCCATTCCATTCCATTCCATTCGGGTTGATTCAATTCCATTGTGTTCCATTCCATTCCTTTCCATTCCATTCGACTCCGGTTGATTCCATTCCGTTAAATTCCATTCCACTAGGGTTGATTCCATTCCATTCAATTCCATTTGATTCCATTCCATACCATTCCATTTCATTGCATTCCATTCCAATTGGTTCAATTTCATTCTATTCCATTGCATTCCATTCCATTTCATTCCATTCCATTCCACATGTCTTTATTCAATTCCATTCTATTCCATTCCATTCTATTCCATTCCACTCCCTTCCACTCAGGTTGATTCAATTCCATTCCATTCCAATCCGTTCCTTTCCTTTATATTACATTCGATTCCATTCCATTCCATTCGAGTTGTTTAAATTCCTTTGCATTCCATTGCATTCCATTCCATTCCACTCTGGTTTATTCAATTCCATTCTACTCCAATCAATTCCATTCAATTCCAGTCAGGTTGATTCAATTCAATTCCATTCCATTCCATTCCATTCATTTCCATTTCATTATTTTCCATCCCATTCCATTCCATTCCATTCCATTCATTCCCATTTCATTCTATCCCATCCCATTCTATTACACTCGGGTTGATTCCATTCCATTCCATTCCATTCCTATCGATTAAATGCCATTCTATTCCATTCCATTCTATTCCATTCCATTCCATTCTATTCCATTCCATTCCATTCAAGTTGTTTCCATGACATTCCTTTCCATTCCATTCCTTTCCATTCCATTCCAGTTGATTCTATTCCGTTCTATTCCATTCCATTCCATTCCATTTCATCCCATTCCATTCCATTCCAGTTGATTCTATTCCGTTCTATTCGATTCCATTCCATTCCATTCCACTCCTTTACATTCCATTCCAGTCAATTCCACTCCATTCGACTCCATTCTACTCGGGTTTATTCCATTCCATTCCATTCCATTCCATTCCATTCCATTCCATTCCATTTCACTTGATTCAATTCCTTTCTATTCCATTCCATTCAATTCCATTCAAGTTCATTATTTCCATTCTTCTCCATTCTATTCCATTCCATTCCTTTCCATTCCATTCGGGTTCATTCAAATACATTGTGTTCCATTCCAATCCATTCCATTCTATTCCATTCCATTCCATTCCACTCGGGTTTATTCCATTCCATTACATTCTATTCCATTCAATTGCATTCCATACCATTGCAGTACGTTCCACTCTACTAGGGTTGATTCCTTTCCATTCCATTCTATTCCATTCTATTCCATTCCTTTCCTTTCCATTCCAATCGGGTTGATTCCATTCCTTTCCATTTCATTCCATTCCATTCCATTCCATTACTCTCGAGTTTATTCACTTCCATTCCATTCCATTCCATTCCATTCCATTCCACTTGATTCAATTCCCTTCTATTCGATTCCATTCAATTCCATTCCAGTTCGTTCATTTGCATTCTACTCCATTCCATTCCATTCCATTCGGGTTGATTCAATTACATTCTGTTCCATTCCATTCCATTCCATTCCACTCGGGTTTACTCCATTTCAATCCATTCCTAACCATTCCGTTCCATTCCACTCCACTCGGGTTGATTCCTTTCCATTTCATTGCATTCCGTTCTTTTTCATTCCTTTCCATTCCATTCCACTCGGATTGATTCCATTCCATTCCGTTCCATTCTTTTCCTTTCCATTCCATTCCATTACATTCTGTTCCATTCCACTCGGGTTGATTCCATTCCATTCCATTCCATTTCATTCCATTTAATTCCATTCCATTCCATTCCATTCCATTCCATTCCATTCCATTCCATTCCATTTCATTCCATTCTATTCCATTCCATTACATTCCCCTCGTGTTGATTCCATTCCATTCCATACTATTCCATTCCTTTCCATTCCACTCGGGTTGATCGAATTCCATGCATTCCATTCCATTCCATTCCATTCCATTCCATTCCATTGCATTCCATTTCATTCGATTCCACTCGGTTTGATTCAATTCCATTCTATTTCATTCCAATCCATTCCATTCCATTCCATTCCACTCGGGTTGATTCACTTCCATTCTATTCCATTCCATTCCATTCCATTCCATTCCATTCCATTCCACTCGGGTTGATTCATTTCCATTCTATTGGGTTTCACTCCATTCCATTCCATTCCATTACATTACATTACGTTACATTCCATTCAATTCCACTCGTGCTGATTCAATTCCATTCTATTGCATTTCACTCCATTCCATTCCATTCTATTCCACTCGAGTCGAATCCATTCCATTCTATTGCATTCCATTTAATTCCATTCCATTTTGCAAGAGTGGATTCCATAACATTCTAATGCATTCCATTTAATTCCATTCCATTTTGCAAGAGTGGATTCCATACCATTCTAATGCATTCCTTTCCATTCCAGTCCATTCCATTCCCTTCTATTCCATTCCATTCCACTCGAGTTAATTCAATTACATTCTACTGCATTTCACTCTATTCCATTCCATTCCATTCCATTCCATTCCACTCGGGTTGATTCAATTCCATTGTGTTCCATTCCATTCCATTCCATTCCATTCCATTCCACTCCGGTTGATTCCATTCCGTTAAATTCCATTCAACTAGGGTTGATTCCATTCCATTCAATTCCATTCCATACCATTCCATTTCATTTCATTCCATTCCATTCCATTCCAATTGGTTCAATTTCATTCTATTCCATTGCATTCCATTCCATTTCATTCCATTCCATTCCACATGGCTTTATTCAATTCCATTCTATTCCATTCCATTCCATTCCATTCCATTCCGTTCCACTCAGGTTGATTCAATTCCATTCCATTCCATTCCATTCCATTCCAATCCATTCCTTTCCATTTTATTACATTAGATTCCATTCCATTCCATTCCACTCTGGTTTATTCAATTCCATTCTACTCCATTCATTTCCATTCAATTCCAGTCAGGTTGATTCAATTCCATTCTATTCCATTCCATTCCATTCCATTCATTCCCATTTCATTATATTCCATCCCATTCCATTCCATTCGATTCCATTCCATTCATTCCCATTTCATTCTATTCCATCTCATTCTATTACACTCGGGTGGATTCAATTCCTTTACATTCCATTCCTTTCCATTCCATTCCATTCCATTCCATTTCATTCCTATTGGTTAAATGCCATTCTATTCCATTCCATTCTATTCCATTCCATTCCATTCCAGTTGTTTCCATGACATTCCTTTCCATTCCATTCCATTCCATTCCATTCCATTCCAGTTTGTTCTATTCCGTTCTATTCCATTCCATTCCATTCCATTCCATTCCATTCCATTCCATTCCATTCCAGTTTGTTCTATTCCGTTCTATTCCATTCCATTCCATTCCATTCCATTCCATTCCATTCCATTTCATCCCATTCCATTCCATTCCAGCTGATTCAATTCCATTCTTTTCCATTCCATTCCATTCCACTCCATTACATTCCATTCCAATGAATTCCACTCCATTCGATTCCATTCTACTCGGGTTAATTCCATTCCATTCCATTCCACTTGATTCAATTCCTTTCTATTCCATTCCATTCAATTCCATTCCAGTTCATTATTTCCATTCTTCTCCATTCCATTCCATTCCATTCCATTCCTTTCCATTCCATTCCATTCCATTCAATTCGGGTTCATTCAAATACATTCTGTTCCATTCCATTCCATTCCATTCCTTTCCATTCCATTCAATTCTGGTTCATTCAAATACATTCTGTTCCATTCCATTCCATTCAATTCCATTCCATTCAATTCGGGTTCATTCAAATACATTCTGTTCCATTCCATTCCATTCCATTCCTTTCCATTCCATTCAATTCTGGTTCATTCAAATACATTCTGTTCCATTCCATTCCATTCCATTCTATTACATTCCATTCCATTCCACTCGGGTTTATTCCATTCCATTACATTCTATTCCATTCCATTCCATTCCATACCATTGCACTACATTCCACTCCACTCGGGTTGATTCCTTTCCATTCCATTTCATTACATTCCGTTCCATTCCACTCCAGTTGCTTCAATACCATTGTACTCCATTCCATTCCATTCCATTCCATTCCATTCCATTCTGCTCGGGTTGAATCAATTCCATTCCATTCCATTCCAGTCCATTCCAGATGACTCAATTCCTTTCTATTCCATTCCATTCCATTCCACTCCATTCCATTCCATTCCATTCCATTCCACTCCACTCGGGTTGATTCATTTCCATTCTATTGGGTTTCACTCCATTCCATTCCATTCCATTCCATTCCATTCCATTCTATTCCATTCATTTCCACTCGTGCTGATTCAATTCCATTCTATTGCATTTCACTCCATTCCATTCCATTCTATTCCACTCGAGTGGATTCCATTCCATTCTATTGCATTCCATTTAATTCCATTGCATTTTGCAAGAGTGGATTCCATACCATTCTAATGCATTCCTTTCCTATCCAATCCATTCCATTCCCTTCTATTCCATTCCATTCCACTCGGGTTGATTCAATTACATTCTACTGCATTTCACTCTATTCCATTCCATTCCATTCCATTCCATTCCATTCCATTCCATTCCATTCCATTCGGGTTGATTCAATTCCATTGTGTTCCATTCCATTCCATTCCATTCCATTCCATTCCATTCCACTCTGGTTGATTCCATTCCGTTAAATTCCATTCCACTAGGGTTGATTCCATTCCATTCAATTCCATTTGATTCCATTCCATACCGTTCCATTTCATTCCATTCCATTCCAATTGGTTCAATTTCATTCTATTCCATTGCATTCCATTCCATTTCATTCCATTCCATTCCACATGTCTTTATTCAATTCCATTCTATTCCATTCCATTCCATTCCATTCCACTCCCTTCCACTCAGGTTGATTCAATTCCATTCCATTCCATTCCATTCCAATCCATTCCTTTCCATTATATTACATTCGATTCCATTCCATTCCATTCGAGTTGTTTCAATTCCTTTGCATTCCATTGCATTCCATGCCATTCCACTCTGGTTTATTCAATTCCATTGTACTCCATTCAATTCCAGTCAATTCCAGTCAGGTTGATTCAATTCCATTCCATTCCATTCCATTCCATTCATTCCCATTTCATTATTTTCCATTCCATTCCATTCCATTCCATTCCATTCATTCTCATTTCATTCTATCCCATCCCATTCTATTACACTCGGGTTGATTCCATTCCATTCCATTCCATTCCATTCCTATTGATTAAATGCCGTTCTATTCCATTCCATTCTATTCCATTCCATTCCATTCTATTCCATTCCATTCCATTCCAGTTGTTTCCATGACATTCCTTTCCATTCCATTCCATTCCACTCGGGTTGATTCATTTCCATTCTATTGGGTTTCACTCCATTCCATTCCATTCCATTCCATTCCATTCCATTCCATTCTATTCCATTCATTTCCACTCATGCTGATTCAATTCCATTCTATTGCATTTCACTCCATTCCATTCCATTCTATTCCACTCGAGTGGATTCCATTCCATTCTATTGCATTCCATTTAATTCCATTCCATTTTGCAAGAGTGGATTCCATACCATTCTAATGCATTCCTTTCCTATCCAATCCATTCCATTCCCTTCTATTCCATTCCATTCCACTCGGGTTGATTCAATTACATTGTACTGCATTTCACTCTATTCCATTCCATTCCATTCCATTCCATTCCATTCCATTCCATTCGGGTTGATTCAATTCCATTGTGTTCCATTCCATTCCTTTCCATTCCATTCGACTCCGGTTGATTCCATTCCGTTAAATTCCATTCCACTAGGGTTGATTCCATTCCATTCAATTCCATTTGATTCCATTCCATACCATTCCATTTCATTGCATTCCATTCCAATTGGTTCAATTTCATTCTATTCCATTGCATTCCATTCCATTTCATTCCATTCCATTCCACATGTCTTTATTCAATTCCATTCTATTCCATTCCATTCTATTCCATTCCACTCCCTTCCACTCAGGTTGATTCAATTCCATTCCATTCCAATCCGTTCCTTTCCTTTATATTACATTCGATTCCATTCCATTCCATTCGAGTTGTTTAAATTCCTTTGCATTCCATTGCATTCCATTCCATTCCACTCTGGTTTATTCAATTCCATTCTACTCCAATCAATTCCATTCAATTCCAGTCAGGTTGATTCAATTCAATTCCATTCCATTCCATTCCATTCATTTCCATTTCATTATTTTCCATCCCATTCCATTCCATTCCATTCCATTCATTCCCATTTCATTCTATCCCATCCCATTCTATTACACTCGGGTTGATTCCATTCCATTCCATTCCATTCCTATCGATTAAATGCCATTCTATTCCATTCCATTCTATTCCATTCCATTCCATTCTATTCCATTCCATTCCACTCAAGTTGTTTCCATGACATTCCTTTCCATTCCATTCCATTCCATTCCATTCCATTCCAGTTGATTCTATTCCGTTCTATTCCATTCCATTCCATTCCATTCCATTCCATTTCATCCCATTCCATTCCATTCCAGTTGATTCAATTCCATTCTTTTCCATTCCATTCCATTCCATTCCACTCCTTTACATTCCATTCCAGTCAATTCCACTCCATTCGACTCCATTCTACTCGGGTTTATTCCATTCCATTCCATTCCATTCCATTCCATTCCATTTCACTTGATTCAATTCCTTTCTATTCCATTCCATTCAATTCCATTCAAGTTCATTATTTCCATTCTTCTCCATTCCATTCCATTCCATTCCATTCCTTTCCATTCCATTCGGGTTCATTCAAATACATTGTGTTCCATTCCATTCCATTCCATTCTATTCCATTCCATTCCATTCCACTCGGGTTTATTCCATTCCATTACATTCTATTCCATTCAATTGCATTCCATACCATTGCAGTACGTTCCACTCTACTAGGGTTGATTCCTTTCCATTCCATTCTATTCCATTCTATTCCATTCCTTTCCTTTCCATTCCAATCGGGTTGATTCCATTCCTTTCCATTTCATTCCATTCCATTCCATTCCATTACTCTCGAGTTTATTCACTTCCATTCCATTCCATTCCATTCCATTCCATTCCACTTGATTCAATTCCCTTCTATTCGATTCCATTCAATTCCATTCCAGTTCGTTCATTTGCATTCTACTCCATTCCATTCCATTCCATTCGGGTTGATTCAATTACATTCTGTTCCATTCCATTCCATTCCATTCCACTCGGGTTTACTCCATTTCAATCCATTCCTAACCATTCCGTTCCATTCCACTCCACTCGGGTTGATTCCTTTCCATTTCATTGCATTCCGTTCTTTTTCATTCCTTTCCATTCCATTCCACTCGGATTGATTCCATTCCATTCCGTTCCATTCTTTTCCTTTCCATTCCATTCCATTACATTCTGTTCCATTCCACTCGGGTTGATTCCATTCCATTCCATTCCATTCCATTTCATTCCATTCCATTCCATTCCATTCCATTCCATTCCATTCCATTTCATTCCATTCCATTCCATTCCATTACTCTCGAGTTTATTCACTTCCATTCCATTCCATTCCATTCCATTCCATTCCACTTGATTCAATTCCCTTCTATTCGATTCCATTCCATTTCATTCCATTCCATTCCATTCCATTCCATTCCATTCCATTCCATTTCATTCCATTCTATTCCATTCCATTACATTCCCCTCGTGTTGATTCCATTCCATTCCATACTATTCCATTCCTTTCCATTCCACTTGGGTTGATTGAATTCCATGCATTCCATTCCATTCCATTCCATTCCATTCCATTCCATTCCATTCCATTGCATTCCATTTCATTCGATTCCACTCGGTTTGATTCACTTCCATTCTATTCCATTCCATTCCATTCCATTCCATTCCATTCCACTCGGGTTGATTCATTTCCATTCTATTGGGTTTCACTCCATTCCATTCCATTCCATTACATTACATTACGTTACATTCCATTCAATTCCACTCGTGCTGATTCAATTCCATTCTATTGCATTTCACTCCATTCCATTCCATTCTATTCCACTCGAGTCGAATCCATTCCATTCTATTGCATTCCATTTAATTCCATTCCATTTTGCAAGAGTGGATTCCATAACATTCTAATGCATTCCATTTAATTCCATTCCATTTTGCAAGAGTGGATTCCATACCATTCTAATGCATTCCTTTCCATTCCAGTCCATTCCATTCCCTTCTATTCCATTCCATTCCACTCGAGTTAATTCAATTACATTCTACTGCATTTCACTCTATTCCATTCCATTCCATTCCATTCCATTCCATTCCATTCCATTCCACTCGGGTTGATTCAATTCCATTGTGTTCCATTCCATTCCATTCCATTCCATTCCATTCCACTCCGGTTGATTCCATTCCGTTAAATTCCATTCAACTAGGGTTGATTCCATTCCATTCAATTCCATTCCATACCATTCCATTGCATTTCATTCCATTCCATTCCATTCCAATTGGTTCAATTTCATTCTATTCCATTGCATTCCATTCCATTCCATTCCATTCCATTCCGTTCCACTCAGGTTGATTCAATTCCATTCCATTCCATTCCATTCCATTCCAATCCATTCCTTTCCATTTTATTATATTAGATTCCATTCCATTCCATTCCACTCTGGTTTATTCAATTCCATTCTACTCCATTCATTTCCATTCAATTCCAGTCAGGTTGATTCAATTCCATTCTATTCCATTCCATTCCATTCCATTCATTCCCATTTCATTATATTCCATCCCATTCCATTCCATTCGATTCCATTCCATTCATTCCCATTTCATTCTATTCCATCTCATTCTATTACACTCGGGTGGATTCAATTCCTTTACATTCCATTCCTTTCCATTCCATTCCATTCCATTCCATTTCATTCCTATTGGTTAAATGCCATTCTATTCCATTCCATTCTATTCCATTCCATTCCATTCCAGTTGTTTCCATGACATTCCTTTCCATTCCATTCCATTCCATTCCATTCCATTCCATTCCAGTTTGTTCTATTCCGTTCTATTCCATTCCATTCCATTCCATTCCATTCCATTCCATCCCAATCCATTCCATTCCAGCTGATTCAATTCCATTCTTTTCCATTCCATTCCATTCCACTCCATTACATTCCATTCCAATGAATTCCACTCCATTCGATTCCATTCTACTCGGGTTAATTCCATTCCATTCCATTCCACTTGATTCAATTCCTTTCTATTCCATTCCATTCAATTCCATTCCAGTTCATTATTTCCATTCTTCTCCATTCCATTCCATTCCATTCCATTCCTTTCCATTCCATTCCATTCCATTCAATTCGGGTTCATTCAAATACATTCTGTTCCATTCCATTCCATTCCATTCCTTCCCATTCCATTCAATTCTGGTTCATTCAAATACATTCTGTTCCATTCCATTCCATTCAATTCCATTCCATTCAATTCGGGTTCATTCAAATACATTCTGTTCCATTCCATTCCATTCCATTCCTTTCCATTCCATTCAATTCTGGTTCATTCAAATACATTCTGTTCCATTCCATTCCATTCCATTCTATTACATTCCATTCCATTCCACTCGGGTTTATTCCATTCCATTCCATTCTATTCCATTCCATTCCATTCCATACCATTGCACTACATTCCACTCCACTCGGGTTGATTCCTTTCCATTCCATTTCATTACATTCCGTTCCATTCCACTCCAGTTGCTTCAATACCATTGTACTCCATTCCATTCCATTCCATTCCATTCCATTCCATTCCATTCTGCTCGGGTTGAATCAATTCCATTCCATTCCATTCCAGTCCATTCCAGATGACTCAATTCCTTTCTATTCCATTCCATTCCATTCCACTCCATTCCATTCCATTCCATTCCATTCCAATTGGGATGATTCCATTCCATTCTATTCCACTCGGGTTGATTCATTTCCATTCTATTGGGTTTCACTCCATTCCATTCCATTCCATTCCATTCATTTCCACTCGTGCTGATTCAATTCCATTCTATTGCATTTCACTCCATTCCATTCCATTCTATTCCACTCGAGTGGATTCCATTCCATTCTATTGCATTCCATTTAATTCCATTCCATTTTGCAAGAGTGGATTCCATACCATTCTAATGCATTCCTTTCCTATCCAATCCATTCCATTCCCTTCTATTCCATTCCATTCCACTCGGGTTGATTCAATTACATTGTACTGCATTTCACTCTATTCCATTCCATTCCATTCCATTCCATTCCATTCCATTCGGGTTGATTCAATTCCATTGTGTTCCATTCCATTCCTTTCCATTCCATTCAACTCCGGTTGATTCCATTCCGTTAAATTCCATTCCACTAGGGTTGATTCCATTCCATTCAATTCCATTTGATTCCATTCCATACCATTCCATTTCATTGCATTCCATTCCAATTGGTTCAATTTCATTCTATTCCATTGCATTCCATTCCATTTCATTCCATTCCATTCCATTCCATTTCACTTGATTCAATTCCTTTCTATTCCATTCCATTCAATTCCATTCAAGTTCATTATTTCCATTCTTCTCCATTCCATTCCATTCCATTCCATTCCTTTCCATTCCATTCGGGTTCATTCAAATACATTTTGTTCCATTCCATTCCATTCCATTCTATTCCATTCCATTCCATTCCACTCGGGTTTATTCCATTCCATTACATTCTATTCCATTCAATTGCATTCCATACCATTGCAGTACGTTCCACTCTACTAGGGTTGATTCCTTTCCATTCCATTCTATTCCATTCTATTCCATTCCTTTCCTTTCCATTCCAATCGGGTTGATTCCATTCCTTTCCATTTCATTCCATTCCATTCCATTCCATTACTCTCGAGTTTATTCACTTCCATTCCATTCCATTCCATTCCATTCCATTCCACTTGATTCAATTCCCTTCTATTCGATTCCATTCAATTCCATTCCAGTTCGTTCATTTGCATTCTACTCCATTCCATTCCATTCCATTCGGGTTGATTCAATTACATTCTGTTCCATTCCATTCCATTCCATTCCACTCGGGTTTACTCCATTTCAATCCATTCCTAACCATTCCGTTCCATTCCACTCCACTCGGGTTGATTCCTTTCCATTTCATTGCATTCCGTTCTTTTTCATTCCTTTCCATTCCATTCCACTCGGATTGATTCCATTCCATTCCGTTCCATTCTTTTCCTTTCCATTCCATTCCATTACATTCTGTTCCATTCCACTCGGGTTGATTCCATTCCATTCCATTCCATTCCATTCCATTTCATTCCATTTAATTCCATTCCATTCCATCCCATTCCATTCCATTCCATTCTATTCCATTCCATTACATTCCCCTCGTGTTGATTCCATTCCATTCCATACTATTCCATTCCTTTCCATTCCACTCGGGTTGATCGAATTCCATGCATTCCATTCCATTCCATTCCATTCCATTGCATTCTATTTCATTCGATTCCACTCGGTTTGATTCAATTCCATTCTATTTCATTCCAATCCATTCCATTCCATTCCATTCCACTCGGGTTGATTCACTTCCATTCTATTCCATTCCATTCCATTCCATTCCATTCCATTCCATTCCACTCGGGTTGATTCATTTCCATTCTATTGGGTTTCACTCCATTCCATTCCATTCCATTACATTACGTTACATTCCATTCAATTCCACTCGTGCTGATTCAATTCCATTCTATTGCATTTCACTCCATTCCATTCCATTCTATTCCACTCGAGTCGAATCCATTCCATTCTATTGCATTCCATTTAATTCCATTCCATTTTGCAAGAGTGGATTCCATAACATTCTAATGCATTCCATTTAATTCCATTCCATTTTGCAAGAGTGGATTCCATACCATTCTAATGCATTCCTTTCCATTCCAGTCCATTCCATTCCCTTCTATTCCATTCCATTCCACTCGAGTTAATTCAATTACATTCTACTGCATTTCACTCTATCCATTCCATTCCATTCCATTCCATTCCATTCCATTCCATTCCATTCCATTCCACTCGGGTTGATTCAATTCCATTGTGTTCCATTCCATTCCATTCCATTCCATTCCATTCCATTCCACTCCGGTTGATTCCATTCCGTTAAATTCCATTCAACTAGGGTTGATTCCATTCCATTCAATTCCATTCCATACCATTCCATTTCATTTCATTCCATTCCATTCCATTCCAATTGGTTCAATTTCATTCTATTCCATTGCATTCCATTCCATTTCATTCCATTCCATTCCACATGGCTTTATTCAATTCCATTCTATTCCATTCCATTCCATTCCGTTCCACTCAGGTTGATTCAATTCCATTCCATTCCATTCCATTCCATTCCAATCCATTCCTTTCCATTTTATTACATTAGATTCCATTCCATTCCATTCCACTCTGGTTTATTCAATTCCATTCTACTCCATTCATTTCCATTCAATTCCAGTCAGGTTGATTCAATTCCATTTTATTCCATTCCATTCCATTCCATTCATTCCCATTTCATTATATTCCATCCCATTCCATTCCATTCGATTCCATTCCATTCATTCCCATTTCATTCTATTCCATCTCATTCTATTACACTCGGGTGGATTCAATTCCTTTACATTCCATTCCTTTCCATTCCATTCCATTCCATTCCATTTCATTCCTATTGGTTAAATGCCATTCTATTCCATTCCATTCTATTCCATTCCATTCCATTCCAGTTGTTTCCATGACATTCCTTTCCATTCCATTCCATTCCATTCCATTCCATTCCAGTTTGTTCTATTCCGTTCTATTCCATTCCATTCCATTCCATTCCATTTCATCCCATTCCATTCCATTCCAGCTGATTCAATTCCATTCTTTTCCATTCCATTCCATTCCACTCCATTACATTCCATTCCAATGAATTCCACTCCATTCGATTCCATTCTACTCGGGTTAATTCCATTCCATTCCATTCCACTTGATTCAATTCCTTTCTATTCCATTCCATTCAATTCCATTCCAGTTCATTATTTCCATTCTTCTCCATTCCATTCCATTCCATTCCATTCCTTTCCATTCCATTCCATTCCATTCAATTCGGGTTCATTCAAATACATTCTGTTCCATTCCATTCCATTCCATTCCTTTCCATTCCATTCAATTCTGGTTCATTCAAACACATTCTGTTCCATTCCATTCCATTCAATTCCTTTCCATTCAATTCGGGCTCATTCAAATACATTCTGTTCCATTCCATTCCATTCCATTCCTTTCCATTCCATTCAATTCTGGTTCATTCAAATACATTCTGTTCCATTCCATTCCATTCCATTCTATTACATTCCATTCCATTCCACTCGGGTTTATTCCATTCCATTCCATTCTATTCCATTCCATTCCATTCCATACCATTGCACTACATTCCACTCCACTCGGGTTGATTCCTTTCCATTCCATTTCATTACATTCCGTTCCATTCCACTCCAGTTGCTTCAATACCATTGTACTCCATTCCATTCCATTCCATTCCATTCCATTCCATTCCATTCCATTCTGCTCGGGTTGAATCAATTCCATTCCATTCCATTCCAGTCCATTCCAGATGACTCAATGCCTTTCTATTCCATTCCATTCCATTCCACTCCATTCCATTCCACTCCATTCCATTCCAATTGGGATGATTCCATTCCATTCTATTCCACTCGGGTTGATTCATTTCCATTCTATTGGGTTTCACTCCATTCCATTCCATTCCATTCCATTCATTTCCACTCGTGCTGATTCAATTCCATTCTATTGCATTTCACTCCATTCCATTCCATTCTATTCCACTCGAGTGGATTCCATTCCATTCTATTGCATTCCATTTAATTCCATTCCATTTTGCAAGAGTGGATTCCATACCATTCTAATGCATTCCTATCCATTCCAATCCATTCCATTCCCTTCTATTCCATTCCATTCCACTCGGGTTGATTCAATTACATTGTACTGCATTTCACTCTATTCCATTCCATTCCATTCCATTCCATTCCATTCCATTCCATTCGGGTTGATTCAATTCCATTGTGTTCCATTCCATTCCTTTCCATTCCATTCGACTCCGGTTGATTCCATTCCGTTAAATTCCATTCCACTAGGGTTGATTCCATTCCATTCAATTCCATTTGATTCCATTCCATACCATTCCATTTCATTGCATTCCATTCCAATTGGTTCAATTTCATTCTATTCCATTGCATTCCATTCCATTTCATTCCATTCCATTCCATTCCATTTCACTTGATTCAATTCCTTTCTATTCCATTCCATTCAATTCCATTCAAGTTCATTATTTCCATTCTTCTCCATTCCAATCCATTCCATTCCTTTCCATTCCAATCCATTCCTTTCCATTTTATTACATTAGATTCCATTCCATTCCATTCCACTCTGGTTTATTCAATTCCATTCTACTCCATTCATTTCCATTCAATTCCAGTCAGGTTGATTCAATTCCATTCTATTCCATTCCATTCCATTCCATTCATTCCCATTTCATTATATTCCATCCCATTCCATTCCATTCGATTCCATTCCATTCATTCCCATTTCATTCTATTCCATCTCATTCTATTACACTCGGGTGGATTCAATTCCTTTACATTCCATTCCTTTCCATTCCATTCCATTCCATTCCATTTCATTCCTATTGGTTAAATGCCATTCTATTCCATTCCATTCTATTCCATTCCATTCCATTCCAGTTGTTTCCATGACATTCCTTTCCATTCCATTCCATTCCATTCCATTCCATTCCAGTTTGTTCTATTCCGTTCTATTCCATTCCATTCCATTCCATTCCATTCCATTCCATTTCATCCCATTCCATTCCATTCCAGCTGATTCAATTCCATTCTTTTCCATTCCATTCCATTCCACTCCATTACATTCCATTCCAATGAATTCCACTCCATTCGATTCCATTCTACTCGGGTTAATTCCATTCCATTCCATTCCACTTGATTCAATTCCTTTCTATTCCATTCCATTCAATTCCATTCCAGTTCATTATTTCCATTCTTCTCCATTCCATTCCATTCCATTCCATTCCTTTCTATTCCATTCCATTCCACTCTAGTTAATTCAGTTACATTCTACTGCATTTCACTCTATTCCATTCCATTCCATTCCATTCCACTCGGGTTGATTCAATTCCATTGTGTTCCATTCCATTCCATTCCATTCCACTCCGGTTGATTCCATTCCGTTAAATTCCATTCACCCAGGGTTGATTCCATTCCATTCAATTCCATTCGATTCCATTCCATACCATTCCATTTCATTCCATTCCATTTCATTCCATTCCATTCCACTTGGTTCAATTTCATTCTATACCATTGCATTCCATTCCATTTCATTCCATTCCATTCCACATGGCTTTATTCAATTCCATTCTATTCCCTTCCATTCCATTCCATTCCGTTCCACTCAGGTTGATTCAATTCCATTCCATTCCATTCCAATCCATTCCTTTCCATTATATTACATTCGATTCCATTCCATTCCATTCGAGTTGTTTCAATTCCATTGCATTCGATTGCATTCCATTCCATTCCACTCTGGTTTATTCAATTCCCTTCTACTCCATTCATTTCCATTCAATTCCAGTCAGGTTGATTCAATTCCATTCTATTCCATTCCATTCCATTCCATTCATTCCCATTTCATTATATTCCATCCCATTCCATTCCATTCCATTCCATTCATTCCCATTTCATTCTATTCCATCTCATTCTATTACACTCGGGTGGATTCAATTCCTTTACATTCCATTCCATTCCATTCCATTCCATTCCACTCCATTTCATTCCTATTGATTAAATGCCATTCTATTCCATTCCATTCCATTCCAGGTGTTTCCATGACATTCCTTTCCACTCCATTCCATTCCATTCCAGTTTGTTCTATTCCGTTCTATTCCATTCCATTACATTTCATCCCATTCCATTCCATTCCAGCTGATTCAATTCCATTCTTTTCCATTCCATTCCATTCCACTCCATTACATTCCATTCCAATCAATTCCACTCCATTCAATTCCATTCTACTCGGGTTAATTCCATTCCATTCCATTCCATTCCATTCCATTCCATTCCATTCCATTACACTTGATTCAATTCCTTTCTATTCCATTCCATTCAATTCCATTCCAGTTCATTATTTCCATTCTTCTCCATTCCATTCCATTCCATTCCTTTCCATTCCATTCCATTCCATTCCATTCGGGTTCATTCAAATACATTGTGTTCCATTCCATTCCATTGCATTCTATTCCATTCCATTCCACTCCACTCGGGTTTATTCCATTCCATTACATTCTATTCCATTCCATTCCATTCCATACCATTGCAGTACGTTCCACTCCACTCGGGTTGATTCCTTTCCATTCCATTCCATTCCATTCTATTCCATTCCTTTCCTTTCCATTCCAATCGGGTTGATTCCATTCCATTCTATTCCTTTCCATTCCATTTCATTACATTCCGTTCCATTCCACTCCAGTTGCTTCAATACCATTCTACTCCATTCCATTCCATTCCATTCCATTCCATTCCATTCCATTCCATTCGGGTTGATTCAATTCCATTGTGTTCCATTCCATTCCTTTCCATTCCATTCGACTCCGGTTGATTCCATTCCGTTAAATTCCATTCCACTAGGGTTGATTCCATTCCATTCAATTCCATTTGATTCCATTCCATACCATTCCATTTCATTGCATTCCATTCCAATTGGTTCAATTTCATTCTATTCCATTGCATTCCATTCCATTTCATTCCATTCCATTCCACATGTCTTTATTCAATTCCAATCTATTCCATTCCATTCTATTCCATTCCACTCCCTTCCACTCAGGTTGATTCAATTCCATTCCATTCCAATCCGTTCCTTTCCTTTATATTACATTCGATTCCATTCCATTCCATTCGAGTTGTTTAAATTCCTTTGCATTCCATTGCATTCCATTCCATTCCACTCTGGTTTATTCAATTCCATTCTACTCCAATCAATTCCATTCAATTCCAGTCAGGTTGATTCAATTCAATTCCATTCCATTCCATTCCATTCATTTCCATTTCATTATTTTCCATCCCATTCCATTCCATTCATTCCCATTTCATTCTATCCCATCCCATTCTATTACACTCGGGTTGATTCCATTCCATTCCATTCCATTCCTATCGATTAAATGCCATTCTATTCCATTCCATTCTATTCCATTCCATTCCATTCTATTCCATTCCATTCCATTCCACTCGGGTTTATTCCATTCCATTACATTCTATTCCATTCAATTGCATTCCATACCATTGCAGTACGTTCCACTCTACTAGGGTTGATTCCTTTCCATTCCATTCTATTCCATTCTATTCCATTCCTTTCCTTTCCATTCCAATCGGGTTGATTCCATTCCTTTCCATTTCATTCCATTCCATTCCATTCCATTACTCTCGAGTTTATTCACTTCCATTCCATTCCATTCCATTCCATTCCATTCCACTTGATTCAATTCCCTTCTATTCGATTCCATTCAATTCCATTCCAGTTCGTTCATTTGCATTCTACTCCATTCCATTCCATTCCATTCGGGTTGATTCAATTACATTCTGTTCCATTCCATTCCATTCCATTCCACTCGGGTTTACTCCATTTCAATCCATTCCTAACCATTCCGTTCCATTCCACTCCACTCGGGTTGATTCCTTTCCATTTCATTGCATTCCGTTCTTTTTCATTCCTTTCCATTCCATTCCACTCGGATTGATTCCATTCCATTCCGTTCCATTCTTTTCCTTTCCATTCCATTCCATTACCTTCTGTTCCATTCCACTCGGGTTGATTCCATTCCATTCCATTCCATTCCATTCCATTTCATTCCATTTAATTCCATTCCATTCCATTCCATTCCATTCCATTCCATTCCATTTCATTCCATTCTATTCCATTCCATTACATTCCCCTCGTGTTGATTCCATTCCATTCCATACTATTCCATTCCTTTCCATTCCACTCGGGTTGATCGAATTCCATGCATTCCATTCCATTCCATTCCATTCCATTCCATTCCATTCCATTCCATTGCATTCCATTTCATTCGATTCCACTCGGTTTGATTCAATTCCATTCTATTTCATTCCAATCCATTCCATTCCATTCCATTCCACTCGGGTTGATTCACTTCCATTCTATTCCATTCCATTCCATTCCATTCCATTCCATTCCACTCGGGTTGATTCATTTCCATTCTATTGGGTTTCACTCCATTCCATTCCATTCCATTACATTACATTACGTTACATTCCATTCAATTCCACTCGTGCTGATTCAATTCCATTCTATTGCATTTCACTCCATTCCATTCCATTCTATTCCACTCGAGTCGAATCCATTCCATTCTATTGCATTCCATTTAATTCCATTCCATTTTGCAAGAGTGGATTCCATAACATTCTAATGCATTCCATTTAATTCCATTCCATTTTGCAAGAGTGGATTCCATACCATTCTAATGCATTCCTTTCCATTCCAGTCCATTCCATTCCCTTCTATTCCATTCCATTCCACTCGAGTTAATTCAATTACATTCTACTGCATTTCACTCTATTCCATTCCATTCCATTCCATTCCATTCCATTCCATTCCACTCGGGTTGATTCAATTCCATTGTGTTCCATTCCATTCCATTCCATTCCATTCCATTCCACTCCGGTTGATTCCATTCCGTTAAATTCCATTCAACTAGGGTTGATTCCATTCCATTCAATTCCATTCCATACCATTCCATTTCATTTCATTCCATTCCATTCCATTCCAATTGGTTCAATTTCATTCTATTCCATTGCATTCCATTCCATTTCATTCCATTCCATTCCACATGGCTTTATTCAATTCCATTCTATTCCATTCCATTCCATTCCATTCCATTCCGTTCCACTCAGGTTGATTCAATTCCATTCCATTCCATTCCATTCCATTCCAATCCATTCCTTTCCATTTTATTACATTAGATTCCATTCCATTCCATTCCACTCTGGTTTATTCAATTCCATTCTACTCCATTCATTTCCATTCAATTCCAGTCAGGTTGATTCAATTCCATTCTATTCCATTCCATTCCATTCCATTCATTCCCATTTCATTATATTCCATCCCATTCCATTCCATTCGATTCCATTCCATTCATTCCCATTTCATTCTATTCCATCTCATTCTATTACACTCGGGTGGATTCAATTCCTTTACATTCCATTCCTTTCCATTCCATTCCATTCCATTCCATTTCATTCCTATTGGTTAAATGCCATTCTATTCCATTCCATTCTA
Source organism: Pan troglodytes (assembly GCF_028858775.2). Lineage (NCBI taxonomy): Eukaryota > Metazoa > Chordata > Mammalia > Primates > Hominidae > Pan > Pan troglodytes. The sequence goes on along the minus strand of NC_072420.2, from coordinate 4,004,089 downwards.
TTCCATTCCATTCCATTCCAGTTGTTTCCATGACATTCCTTTCCATTCCATTCCATTCCATTCCATTCCATTCCAGTTTGTTCTATTCCGTTCTATTCCATTCCATTCCATTCCATTCCATTCCATTCCATTTCATCCCATTCCATTCCATTCCAGCTGATTCAATTCCATTCTTTTCCATTCCATTCCATTCCACTCCATTACATTCCATTCCAATGAATTCCACTCCATTCGATTCCATTCTACTCGGGTTAATTCCATTCCATTCCATTCCACTTGATTCAATTCCTTTCTATTCCATTCCATTCAATTCCATTCCAGTTCATTATTTCCATTCTTCTCCATTCCATTCCATTCCATTCCATTCCTTTCCATTCCATTCCATTCCATTCAATTCGGGTTCATTCAAATACATTCTGTTCCATTCCATTCCATTCCATTCCTTTCCATTCCATTCAATTCTGGTTCATTCAAATACATTCTGTTCCATTCCATTCCATTCAATTCCATTCCATTCAATTCGGGTTCATTCAAATACATTCTGTTCCATTCCATTCCATTCCATTCTATTACATTCCATTCCATTCCACTCGGGTTTATTCCATTCCATTCCATTCTATTCCATTCCATTCCATTCCATACCATTGCACTACATTCCACTCCACTCGGGTTAATTCCTTTCCATTCCATTTCATTACATTCCGTTCCATTCCACTCCAGTTGCTTCAGTACCATTGTACTCCATTCCATTCCATTCCATTCCATTCCATTCTGCTCGGGTTGAATCAATTCCATTCCATTCCATTCCAGTCCATTCCAGATGACTCAATTCCTTTCTATTCCATTCCATTCCATTCCACTCCATTCCATTCCATTCCATTCCATTCCAATTGGCATGATTCCATTCCATTCTATTCCACTCGGGTTGATTCATTTCCATTCTATTGGGTTTCACTCCATTCCATTCCATTCCATTCCATTCATTTCCACTCGTGCTGATTCAATTCCATTCTATTGCATTTCACTCCATTCCATTCCATTCTATTCCACTCGAGTGGATTCCATTCCATTCTATTGCATTCCATTTAATTCCATTCCATTTTGCAAGAGTGGATTCCATACCATTCTAATGCATTCCTTTCCTATCCAATCCATTCCATTCCCTTCTATTCCATTCCATTCCACTCGGGTTGATTCAATTACATTCTACTGCATTTCACTCTATTCCATTCCATTCCATTCCATTCCATTCCATTCCATTCCATTCGGGTTGATTCAATTCCATTGTGTTCCATTCCATTCCTTTCCATTCCATTCGACTCCGGTTGATTCCATTCCGTTAAATTCCATTCCACTAGGGTTGATTCCATTCCATTCAATTCCATTTGATTCCATTCCATACCATTCCATTTCATTGCATTCCATTCCAATTGGTTCAATTTCATTCTATTCCATTGCATTCCATTCCATTTCATTCCATTCCATTCCACATGTCTTTATTCAATTCCATTCTATTCCATTCCATTCTATTCCATTCCACTCCCTTCCACTCAGGTTGATTCAATTCCATTCCATTCCAATCCGTTCCTTTCCTTTATATTACATTCGATTCCATTCCATTCCATTCGAGTTGTTTAAATTCCTTTGCATTCCATTGCATTCCATTCCATTCCACTCTGGTTTATTCAATTCCATTCTACTCCAATCAATTCCATTCAATTCCAGTCAGGTTGATTCAATTCAATTCCATTCCATTCCATTCCATTCATTTCCATTTCATTATTTTCCATCCCATTCCATTCCATTCCATTCCATTCATTCCCATTTCATTCTATCCCATCCCATTCTATTACACTCGGGTTGATTCCATTCCATTCCATTCCATTCCTGTCGATTAAATGCCATTCTATTCCATTCCATTCTATTCCATTCCATTCCATTCTATTCCATTCCATTCCATTCAAGTTGTTTCCATGACATTCCTTTCCATTCCATTCCTTTCCATTCCATTCCAGTTGATTCTATTCCGTTCTATTCCATTCCATTCCATTCCATTTCATCCCATTCCATTCCATTCCAGTTGATTCTATTCCGTTCTATTCGATTCCATTCCATTCCATTCCACTCCTTTACATTCCATTCCAGTCAATTCCACTCCATTCGACTCCATTCTACTCGGGTTTATTCCATTCCATTCCATTCCATTCCATTCCATTCCATTCCATTCCATTCCATTTCACTTGATTCAATTCCTTTCTATTCCATTCCATTCAATTCCATTCAAGTTCATTATTTCCATTCTTCTCCATTCTATTCCATTCCATTCCTTTCCATTCCATTCGGGTTCATTCAAATACATTGTGTTCCATTCCAATCCATTCCATTCTATTCCATTCCATTCCATTCCACTCGGGTTTATTCCATTCCATTACATTCTATTCCATTCAATTGCATTCCATACCATTGCAGTACGTTCCACTCTACTAGGGTTGATTCCTTTCCATTCCATTCTATTCCATTCTATTCCATTCCTTTCCTTTCCATTCCAATCGGGTTGATTCCATTCCTTTCCATTTCATTCCATTCCATTCCATTCCATTACTCTCGAGTTTATTCACTTCCATTCCATTCCATTCCATTCCATTCCATTCCACTTGATTCAATTCCCTTCTATTCGATTCCATTCAATTCCATTCCAGTTCGTTCATTTGCATTCTACTCCATTCCATTCCATTCCATTCGGGTTGATTCAATTACATTCTGTTCCATTCCATTCCATTCCATTCCACTCGGGTTTACTCCATTTCAATCCATTCCTAACCATTCCGTTCCATTCCACTCCACTCGGGTTGATTCCTTTCCATTTCATTGCATTCCGTTCTTTTTCATTCCTTTCCATTCCATTCCACTCGGATTGATTCCATTCCATTCCGTTCCATTCTTTTCCTTTCCATTCCATTCCATTACATTCTGTTCCATTCCACTCGGGTTGATTCCATTCCATTCCATTCCATTTCATTCCATTTAATTCCATTCCATTCCATTCCATTCCATTCCATTCCATTCCATTCCATTCCATTTCATTCCATTCTATTCCATTCCATTACATTCCCCTCGTGTTGATTCCATTCCATTCCATACTATTCCATTCCTTTCCATTCCACTCGGGTTGATCGAATTCCATGCATTCCATTCCATTCCATTCCATTCCATTCCATTCCATTGCATTCCATTTCATTCGATTCCACTCGGTTTGATTCAATTCCATTCTATTTCATTCCAATCCATTCCATTCCATTCCATTCCACTCGGGTTGATTCACTTCCATTCTATTCCATTCCATTCCATTCCATTCCATTCCATTCCATTCCACTCGGGTTGATTCATTTCCATTCTATTGGGTTTCACTCCATTCCATTCCATTCCATTCCATTACATTACGTTACATTCCATTCAATTCCACTCGTGCTGATTCAATTCCATTCTATTGCATTTCACTCCATTCCATTCCATTCTATTCCACTCGAGTCGAATCCATTCCATTCTATTGCATTCCATTTAATTCCATTCCATTTTGCAAGAGTGGATTCCATAACATTCTAATGCATTCCATTTAATTCCATTCCATTTTGCAAGAGTGGATTCCATACCATTCTAATGCATTCCTTTCCATTCCAGTCCATTCCATTCCCTTCTATTCCATTCCATTCCACTCGAGTTAATTCAATTACATTCTACTGCATTTCACTCTATTCCATTCCATTCCATTCCATTCCATTCCACTCGGGTTGATTCAATTCCATTGTGTTCCATTCCATTCCATTCCATTCCATTCCATTCCACTCCGGTTGATTCCATTCCGTTAAATTCCATTCAACTAGGGTTGATTCCATTCCATTCAATTCCATTCCATACCATTCCATTTCATTTCATTCCATTCCATTCCATTCCAATTGGTTCAATTTCATTCTATTCCATTGCATTCCATTCCATTTCATTCCATTCCATTCCACATGGCTTTATTCAATTCCATTCTATTCCATTCCATTCCATTCCATTCCATTCCGTTCCACTCAGGTTGATTCAATTCCATTCCATTCCATTCCATTCCATTCCAATCCATTCCTTTCCATTTTATTACATTAGATTCCATTCCATTCCATTCCACTCTGGTTTATTCAATTCCATTCTACTCCATTCATTTCCATTCAATTCCAGTCAGGTTGATTCAATTCCATTCTATTCCATTCCATTCCATTCCATTCATTCCCATTTCATTATATTCCATCCCATTCCATTCCATTCGATTCCATTCCATTCATTCCCATTTCATTCTATTCCATCTCATTCTATTACACTCGGGTGGATTCAATTCCTTTACATTCCATTCCTTTCCATTCCATTCCATTCCATTCCATTTCATTCCTATTGGTTAAATGCCATTCTATTCCATTCCATTCTATTCCATTCCATTCCATTCCAGTTGTTTCCATGACATTCCTTTCCATTCCATTCCATTCCATTCCATTCCATTCCAGTTTGTTCTATTCCGTTCTATTCCATTCCATTCCATTCCATTCCATTCCATTCCATTCCATTCCATTCCAGTTTGTTCTATTCCGTTCTATTCCATTCCATTCCATTCCATTCCATTCCATTCCATTTCATCCCATTCCATTCCATTCCAGCTGATTCAATTCCATTCTTTTCCATTCCATTCCATTCCACTCCATTACATTCCATTCCAATGAATTCCACTCCATTCGATTCCATTCTACTCGGGTTAATTCCATTCCATTCCATTCCACTTGATTCAATTCCTTTCTATTCCATTCCATTCAATTCCATTCCAGTTCATTATTTCCATTCTTCTCCATTCCATTCCATTCCATTCCATTCCTTTCCATTCCATTCCATTCCATTCAATTCGGGTTCATTCAAATACATTCTGTTCCATTCCATTCCATTCCATTCCTTTCCATTCCATTCAATTCTGGTTCATTCAAATACATTCTGTTCCATTCCATTCCATTCAATTCCATTCCATTCAATTCGGGTTCATTCAAATACATTCTGTTCCATTCCATTCCATTCCATTCCTTTCCATTCCATTCAATTCTGGTTCATTCAAATACATTCTGTTCCATTCCATTCCATTCCATTCTATTACATTCCATTCCATTCCACTCGGGTTTATTCCATTCCATTACATTCTATTCCATTCCATTCCATTCCATACCATTGCACTACATTCCACTCCACTCGGGTTGATTCCTTTCCATTCCATTTCATTACATTCCGTTCCATTCCACTCCAGTTGCTTCAATACCATTGTACTCCATTCCATTCCATTCCATTCCATTCCATTCCATTCTGCTCGGGTTGAATCAATTCCATTCCATTCCATTCCAGTCCATTCCAGATGACTCAATTCCTTTCTATTCCATTCCATTCCATTCCACTCCATTCCATTCCATTCCATTCCATTCCACTCCACTCGGGTTGATTCATTTCCATTCTATTGGGTTTCACTCCATTCCATTCCATTCCATTCCATTCCATTCCATTCTATTCCATTCATTTCCACTCGTGCTGATTCAATTCCATTCTATTGCATTTCACTCCATTCCATTCCATTCTATTCCACTCGAGTGGATTCCATTCCATTCTATTGCATTCCATTTAATTCCATTGCATTTTGCAAGAGTGGATTCCATACCATTCTAATGCATTCCTTTCCTATCCAATCCATTCCATTCCCTTCTATTCCATTCCATTCCACTCGGGTTGATTCAATTACATTCTACTGCATTTCACTCTATTCCATTCCATTCCATTCCATTCCATTCCATTCCATTCCATTCCATTCCATTCGGGTTGATTCAATTCCATTGTGTTCCATTCCATTCCATTCCATTCCATTCCATTCCATTCCACTCTGGTTGATTCCATTCCGTTAAATTCCATTCCACTAGGGTTGATTCCATTCCATTCAATTCCATTTGATTCCATTCCATACCGTTCCATTTCATTCCATTCCATTCCAATTGGTTCAATTTCATTCTATTCCATTGCATTCCATTCCATTTCATTCCATTCCATTCCACATGTCTTTATTCAATTCCATTCTATTCCATTCCATTCCATTCCATTCCACTCCCTTCCACTCAGGTTGATTCAATTCCATTCCATTCCATTCCATTCCAATCCATTCCTTTCCATTATATTACATTCGATTCCATTCCATTCCATTCGAGTTGTTTCAATTCCTTTGCATTCCATTGCATTCCATGCCATTCCACTCTGGTTTATTCAATTCCATTGTACTCCATTCAATTCCAGTCAATTCCAGTCAGGTTGATTCAATTCAATTCCATTCCATTCCATTCCATTCATTCCCATTTCATTATTTTCCATTCCATTCCATTCCATTCCATTCCATTCATTCTCATTTCATTCTATCCCATCCCATTCTATTACACTCGGGTTGATTCCATTCCATTCCATTCCATTCCATTCCTATTGATTAAATGCCGTTCTATTCCATTCCATTCTATTCCATTCCATTCCATTCTATTCCATTCCATTCCATTCCAGTTGTTTCCATGACATTCCTTTCCATTCCATTCCATTCCACTCGGGTTGATTCATTTCCATTCTATTGGGTTTCACTCCATTCCATTCCATTCCATTCCATTCCATTCCATTCCATTCTATTCCATTCATTTCCACTCATGCTGATTCAATTCCATTCTATTGCATTTCACTCCATTCCATTCCATTCTATTCCACTCGAGTGGATTCCATTCCATTCTATTGCATTCCATTTAATTCCATTCCATTTTGCAAGAGTGGATTCCATACCATTCTAATGCATTCCTTTCCTATCCAATCCATTCCATTCCCTTCTATTCCATTCCATTCCACTCGGGTTGATTCAATTACATTGTACTGCATTTCACTCTATTCCATTCCATTCCATTCCATTCCATTCCATTCCATTCCATTCGGGTTGATTCAATTCCATTGTGTTCCATTCCATTCCTTTCCATTCCATTCGACTCCGGTTGATTCCATTCCGTTAAATTCCATTCCACTAGGGTTGATTCCATTCCATTCAATTCCATTTGATTCCATTCCATACCATTCCATTTCATTGCATTCCATTCCAATTGGTTCAATTTCATTCTATTCCATTGCATTCCATTCCATTTCATTCCATTCCATTCCACATGTCTTTATTCAATTCCATTCTATTCCATTCCATTCTATTCCATTCCACTCCCTTCCACTCAGGTTGATTCAATTCCATTCCATTCCAATCCGTTCCTTTCCTTTATATTACATTCGATTCCATTCCATTCCATTCGAGTTGTTTAAATTCCTTTGCATTCCATTGCATTCCATTCCATTCCACTCTGGTTTATTCAATTCCATTCTACTCCAATCAATTCCATTCAATTCCAGTCAGGTTGATTCAATTCAATTCCATTCCATTCCATTCCATTCATTTCCATTTCATTATTTTCCATCCCATTCCATTCCATTCCATTCCATTCATTCCCATTTCATTCTATCCCATCCCATTCTATTACACTCGGGTTGATTCCATTCCATTCCATTCCATTCCTATCGATTAAATGCCATTCTATTCCATTCCATTCTATTCCATTCCATTCCATTCTATTCCATTCCATTCCACTCAAGTTGTTTCCATGACATTCCTTTCCATTCCATTCCATTCCATTCCATTCCATTCCAGTTGATTCTATTCCGTTCTATTCCATTCCATTCCATTCCATTCCATTCCATTTCATCCCATTCCATTCCATTCCAGTTGATTCAATTCCATTCTTTTCCATTCCATTCCATTCCATTCCACTCCTTTACATTCCATTCCAGTCAATTCCACTCCATTCGACTCCATTCTACTCGGGTTTATTCCATTCCATTCCATTCCATTCCATTCCATTCCATTTCACTTGATTCAATTCCTTTCTATTCCATTCCATTCAATTCCATTCAAGTTCATTATTTCCATTCTTCTCCATTCCATTCCATTCCATTCCATTCCTTTCCATTCCATTCGGGTTCATTCAAATACATTGTGTTCCATTCCATTCCATTCCATTCTATTCCATTCCATTCCATTCCACTCGGGTTTATTCCATTCCATTACATTCTATTCCATTCAATTGCATTCCATACCATTGCAGTACGTTCCACTCTACTAGGGTTGATTCCTTTCCATTCCATTCTATTCCATTCTATTCCATTCCTTTCCTTTCCATTCCAATCGGGTTGATTCCATTCCTTTCCATTTCATTCCATTCCATTCCATTCCATTACTCTCGAGTTTATTCACTTCCATTCCATTCCATTCCATTCCATTCCATTCCACTTGATTCAATTCCCTTCTATTCGATTCCATTCAATTCCATTCCAGTTCGTTCATTTGCATTCTACTCCATTCCATTCCATTCCATTCGGGTTGATTCAATTACATTCTGTTCCATTCCATTCCATTCCATTCCACTCGGGTTTACTCCATTTCAATCCATTCCTAACCATTCCGTTCCATTCCACTCCACTCGGGTTGATTCCTTTCCATTTCATTGCATTCCGTTCTTTTTCATTCCTTTCCATTCCATTCCACTCGGATTGATTCCATTCCATTCCGTTCCATTCTTTTCCTTTCCATTCCATTCCATTACATTCTGTTCCATTCCACTCGGGTTGATTCCATTCCATTCCATTCCATTCCATTCCATTTCATTCCATTCCATTCCATTCCATTCCATTCCATTCCATTCCATTTCATTCCATTCCATTCCATTCCATTACTCTCGAGTTTATTCACTTCCATTCCATTCCATTCCATTCCATTCCATTCCACTTGATTCAATTCCCTTCTATTCGATTCCATTCCATTTCATTCCATTCCATTCCATTCCATTCCATTCCATTCCATTTCATTCCATTCTATTCCATTCCATTACATTCCCCTCGTGTTGATTCCATTCCATTCCATACTATTCCATTCCTTTCCATTCCACTTGGGTTGATTGAATTCCATGCATTCCATTCCATTCCATTCCATTCCATTCCATTCCATTCCATTCCATTGCATTCCATTTCATTCGATTCCACTCGGTTTGATTCACTTCCATTCTATTCCATTCCATTCCATTCCATTCCATTCCATTCCACTCGGGTTGATTCATTTCCATTCTATTGGGTTTCACTCCATTCCATTCCATTCCATTACATTACATTACGTTACATTCCATTCAATTCCACTCGTGCTGATTCAATTCCATTCTATTGCATTTCACTCCATTCCATTCCATTCTATTCCACTCGAGTCGAATCCATTCCATTCTATTGCATTCCATTTAATTCCATTCCATTTTGCAAGAGTGGATTCCATAACATTCTAATGCATTCCATTTAATTCCATTCCATTTTGCAAGAGTGGATTCCATACCATTCTAATGCATTCCTTTCCATTCCAGTCCATTCCATTCCCTTCTATTCCATTCCATTCCACTCGAGTTAATTCAATTACATTCTACTGCATTTCACTCTATTCCATTCCATTCCATTCCATTCCATTCCATTCCATTCCATTCCACTCGGGTTGATTCAATTCCATTGTGTTCCATTCCATTCCATTCCATTCCATTCCATTCCACTCCGGTTGATTCCATTCCGTTAAATTCCATTCAACTAGGGTTGATTCCATTCCATTCAATTCCATTCCATACCATTCCATTGCATTTCATTCCATTCCATTCCATTCCAATTGGTTCAATTTCATTCTATTCCATTGCATTCCATTCCATTCCATTCCATTCCATTCCGTTCCACTCAGGTTGATTCAATTCCATTCCATTCCATTCCATTCCATTCCAATCCATTCCTTTCCATTTTATTATATTAGATTCCATTCCATTCCATTCCACTCTGGTTTATTCAATTCCATTCTACTCCATTCATTTCCATTCAATTCCAGTCAGGTTGATTCAATTCCATTCTATTCCATTCCATTCCATTCCATTCATTCCCATTTCATTATATTCCATCCCATTCCATTCCATTCGATTCCATTCCATTCATTCCCATTTCATTCTATTCCATCTCATTCTATTACACTCGGGTGGATTCAATTCCTTTACATTCCATTCCTTTCCATTCCATTCCATTCCATTCCATTTCATTCCTATTGGTTAAATGCCATTCTATTCCATTCCATTCTATTCCATTCCATTCCATTCCAGTTGTTTCCATGACATTCCTTTCCATTCCATTCCATTCCATTCCATTCCATTCCATTCCAGTTTGTTCTATTCCGTTCTATTCCATTCCATTCCATTCCATTCCATTCCATTCCATCCCAATCCATTCCATTCCAGCTGATTCAATTCCATTCTTTTCCATTCCATTCCATTCCACTCCATTACATTCCATTCCAATGAATTCCACTCCATTCGATTCCATTCTACTCGGGTTAATTCCATTCCATTCCATTCCACTTGATTCAATTCCTTTCTATTCCATTCCATTCAATTCCATTCCAGTTCATTATTTCCATTCTTCTCCATTCCATTCCATTCCATTCCATTCCTTTCCATTCCATTCCATTCCATTCAATTCGGGTTCATTCAAATACATTCTGTTCCATTCCATTCCATTCCATTCCTTCCCATTCCATTCAATTCTGGTTCATTCAAATACATTCTGTTCCATTCCATTCCATTCAATTCCATTCCATTCAATTCGGGTTCATTCAAATACATTCTGTTCCATTCCATTCCATTCCATTCCTTTCCATTCCATTCAATTCTGGTTCATTCAAATACATTCTGTTCCATTCCATTCCATTCCATTCTATTACATTCCATTCCATTCCACTCGGGTTTATTCCATTCCATTCCATTCTATTCCATTCCATTCCATTCCATACCATTGCACTACATTCCACTCCACTCGGGTTGATTCCTTTCCATTCCATTTCATTACATTCCGTTCCATTCCACTCCAGTTGCTTCAATACCATTGTACTCCATTCCATTCCATTCCATTCCATTCCATTCCATTCCATTCTGCTCGGGTTGAATCAATTCCATTCCATTCCATTCCAGTCCATTCCAGATGACTCAATTCCTTTCTATTCCATTCCATTCCATTCCACTCCATTCCATTCCATTCCATTCCATTCCAATTGGGATGATTCCATTCCATTCTATTCCACTCGGGTTGATTCATTTCCATTCTATTGGGTTTCACTCCATTCCATTCCATTCCATTCCATTCATTTCCACTCGTGCTGATTCAATTCCATTCTATTGCATTTCACTCCATTCCATTCCATTCTATTCCACTCGAGTGGATTCCATTCCATTCTATTGCATTCCATTTAATTCCATTCCATTTTGCAAGAGTGGATTCCATACCATTCTAATGCATTCCTTTCCTATCCAATCCATTCCATTCCCTTCTATTCCATTCCATTCCACTCGGGTTGATTCAATTACATTGTACTGCATTTCACTCTATTCCATTCCATTCCATTCCATTCCATTCCATTCCATTCGGGTTGATTCAATTCCATTGTGTTCCATTCCATTCCTTTCCATTCCATTCAACTCCGGTTGATTCCATTCCGTTAAATTCCATTCCACTAGGGTTGATTCCATTCCATTCAATTCCATTTGATTCCATTCCATACCATTCCATTTCATTGCATTCCATTCCAATTGGTTCAATTTCATTCTATTCCATTGCATTCCATTCCATTTCATTCCATTCCATTCCATTCCATTTCACTTGATTCAATTCCTTTCTATTCCATTCCATTCAATTCCATTCAAGTTCATTATTTCCATTCTTCTCCATTCCATTCCATTCCATTCCATTCCTTTCCATTCCATTCGGGTTCATTCAAATACATTTTGTTCCATTCCATTCCATTCCATTCTATTCCATTCCATTCCATTCCACTCGGGTTTATTCCATTCCATTACATTCTATTCCATTCAATTGCATTCCATACCATTGCAGTACGTTCCACTCTACTAGGGTTGATTCCTTTCCATTCCATTCTATTCCATTCTATTCCATTCCTTTCCTTTCCATTCCAATCGGGTTGATTCCATTCCTTTCCATTTCATTCCATTCCATTCCATTCCATTACTCTCGAGTTTATTCACTTCCATTCCATTCCATTCCATTCCATTCCATTCCACTTGATTCAATTCCCTTCTATTCGATTCCATTCAATTCCATTCCAGTTCGTTCATTTGCATTCTACTCCATTCCATTCCATTCCATTCGGGTTGATTCAATTACATTCTGTTCCATTCCATTCCATTCCATTCCACTCGGGTTTACTCCATTTCAATCCATTCCTAACCATTCCGTTCCATTCCACTCCACTCGGGTTGATTCCTTTCCATTTCATTGCATTCCGTTCTTTTTCATTCCTTTCCATTCCATTCCACTCGGATTGATTCCATTCCATTCCGTTCCATTCTTTTCCTTTCCATTCCATTCCATTACATTCTGTTCCATTCCACTCGGGTTGATTCCATTCCATTCCATTCCATTCCATTCCATTTCATTCCATTTAATTCCATTCCATTCCATCCCATTCCATTCCATTCCATTCTATTCCATTCCATTACATTCCCCTCGTGTTGATTCCATTCCATTCCATACTATTCCATTCCTTTCCATTCCACTCGGGTTGATCGAATTCCATGCATTCCATTCCATTCCATTCCATTCCATTGCATTCTATTTCATTCGATTCCACTCGGTTTGATTCAATTCCATTCTATTTCATTCCAATCCATTCCATTCCATTCCATTCCACTCGGGTTGATTCACTTCCATTCTATTCCATTCCATTCCATTCCATTCCATTCCATTCCATTCCACTCGGGTTGATTCATTTCCATTCTATTGGGTTTCACTCCATTCCATTCCATTCCATTACATTACGTTACATTCCATTCAATTCCACTCGTGCTGATTCAATTCCATTCTATTGCATTTCACTCCATTCCATTCCATTCTATTCCACTCGAGTCGAATCCATTCCATTCTATTGCATTCCATTTAATTCCATTCCATTTTGCAAGAGTGGATTCCATAACATTCTAATGCATTCCATTTAATTCCATTCCATTTTGCAAGAGTGGATTCCATACCATTCTAATGCATTCCTTTCCATTCCAGTCCATTCCATTCCCTTCTATTCCATTCCATTCCACTCGAGTTAATTCAATTACATTCTACTGCATTTCACTCTATCCATTCCATTCCATTCCATTCCATTCCATTCCATTCCATTCCATTCCATTCCACTCGGGTTGATTCAATTCCATTGTGTTCCATTCCATTCCATTCCATTCCATTCCATTCCATTCCACTCCGGTTGATTCCATTCCGTTAAATTCCATTCAACTAGGGTTGATTCCATTCCATTCAATTCCATTCCATACCATTCCATTTCATTTCATTCCATTCCATTCCATTCCAATTGGTTCAATTTCATTCTATTCCATTGCATTCCATTCCATTTCATTCCATTCCATTCCACATGGCTTTATTCAATTCCATTCTATTCCATTCCATTCCATTCCGTTCCACTCAGGTTGATTCAATTCCATTCCATTCCATTCCATTCCATTCCAATCCATTCCTTTCCATTTTATTACATTAGATTCCATTCCATTCCATTCCACTCTGGTTTATTCAATTCCATTCTACTCCATTCATTTCCATTCAATTCCAGTCAGGTTGATTCAATTCCATTTTATTCCATTCCATTCCATTCCATTCATTCCCATTTCATTATATTCCATCCCATTCCATTCCATTCGATTCCATTCCATTCATTCCCATTTCATTCTATTCCATCTCATTCTATTACACTCGGGTGGATTCAATTCCTTTACATTCCATTCCTTTCCATTCCATTCCATTCCATTCCATTTCATTCCTATTGGTTAAATGCCATTCTATTCCATTCCATTCTATTCCATTCCATTCCATTCCAGTTGTTTCCATGACATTCCTTTCCATTCCATTCCATTCCATTCCATTCCATTCCAGTTTGTTCTATTCCGTTCTATTCCATTCCATTCCATTCCATTCCATTTCATCCCATTCCATTCCATTCCAGCTGATTCAATTCCATTCTTTTCCATTCCATTCCATTCCACTCCATTACATTCCATTCCAATGAATTCCACTCCATTCGATTCCATTCTACTCGGGTTAATTCCATTCCATTCCATTCCACTTGATTCAATTCCTTTCTATTCCATTCCATTCAATTCCATTCCAGTTCATTATTTCCATTCTTCTCCATTCCATTCCATTCCATTCCATTCCCTTCCATTCCATTCCATTCCATTCAATTCGGGTTCATTCAAATACATTCTGTTCCATTCCATTCCATTCCATTCCTTTCCATTCCATTCAATTCTGGTTCATTCAAACACATTCTGTTCCATTCCATTCCATTCAATTCCTTTCCATTCAATTCGGGCTCATTCAAATACATTCTGTTCCATTCCATTCCATTCCATTCCTTTCCATTCCATTCAATTCTGGTTCATTCAAATACATTCTGTTCCATTCCATTCCATTCCATTCTATTACATTCCATTCCATTCCACTCGGGTTTATTCCATTCCATTCCATTCTATTCCATTCCATTCCATTCCATACCATTGCACTACATTCCACTCCACTCGGGTTGATTCCTTTCCATTCCATTTCATTACATTCCGTTCCATTCCACTCCAGTTGCTTCAATACCATTGTACTCCATTCCATTCCATTCCATTCCATTCCATTCCATTCCATTCTGCTCGGGTTGAATCAATTCCATTCCATTCCATTCCAGTCCATTCCAGATGACTCAATGCCTTTCTATTCCATTCCATTCCATTCCACTCCATTCCATTCCACTCCATTCCATTCCAATTGGGATGATTCCATTCCATTCTATTCCACTCGGGTTGATTCATTTCCATTCTATTGGGTTTCACTCCATTCCATTCCATTCCATTCCATTCATTTCCACTCGTGCTGATTCAATTCCATTCTATTGCATTTCACTCCATTCCATTCCATTCTATTCCACTCGAGTGGATTCCATTCCATTCTATTGCATTCCATTTAATTCCATTCCATTTTGCAAGAGTGGATTCCATACCATTCTAATGCATTCCTATCCATTCCAATCCATTCCATTCCCTTCTATTCCATTCCATTCCACTCGGGTTGATTCAATTACATTGTACTGCATTTCACTCTATTCCATTCCATTCCATTCCATTCCATTCCATTCCATTCCATTCGGGTTGATTCAATTCCATTGTGTTCCATTCCATTCCTTTCCATTCCATTCGACTCCGGTTGATTCCATTCCGTTAAATTCCATTCCACTAGGGTTGATTCCATTCCATTCAATTCCATTTGATTCCATTCCATACCATTCCATTTCATTGCATTCCATTCCAATTGGTTCAATTTCATTCTATTCCATTGCATTCCATTCCATTTCATTCCATTCCATTCCATTCCATTTCACTTGATTCAATTCCTTTCTATTCCATTCCATTCAATTCCATTCAAGTTCATTATTTCCATTCTTCTCCATTCCATTCCATTCCATTCCTTTCCATTCCAATCCATTCCTTTCCATTTTATTACATTAGATTCCATTCCATTCCATTCCACTCTGGTTTATTCAATTCCATTCTACTCCATTCATTTCCATTCAATTCCAGTCAGGTTGATTCAATTCCATTCTATTCCATTCCATTCCATTCCATTCATTCCCATTTCATTATATTCCATCCCATTCCATTCCATTCGATTCCATTCCATTCATTCCCATTTCATTCTATTCCATCTCATTCTATTACACTCGGGTGGATTCAATTCCTTTACATTCCATTCCTTTCCATTCCATTCCATTCCATTCCATTTCATTCCTATTGGTTAAATGCCATTCTATTCCATTCCATTCTATTCCATTCCATTCCATTCCAGTTGTTTCCATGACATTCCTTTCCATTCCATTCCATTCCATTCCATTCCATTCCAGTTTGTTCTATTCCGTTCTATTCCATTCCATTCCATTCCATTCCATTCCATTCCATTTCATCCCATTCCATTCCATTCCAGCTGATTCAATTCCATTCTTTTCCATTCCATTCCATTCCACTCCATTACATTCCATTCCAATGAATTCCACTCCATTCGATTCCATTCTACTCGGGTTAATTCCATTCCATTCCATTCCACTTGATTCAATTCCTTTCTATTCCATTCCATTCAATTCCATTCCAGTTCATTATTTCCATTCTTCTCCATTCCATTCCATTCCATTCCATTCCTTTCTATTCCATTCCATTCCACTCTAGTTAATTCAGTTACATTCTACTGCATTTCACTCTATTCCATTCCATTCCATTCCATTCCACTCGGGTTGATTCAATTCCATTGTGTTCCATTCCATTCCATTCCATTCCACTCCGGTTGATTCCATTCCGTTAAATTCCATTCACCCAGGGTTGATTCCATTCCATTCAATTCCATTCGATTCCATTCCATACCATTCCATTTCATTCCATTCCATTTCATTCCATTCCATTCCACTTGGTTCAATTTCATTCTATACCATTGCATTCCATTCCATTTCATTCCATTCCATTCCACATGGCTTTATTCAATTCCATTCTATTCCCTTCCATTCCATTCCATTCCGTTCCACTCAGGTTGATTCAATTCCATTCCATTCCATTCCAATCCATTCCTTTCCATTATATTACATTCGATTCCATTCCATTCCATTCGAGTTGTTTCAATTCCATTGCATTCGATTGCATTCCATTCCATTCCACTCTGGTTTATTCAATTCCCTTCTACTCCATTCATTTCCATTCAATTCCAGTCAGGTTGATTCAATTCCATTCTATTCCATTCCATTCCATTCCATTCATTCCCATTTCATTATATTCCATCCCATTCCATTCCATTCCATTCCATTCATTCCCATTTCATTCTATTCCATCTCATTCTATTACACTCGGGTGGATTCAATTCCTTTACATTCCATTCCATTCCATTCCATTCCATTCCACTCCATTTCATTCCTATTGATTAAATGCCATTCTATTCCATTCCATTCCATTCCAGGTGTTTCCATGACATTCCTTTCCACTCCATTCCATTCCATTCCAGTTTGTTCTATTCCGTTCTATTCCATTCCATTACATTTCATCCCATTCCATTCCATTCCAGCTGATTCAATTCCATTCTTTTCCATTCCATTCCATTCCACTCCATTACATTCCATTCCAATCAATTCCACTCCATTCAATTCCATTCTACTCGGGTTAATTCCATTCCATTCCATTCCATTCCATTCCATTCCATTCCATTCCATTACACTTGATTCAATTCCTTTCTATTCCATTCCATTCAATTCCATTCCAGTTCATTATTTCCATTCTTCTCCATTCCATTCCATTCCATTCCTTTCCATTCCATTCCATTCCATTCCATTCGGGTTCATTCAAATACATTGTGTTCCATTCCATTCCATTGCATTCTATTCCATTCCATTCCACTCCACTCGGGTTTATTCCATTCCATTACATTCTATTCCATTCCATTCCATTCCATACCATTGCAGTACGTTCCACTCCACTCGGGTTGATTCCTTTCCATTCCATTCCATTCCATTCTATTCCATTCCTTTCCTTTCCATTCCAATCGGGTTGATTCCATTCCATTCTATTCCTTTCCATTCCATTTCATTACATTCCGTTCCATTCCACTCCAGTTGCTTCAATACCATTCTACTCCATTCCATTCCATTCCATTCCATTCCATTCCATTCCATTCCATTCGGGTTGATTCAATTCCATTGTGTTCCATTCCATTCCTTTCCATTCCATTCGACTCCGGTTGATTCCATTCCGTTAAATTCCATTCCACTAGGGTTGATTCCATTCCATTCAATTCCATTTGATTCCATTCCATACCATTCCATTTCATTGCATTCCATTCCAATTGGTTCAATTTCATTCTATTCCATTGCATTCCATTCCATTTCATTCCATTCCATTCCACATGTCTTTATTCAATTCCAATCTATTCCATTCCATTCTATTCCATTCCACTCCCTTCCACTCAGGTTGATTCAATTCCATTCCATTCCAATCCGTTCCTTTCCTTTATATTACATTCGATTCCATTCCATTCCATTCGAGTTGTTTAAATTCCTTTGCATTCCATTGCATTCCATTCCATTCCACTCTGGTTTATTCAATTCCATTCTACTCCAATCAATTCCATTCAATTCCAGTCAGGTTGATTCAATTCAATTCCATTCCATTCCATTCCATTCATTTCCATTTCATTATTTTCCATCCCATTCCATTCCATTCATTCCCATTTCATTCTATCCCATCCCATTCTATTACACTCGGGTTGATTCCATTCCATTCCATTCCATTCCTATCGATTAAATGCCATTCTATTCCATTCCATTCTATTCCATTCCATTCCATTCTATTCCATTCCATTCCATTCAAGTTGTTTCCATGACATTCCTTTCCATTCCATTTCATTCCAGTTGATTCTATTCCGTTCTATTCCATTCCATTCCATTCCATTCCATTCCATTTCATCCCATTCCATTCCATTCCAGTTGATTCTATTCCGTTCTATTCCATTCCATTCCATTCCATTCCATTCCATTTCATCCCATTCCATTCCATTCCAGTTGATTCAATTCCATTCTTTTCCATTCCATTCCATTCCATTCCATTCCTTTACATTCCATTCCAGTCAATTCCACTCCATTCGACTCCATTCTACTCGGGTTTATTCCATTCCATTCCATTCCATTCCATTCCATTCCATTCCATTTCACTTGATTCAATTCCTTTCTATTCCATTCCATTCAATTCCATTCAAGTTCATTATTTCCATTCTTCTCCATTCCATTCCATTCCATTCCACTCCACTACATTCCATTCCATTCCGTTCCATTCCACTCCACTCCATTCCAATGCATTTCATTCCACTCCACTCCATTCCATCCCATTTCATTCCACTCCACTCCACTCAATTCCATTCCATTGCCCTCGGATTGATTCAATTCCATCCCATCCCATTCCATTCCATTCCATTCCAATCCACTCTGCTCGTGTTGATTCAATTCCATTCTATGCCATTCCATACCATTCCCTTCCATTCCATTGCATTCCATCGGGTTGATTCGATTCCATTCTATTCGTTTAAATTCCGTTCCATCCAGTTCCATACCGTTCCATTCCATTCCATTCCACTCGGGTTGATTCAATTTCATTCTATTCCATTCCATTCCATACCATTCCATTCCATTCCATTCCACTCGATTCAATTCCCTTCTATTCAATTCCATTCAATTCCATTCCAGTTCTTTCATTTGCATTCTACTACATTCCATTCCATTCCATTCGGGTTGATTCAATTACATTCTGTTCCATTCCATTCCACTCGGGTTTACTCCATTTCATTCCTTTCCTAACCATTCTATTCCATTCCACTCCACTCGGGTTGATTCCTTTCCATTTCATTGCATTCCGATCTTTTTCATTCCTTTCCATTCCATTCCACTCGGGTTGATTCCATTCCATTCCTTTCCATTCTTTTCCTTTCCTTTCCATTCCATTACATTCTGTTCCATTCCACTCGGGTTGATTCCATTCCATTCCATTCCATTCCATTCCATTCCATTTCATTACATTTAATTCCATTCCATTCCATTCCATTCCATTCCATTCCATTCCATTCCATTCCATTCTATTCCATTCCTTTCCATTCCACTCGGGTTGATTGAATTCCATGCATTCCATTCCATTCCATTCCATTCCATTTCATTCGATTCCACTTGGTTTGATTCAATTCCATTCTATTTCATTCCAATCCATTCCATTCCATTCCATTCCACTCGGGTTGATTCACTTGCATTCTATTCCATTGCATTCCACTCCATTCCATTCCACTCGGGTTGATTCATTTCCATTCTATTGGGTTTCACTCCATTCCATTCCATTCCATTTCATTCCATTCCATTCCATTGCATTACATTCCATTCCATTCATTTACACTCGTGCTGATTCAATTCCATTGTATTGCATTTCTCTCCATTCCATTCCATTCTATTCCACTCGAGTGGATTCCATTCCATTCTATTGCATTCCATTTAATTCCATTCCATTTTGCAAGAGTGGATTCCATACCATTCTAATGCATTCCTTTCCATTCCAATCCATTCCATTCCCTTCTATTCCATTCCATTCCACTCGGGTTAATTCAATTACATTCTACTGCATTTCACTCTATTACATTCCATTCCATTCCATTCCACTCGGGTTGATTCAATTCTATTGTGTTCCATTCCATTCCATTCCATTCCATTCCATTCCACTCTGGTTGATTCCATTCCGTTAAATTCCATTCAACTAGGTTTGATTCCACTCCATTCAATTCCATTCGATTCCATTCCATACCGTTCCATTTCATTCCATTCCATTCCATTCCATTGCATTCCATTCCAATTGGTTCAATTTCATTCTATTCCATTGCATTCCATTCCATTTCATTCCATTCCATTCCACATGGCTTTATTCAATTCCATTCTATTCCATTCCATTCCATTCCGTTCCACTCATGTTGATTCAATTCCATTTCATTCCATTCCATTCCAATCCATTCCTTTCCATTATATTACATTCGATTCCATTCCATTCGAGTTGTTTCAATTCCATTGCATTCCATTGCATTCCATTCCATTCCACTCTGGTTTATTCAATTCCATTCTACTCCATTCAATTCCATTCAATTCCACTCAGGTTGATTAAATTCCATTCTATTCCTTTCCATTCCATTCCATTCCATTCATTCCCATTTCATTATATTCCATTCCATTCCATTCCATTCCATTCCATTCATTCCCATTTCATTCTATCCCATCCCATTCTATTACACTTGGGTTGATTCAATTCCTTTTCATTGCATTGCATTCCATTCCATTTCATTCCTATTGATTAAATGCCATTCTATTCCATTCCATTCTATTCCATTCCATTCCATTCCAGTTGTTTCCATGACGTTCCTTTCCATTCCATTCCATTCCATTCTATTCCATTTGGTTCTATTCCGTTCTATTCCATTCCATTCCATTCCATTCCATTTCATCCCATTCCATTCCATTCCAGCTGATTCAATTCCATTCTTTTCCATTCCATTCCTTTCCACTCCATTACATTCCATTCCAATCAATTCCACTCCATTCAATTCCATTCTACTTGGGTTTATTCCATTCCATTCCATTCCATTCCACTTGATTCAATTCCTTTCTATTCCATTCCATTCAATTCCATTCCAGTTCATTATTTCCATTCTTCTCCATTCCATTCCATTCCATTCCTTTCCATTCCATTCCATTCCATTCCATTCCATTCCATTCCATTCCATTCCATTCGGGTTCATTCAAATACATTGTGTTCCATTCCATTCCATTCCATTCCATTCGGGTTCATTCAAATACATTGTGTTCCATTCCATTCCATTCCATTCTATTCCATTCCATTCCATTCCACTCGGGTTTATTCCATTCCATTACATTCTATTCCATTCCATTCCATTCCATACCATTGCAGTACGTTCCACTCCACTCGGGTTGATTCCTTTCCATTCCGTTCCATTCCATTCTATTCCATTCCTTTCTTTTCCATTCCAATCGGGTTGATTCCATTCCATTCTATTCCTTTCCATTCCATTCCTTTACATTCCGTTCCATTCCACTCCAGTTGCTTCAATACCATTCTATTCCATTCCATTCCATTACATTCCGTTCCATTCCACTCCAGTTGCTTCAATACCATTCTATTCCATTCCATTCCATTCCATTCCATTTCATTCCATTCCATTCCATTCTGCTCGGGTTGATTCAATTCCATTCCATTCCATTCCAGTCCTTTCCAGTTGATTCAATTCCTTTCTATTCCATTCCATTCCATTCCACTCCATTCCATTCCATTCCATTCCACTCCATTCCATTCCATTCCATTCCACTCCATTCCATTCCATTCCAATCCATTCCAATTGGGATGATTCCATTCCATTCTATTCCATTCCATTCCATTCCATTCTGTTCGATTCCATTCCATTCCACTTGAGTTGATTCAATTCTATACTATTCCATTCCATTCCGTTTCATGCCATTCCATTCCATTCCATTAGATTCCATTTCATTCCATTCCATTCCATTTCATTCCATTTCATTCCATTCTATTGCATTCCCTACCATTTCATTCCATTCCATTTCATTCCATTCCATTCCATTCCATTCCATTCCATTCCACTCCACTCCATTCCATTCAATTCCATTCCATTCCATTCCATTCCACTCCATTCCATTCCATTCCATTCCACTCCATTCCATTCCATTCCATTCCACTCCATTCCATTCCATTCCATTCCATTCCATTCCACTCCATTCCATTCCATTCCAATCCATTCCAATTGGGATGATTCCATTCCATTCTTTTCCATTCCATTCCATTCCATTCTGTTCGATTCCATTCCATTCCACTTGAGTTGATTCAATTCTATACTCTTCCATTCCATTCCGTTTCATGCCATTCCATTCCATTCCATTCCATTCCATTCCATTAGATTCCATTTCATTCCATTCCATTCCATTTCATTCCATTCCATTCCATTCCATTCCATTCCACTCTGTTCCGTTCCCTTCCATTACATTACATTCCAGTCCATTCCATTCAACTAGTGTTGCTTCAATTCAATTCTATTCCATTCCATTCCATTCCATTCCTTTCCAGCCGATTCAATTCCGTCCCATTCCATTCCGTTCCATTCCATTCCATTCCAATCCATATTACTCTGATTGATTCAATTCCATTCCATTCCACTCCATTCCATTCCATTCCTTTCCATTCCATTCCCTTCCATTTCAGTTGATTCAATTTCATTCTATTCCATTCCATTCCATACCATTCCATTCCATTCCCTTCCATTCCATTCCAATCCATTCCATTCCACTCCACATCACTCCATTCCATTCCATGCCAATCCATTCCACTCATGTTGATTCCATTTCATTCCATTCCATCGAATTCCATTCAATCCCATTCCATTCCACTCCATTCCACTCTGGTTGATTCAATTCCCTTCCATTCCATTCCATTCCATTCCATTTCAGTTGATTCAATTCTGTTCTATTCCATTCCATACCATTCCATTCCATTCCATTCCACTCTCGTTGATTCCATTCCATTCCATTCCATTCCATTCCATTCCATTCCATTCCTTTCCATTCCATTCCAGTTGATTCAATTCCGTCCTATTCCATTTCATTCCATTCCACTCCATTTCATTCCATTACACTCGAGTTGATTCAATTCCATTCTATGCCATTCCTTTCCCTTCCATTCCATTTCTCTCTGGTTGATTCAATTCCATTCTTTTCCATTTCATTCCATTCCATTCCATTCCGTTCCACTCGGGTTGATTCATTCCCATTCTATTGGGTTTCACTCCATTCCACTCCATTCCTTTCCATTCCATTCCATTCCATTCCATTCCATTCCATTCATTTCCACTCGGGTTGATTCAATTCCATTCTATTGAATTTCACTCCATGCCATTCCATTCCATTCCATTCCACTCGAGTGGATTCCATTCCATTCTATTGCATTCCATTCAATTCCACTCCATTTTGCAAGAGTGGATTCCATACCATTCTTTTGCATTCCTTTCCATTCTACTCCATTCCTTTCCATTCCTTTCCATTCCATTTTCTTCTCTTCCATTCCAGTACACTCGGGTTGATTCAATTACATTCTACTGCATTTCACTCTATTCCATTCCGTTCCGTTCCGTTCCGTTCCATTCCATTCCATTACACTAGGGTTGATTCAATTCCATTGTGTTCCATTCCATTCCATTCCATTCCATTCCATTCCACTCCGGTTGATTCCATTCCATACCATTCCTTTCCATTCCTTTCCATTCCATTCCATTCCATTCCAATTGATTCAATTCCATTCTATTCCATTTCATTCCATTTCATTTCATTCCATTCCATTCCATTCCATTCCTCTTGGATTGTCAAATCCATTCTATTCAATTCCATTCCATTCCATGCCATTTCATTCCATTCCATTCCACTAGTGTTGATTCAATTCAATTCCATTCAATTCAATTCCATTCCTTTCCATTCCACTCCATTCTGTCCCTTTCCATTCCATACCACTCTGCTTGATTCAATTCCATTCCATTACACTCCATTCTAATCCATTCCATTCCTTTCCATGCCATTCCATTCCATTCCGTTCCATTTCAATTGATTCAATTCCATTCCATTCCATTCCATTCCGTTCCATTCCATTCCATTCCCTTCCATTCCACTCGGGTTGATTAAATTCCATTCCATTCCATTCCATTCCCTTCCATTCCATTACACTCGGGTTGATTCAATTCCATGGTGTTCCGTTCCATTCCATTCCACTCCAGTTGATTCCATTCCGTTCCATTCCATTCCACTCGGTTTGATTCCATTCCATTGAATTCCATTCGATTCCTTTCCATACCATTCCATTTCATTCCATTCCATTCCACTTGGTTCAATTTCATTCTATTCCATTGCATTCCATTCCATTTCATTCCATTCCGTTCCACTTAGGTTTCTTCAATTCCATTCTATTCCATTCCATTCCATTGCATTCCATTCCATTCCATTCCGTTCCAATCAGGTTGATTCAATTCCATTCCAATCCATTCCATTCCATTCCAAACCTTTCCTTTCCATTGCATTACATTCGATTCCATTCCATTCCATTCCAGTTGTTTCAATTACATAGCATTCCATTCCATTCCATTCCTTTCCATTCCATTCCATTCATTCCCATTCCATTCCATTGCATCCCATTCTATTCCACTCGGGTTGATTCAATTCCTTTCCATTCGATTCCATTCCATTCCATTCATTCCCATTCCATTCCATTCCATCCCATTCTATTCCACTCGGGTAGATTCAATTCCTTTCCATTCCATTCCATTCTTTCTATTCCATTCCATTCCATTCCGGTTTTTTCCATGAAATTCCTTTCCATTGCCTTCCATTCCATTCCGTTCCATTCCAGTTGATTCTATTCCGTTCTATTCCATTCTATTCCATTCCATTCCATTCCATTCCAATCAATTCCACTCCATTCGATTCCATTCTACTCGTGTTTATTCCATTCCATTCCATTCCATTCCATTCCGTTCCATTCCATTCCATTCCGTTCCATTCCATTCCATTCCGTTCCATTCCATTCCATTCCACTTCATTCAATTTCTTTCTATTCCATACCATTCAATTCCATTCCAGTTCTTTCATTTCCATTCTACTCCCATTCCATTCCATTCCATTCCATTCATCTCGGGTTGATTCAATTACATTCTGTTCCATTCCATTCTATTCCATTCCATTGCATTCCACTCGGGTTTATTCCATTCCATTCCATTCCATACCATTGCAGTCCATTCCACTCCACTCGTGTTGATTCCTTTCCATTCCATTCCTTTCCGTTCTTTTCCATTCCTTTCCTTTCCATTCCACTCGGGTTTATTCCATTCCATTCCATTCCATTCTATTCCTTTCCGTTCCATTCCATTACATTCTGTTCCATTCCACTCCGGTTGCTTCAATACCATTCTATTCCATTCCTTTCCATTGCATTCCATTCCATTCCATTCCGCTCGGGTTGATTCAATTCCATTCCATTCCATTACAGTCCATTACAGTTGATTCAATTACATTCTATTCCATTCCATTCCACTCCATTCCATTCCATTCCATTCCATTCCATTCCATTCCATTCCAATCCATTCCACATGGGATGATTCCATTCCATTCTATTCCATTCCATTCCATTCCAATCTATTCCATTACATTACATTACGTTCGATTCCTTTCCATTCCACTTGGGTTGATTCTATTCTATACTATTCCATTCCATTCCATTTCATTTCATTCCATTCCATTCCATTCCATACCATTCCGTTGCATTCCATTTAATTCCATTGCATTCCATTCCTTTCCATTCCACTCCATTTAATTCCATTCCATTTCATTTCATTCCATTCCATTCCATTCCATTCCATTCCATTGCATTCCATCCCATTCCATTTCATTCCATTCCATTTCATTCCATTTCATTCCATTCCATTGCTTTAAATTCCTTTTCATTCCATTCCATTCCATTCCATTCCATTCCATTCCATACCATTACATTCCCCTCGGGTTGATTCCATTCCATTCCATTCAATTCTATTCCATTCCTTTCCATTCCACTTGGGTTGATTGAATTCTATTGCATTCCTTTCCATTCCATTCCATTCCATTGCATTCCATTCCATTCCATTCCATTCCACTGGGGTTGATTCAATTTCATTCTATTCCATTCCATTCCATTCCATTCCATTCCATTCCATTCCATTCCATTCCATTCCACTCCATTCCATTCCATTCCACTCCATTCCATTCCATTCCATTCGGGTTCATTCAATTCCATTCTATTCCATTCCATTCCATTCCATTCCATTCCATTCCATTCGGGTTCATTCAATTCCATTCTATTCCATTCCATTCCATTCCATTCCATTCAACTAGTGTTGATTCAATTCAATTCCATTGCATTTCATACCATTCCTTTCCAGTCGATTCCATTCCATTCCATTGCATTCCATTCCATTCCAATCCATATCACTCTGTTTGATTCAATTCCGTTCCATTCCACTCCATTCCATTCCATTCCATTCCATTCCGTTCCTTTCCCTTCCATTCCATTCCATTCCGTTCCATTCCAGTTGATTCAATTCCATTGTATTCCATTCGATTCCACTCCATTCCATTCCATTCCATTCCATTGCCCTTGGATTGATTCAAATCCATCCCATTCCATTCCATTCCATTCCAATCCACTCCGCTCGTGTTGATTCATTTCCATTCTATGCCATTCCATACCATTCCATTCCATACAGTTGGTTCAATTTCATTCTTCTCCATTCCATTCCATTCCATTCCCCTCCATTTCATTCCATTCCATTCTATTCCATTCCATTCAATCGGGTTGATTCAATACCATTCTATTCGTTTCTATTCCGTTCCATTCAGTTCCACTCCATTCCATTCCATTCCATTCCACTCGGCTTGATTCAATTTCATTCTATTCCATTCCATTCCATACCATTCCATTCCATTCCATTCCCTTCCATTCCATTCCAATCCATTCCATTCCACTCCACATCACTCCATTCCATTCCATTCCAATCCATTCCACTCAGGTTGATTCCATTCTATTCCATTCCATTCTATTCCATTCAATCCCATTCCATTCCACTCCATTCCACTCGGGTTCATTGAATTGCATTCCATTCCACTCGAGTTCATTCCATTCCATTCCATTCCATTCCATTCCATTCCTTTTCATCCCATCCCATTCCATTCCATTCCATTCCAATCAATTCCACTCCATTCGATTCCGTTCTACTCGGGTTTATTCCATTCCATTCCGTTCCATTCCATTCCATTCCATTCCACTTCATTCAATTCCATTCTATTCCATACCATTCAATTCCATTCCAGTTCATTCATTTCTATTCTACTCCCATTCCATTCCATTCCATTACATTACATTCAACTCGCGTTGATTCAATTACATTCTGTTCCAATCCATTCTATTCCATTCCATTGCATTCCACTCGGGTTTATTCCATTCCATTCCATTCCATACCATTGCATTCCATTCCACTCCACTCGTGTTCATTCCTTTCCATTCCATTCCATTCAATTCTTTTCCATTCCTTTCCATTCCACTACGGTTAATTCCATTCCATTCCATTCCATTCTATTCCTTTCCATTCCATTCCATTAAATTCTGTTCCATTCCACTCCGGTTGCTTCAATACCATTCTATTCCATTCCATTCCATTCCATTGCATTCCATTCCATTCCATTCCGCTCGTGTTGATTCAACTCCATTCCATTCCATTACAGTGCATTCCAGTTGATTCAATTACATTCTATTCCATTCCATTCCACTCCATTCCGTTCCATTCCAATCCATTCCATTCCACTCCACATCACTCCATTTCATTCCATTCGAATCCATTCCACTCAGGTTGATTCCATTCTATTCCATTCCATTCTATTCCGTTAAATCCCATTCCATTCCACTCCATTCCACTCGGGTTCATTGAATTCCATTCCATTCCACTCGGTTTCATTCCATTCCATTCCATTCCTTTTCATCCCATTCCATTCCATTCCATTCCAATCAATTCCACTCCATTCGATTCCATTCTACTCGGGTTTATTCAATTCCATTTCTTTCCATTCCATCCCATTCCGTTCCGTTCCATTCCATTCCATTCCACTTCATTCAATTCCATTCTATTCCATACCATTCAATTCCATTCCAGTTCATTCATTTCCATTCTACTCCCATTCAATTCCACTCCATTCCATTCCATTCCATTACATTCAACTCGCGTTGATTCAATTACATTCTGTTCCAATCCATTCTATTCCATTCCATTGCATTCCACTCGGGTTTATTCCATTCCATTCCATTCCATACCATTGCAGTCCATTCCACACCACTCGTGTTCATTCCTTTCCATTCCATTCCATTCCGTTCTTTTCCATTCCTTTCCTTTCCATTCCACTAGGGTTAATTCCGTTCCATTCCATTCCATTCTATTCCTTTCCATTCCATTCCATTAAATTCTGTTCCATTCCACTCCGGTTGCTTCAATACCATTCTATTCCATTCCATTCCATTCCATTGCATTCCATTCCGTTCCATTCCGCTCGGGTTGATTCATTTACATTCCATTCCATTACAGTCCATTCCAGTTGATTCAATTACATTCTATTCTATTCCATTCCATTCCACTCCATTCCCTTCCATTCCATTCCATTCCATTCCATTCAAATGCATTCCACTTGGGGTGATTCCATTCCATTCTATTCCATTACATTCCATTCCATTCTATTCCATTATGTTACATTACGTTCGATTCCATTCCATTCCACTTGGGTTGATTCTATTCTATACTATTCAATTCCATTCCATTTCATTTCATTCCATTCCATTCCATTCCATTCCATTCCATACCATTGCATACCATTCCATTTCATTCCATTTAATTCCATTGCATTCCATTCCATTCCATTCCACTCCATTTAATTAAATTCCATTTCATTTCATTTCATTCCATTCCATTCCATTCCATTCCATTCCATTGCATTCCATCCCATTCCATTTCATTCCATTCCATTCCATTCCATTTCATTCCATTTCATTCCATTTCATTGCTTTAAATTCCTTTTCATTCCATTCCATTCCATTCCTTTCCATTCCATTCCATTCCATTCCATTCCATACCATACCATTACATTCCACTCGGGTTGATTCCATTCCATTCTATTCCATTCCTTTCCCTTCCACTTTGGTTGATTGAATTCTATTGCATTCCTTTCCATTCCATTCCATTCCATTCCAATCCATTCCATTCCATTCCACTCCATTCCATTCCATTCCATTCGGGTTCATTCAATTCCATTCTATTCCATTCCATTCCATTCCATTCCATTCCATTCCATTCGCGTTCATTCAATTCCATTCTATTCTATTCCATTCCATTCCATTCAACTAGTGTTGATTCAATTCAATTCCATTCCATTTCATACCATTCCTTTCCAGTCGATTCAATTCCATTCCATTCCATTCCATTGCATTCCATTCCATTCCAATCCATACCACTCTGTTTGATTCAATTCCATTGCATTCCATTCCATTCCATTCCACTCCATTTAATTAAATTCCATTTCATTTCATTTCATTCCATTCCATTCCATTCCATTCCATTCCATTCCATTCCATTGCATTCCATCCCATTCCATTTCATTCCATTCCATTCCATTCCATTTCATTCCATTTCATTCCATTTCATTGCTTTAAATTCCTTTTCATTCCATTCCATTCCATTCCTTTCCATTCCATTCCATTCCATTCCATTCCATTCCATACCATACCATTACATTCCACTCGGGTTGATTCCATTCCATTCTATTCCATTCCTTTCCCTTCCACTTTGGTTGATTGAATTCTATTGCATTCCTTTCCATTCCATTCCATTCCATTCCATTCCAATCCATTCCATTCCATTCCACTCCATTCCATTCCATTCCATTCGGGTTCATTCAATTCCATTCTATTCCATTCCATTCCATTCCATTCCATTCCATTCCATTCCATTCGGGTTCATTCAATTCCATTCTATTCTATTCCATTCCATTCCATTCCATTCCATTCAACTAGTGTTGATTCAATTCAATTCCATTCCATTTCATACCATTCCTTTCCAGTCGATTCAATTCCATTCCATTCCATTCCATTGCATTCCATTCCATTCCAATCCATACCACTCTGTTTGATTCAATTCCATTCCATTCCATTCCATTCCATTCCGTTCCATTCCCTTCCATTCCATTCCATTCCGTTCCATTCCAGTTGATTCAATTCCATTGTATTCCATTCCATTCCACTCCACTCCATTCCATTCCACTCCACTCCATTCCATTCCATTCCATTGCCCTTGGATTGATTCAATTCCATCCCATTCCATTCCATTGCATTCCATTCCATTCCAATCCACTCCGCTCGTGTTGATTCATTTCCATTCTATGCCATTCCGTACCATTCCATTCCATTCAATTGGTTCAATTTCATTCTACTCCATTCCATTCCATTCCATTCACCTCCATTTCATTCCATTCCATTCTATTCCATTCCATTCCATTCCATAGGGTTGATTCAGTTCCATTCTATTTGTTTCTATTCTGTTCCATTCAGTTCCACTCCGTTCCATTCCATTCCATTCCACTCGGCTTGATTCAATTTCATTCTATTCCATTCCATTCCATACCATTCCATTCCATTCCATTCCCTTCCATTCCATTCCAATCCATTCCATTGCACTCCACATCACTCCATTCCATTCCATTCCAATCCATTCCACTCAGGTTGATTCCATTCCATTCCAATCCATTCTATTCCATTCAATCCCATTCCATTCCACTCCATTCCACTCGGGTTCATTGAATTCCATTCCATTCCACTCGGGTTCATTCAATTCCATTCCATTCCATTCCATTCCATTTCAGTTGATTCAATTCTGTTCTATTCCATTCCATTCCTTTCCATTGCATTCCAGTTGATTCAATTCCATCCTATTCCATTTCATTCCATTTCATTCCATTCCACTCGGGCTGATTAAATTCCATTCTATGCCATTCCTTTCCATTCCATCCCATTCCATTCCATTCCACTTTGGTTGATTCAATTCCATTCTATTCCATTTCATTCCATTGCATTCCATTCCATTCCACTCGGGTTGATTCATTCCCATTCTATTGGGTTTCACTCCATTCCATTCCATTCCATTCCATTCCATTCTATTCCTTTCATTTCCACTCAGGTTGATTCAATTCCATTCTATTGCATTTCGCTCCATTCCATTCCATTCCATTCCACTCGAGTGGATTCCATTCCATTCTATTGCATTCCATTCAATTCCATTCCATTTTGCACGAGTGGATTCCATAACATTCTATTGCATTCCTTTCCATTCTACTCCATTCCATTCCATTTTATTCCATTCCATTCCCTTCTCTTCCATTCCATTACACTCGGGTTGATTCAGTTACATTCTACTGCATTTCACTCTATTTCATTCCATTCCATTCCATTCCACTCCGGTTAATTCCATACCATTCCGTACCATTCCTTTACATTCCATTCCATTCCAATTGATTCAGTTCCATTCTATTCCATTCCATTCCATTCCATTCCATTTCGTTCCATTCCATTCCATTCCATTCCATTCCATTCCATTCCATTCCATTTCATTCCATTCCATTCCATTCCATTCCTCTTGGATTGATTCAATTCTATTCTATTCAATTCCATTCCATTCCATGCCATTACATTCCATCCCATTCCTCTAATGTTGATTCAATTCAATTCCTTTCAATTCCATTCCATTCCATTCCACACCACTCTGGTTGATTCAATTCCATTCCATTCCACTTCTTTCCATTTCATTCCATTCCATGCCATTCCATTCCATTCTGTTCCATTCCAAATGATTCAATTCCATTCTATTCCATTCCATTCCATTGCACTCCACTCCACTCCATTCCATTTCATTCCACTCCACTCCATTCCATTCCATTCCACTCCACTTGGATTGATTCAACTCCATCCCATTCCATTCCATTACATTACATTCCAATCCACTCCTCTTGGGTTGATTCAATTCCATTCGATTCCATTCCATACCATTCCATTCCGTTCCATTCCATTCCATTCCATTCCATTCCTTTCCAATTGGTTCAATTTCAATCCATTCCATTTCATTTCAATCCATTCCATTTCATTCCATTCCATTCCATTCCATTCCACTCAGGTTTATTCAATTCCATTCTACTCAATTCCATTCCATTCCATTCCATTCTATTCCATTCCATTCCACTCAGGTTGATTCAATTCCATTCCATTTCATTCCAATCCATTCCATTCCATTCCATTTGATTCCATTCCATTCCATTCCAGTTGTTTCACTTCCATTCCATTCCATTCCATTCGTCTCGGGTTCATTCAATTCCTTTCTACTCCATTCAATTCCATTCCCTTCCAGTCGGGTTGATCCAATTCTATTCTATTCCATTCCACTCCATTCCATTCCATTCCATTCCATTCGTTCCCATTCCATTCATTCCCATTCCATTCCATTCCATCCCATTCTATTCCACCCGGGTTGATTCAGTTCCTTTCCATTCTTTTCCATTGAATTCCATTCCATTCCATTCCATTCCTATTGATTAAATTTCATTCTATTACATTCCATTCCATTCCATTCCAGTTGTTTCCATTACATTCCTTTCCATTCCATTCCATTCCATTCCATTCCATTCCAGTGGATTCTTTTCCGATCTATTCCATTCCATTTCATTTCTTTCCATTCCATTCCGTTCCATTTCATGCCATTCCATTCCATTCCAGTTTACTCAATTGCATTCTTTTCCATTCCATTCCATTCCATTCCATTCCATTCTACTCGGGTTGATTCCATTGAAATCCATTCCCTTCCATTCCATTCCATTCCACTTGATTCAATTCCATTCTCTTCCATTCCATTCCATTCCACTTCATTCAATTCCATTCTATTCCACTCGATTCCATTCCATTCCATTCCGTTCCATTCCATTCCATTCCATTCCATTCGGATTAATTCAATTACATTCTGTTCCATTCCATTCCAATCCATTCTACTCGGGATTTTTCCATTCAATTCCATTCCATACCATTCCATTCTATTCCACTACACTCGGGTTGATTCCATTCCATTCCATTCCGTTCTATTCCATTCCTTTCCATTCCATTCTATTCCATTCCTTTCCATTCCATTCCATTCCATTCCATTCCATTCTACTCGGGTTGATTCCATTGAAGTCCATTCCCTTACATTCCATTCCATTCCACTTGATTCAATTCCAATCTCTTCCATTCCATTCCATTCCACTTCATTCAATTCCATTCTATTCCACTCGATTCCATTCCATTCCATTCCGTTCCATTCCATTCCATTCCATTCCATTCCATTCGGATTAATTCAATTACATTCTGTTCCATTCCATTCCATTCCATTCCAATCCATTCTACTCGGGATTTTTCCATTCCATTCCATTCCATACCATTCCATTCTATTCCACTACACTCGGGTTGATTCCATTCCATTCCATTCCGTTCTATTCCATTCCTTTCCATTCCATTCCACTCGGGTTTATTCCATTCCATTCCATTCCATTCCATTCCTTTCCATTCCATTCCATTCCGTTCCGTTACATTCCATTCCATTCCATTCCATTCCATTCCATTCATTTCCACTTGGGTTGATTCAATACCGTTCTATTCCATTCCATTCCATTACATTCCATTACATTACATTCTGCTCGGGTTGATTCGGTTCCATTCCATTCCATTCCACTCCAGTTGATTCAATTCCATTCTATTCCATTCCTTTCCATTCCATTGCATTCCATTCCATTCCATTCCGTTCGGGATGATTCCGTTCCATTCCATTCCATTGCATTCCATTCTAGTTTATTCAATTCCATTCTATTCCATTCCATTCCATTCCCTTCCACTGGGGTTGATTCAATTCCATTCTATTCGATTCGATTGCATTCCATTCCAGTCCATTCCACGCTTTTCCATTCCATTCCATTCCACTAGGTTTGATTCAGTTGGATTCTATTCCATTGCATTCCGTTCCATTCCTTTCCATTACTCTCCAATTCAATCCATTCCATTCCATTCCTTTCCACTCGTGCTGATAGCGTTCCATTCCATTCCATTCCCTTCAATTTCCCTCGGGTTGATTCAATTCCATTGTATTCTATTCTATTCCATTCCATTCCATTCCATTCCATTCGGGTTGATTCAATTGCATTCCATTCCATTCCATTCGATTCCGTTCCACTCCATTCCATTCTATTACACTCGGGTTGATTCGATTCCATTCTATACCATTCCATTCCATTCCATTCCATTCCATCCCATTGCATTCCACTCGAGTTGATTCTATTCCATTCCTTTCCATTCCATTCCAGTGGATTCAATTCCATTCAATTCCATTCCATTGCATTCAATTCCCTTCCATTGAATTCCATTCCATTCCTTTCCATTCCCTTCCATTCCATTCCATTCCATTCCACTTGGGTTGATTCAATTCGATTCCATTCCATTTCATTCCATTCCATCTCATTCCATTCCATTCCTTGCCATGCCATGCCAGTTCATTCCATTCCTTTCCACTCGGGTTCATTCAATCCCATTCTATTCCATTCTTTTCCATTCCATTCCGTTCTATTCCATTCCATTCCATTCAACTCGGGTTGATTTGATTCCATTCTATGGCATTCCATTCCATTCCATTAGATCCCCTTCCATTCTCTTCCATTCCATTCCATTACATTCCACTCAGGTTGATTCCATTCCATTCCATTCCATTCCATTCCTTTCCATACCATTCCACTTGGTTTGATTGAATTTCATTCTAATGTATTCCATTCCATTCTATTCCATTCCATTCCATTCCATTCCTTTCCATTCCGTTCCTTTCCCTTCCATTCCATTGCATTCCATTCCATTCCATTCCATTCCTTTCCATACCATTCCACTTGGTTTGATTGAATTTCATTCTAATGTATTCCATTCCATTCTATTCCATTCCATTCCGTTCCATTCCATTCCTTTCCATTCCATTCCTTTCCGTTCCATTCCATTGCATTCCATTCCATTCCATTCCATTTCACTTCATTCCATTCCTTTCCATTCCATTCCACTTGGTTTGTATCAATTCCTTTCTGTTCCATTCCATTCCATTCCATTCTATTCCATTCCATTCCATTCCATTCCATTCCACTCGGGAGGATTCTATTCCATTCTATTCCATTCCATTCCACTCGGGATGATTCTATTCCATTCTATTCCATTCCATTCCATTCCTTTCTACTCGCGTTGATTCTATTCTTTCTATTCCATTCCATTCCATTCCATTCCACTCGGGTTGATTCAATTCCATTCTCTTCCCTTCCATTCCATTCCATTTCACTCGTGTTGATTCAATTCAATTCCATTCCATTGCATTCCATTCCATTCTATTCCATTCCACTCCATTCCATTCCATTTTATTCCATTCCATTCCATTCCATTGCTTTCCATTCTACTCGGGTTGATTCAATTCCATTCTATTCCATTCCATTCCATTCCATTTCATTCCGTTCCATTCCATTCCATTCCACTCGGGTTGATTCAATTCCATTCCATTCCTTTCCAATCCATTCCATTCCATTCCATTCCACTCGGGTTAATTCTATTCCATTTTGTTCAATTCAATGCCTTTCCATTTCATTCCATTCCATTTCATTGAACTCGTGTTTATTAAATTCCATTCTATTCCTTTCCTTTCCATTCCATTCCATTCCCTTCCATTCCTTTCCACCTGGATTGGTTCAATTCCATTCTATTTTTTCCATTCCAATCCATTCCATTCCATTCCATTCCATTCCATTCCACTGGGGTAGATTTAATTCCCTTCTATTCCATTCCATTCCATTCCATTCCATTCCATTCCATTCTATTCCATTCCATTCCATTTCACTCAGATTGATTCAATTCCGTTTTACTCCATTCCATTCAATTCCATTCGATTCCATTGCATTCCATTCCATTCCAATCCATTCCACTCGGGTTCATTCAATTCCATTCTATTGCGTTTCATTCCATTCCATTCCATTCCACTCCATTCCATTCCACTGGGGTAGATTTAATTCCCTTTATTCCATTCCATTCCATTACATTCTATTCCATTCCATTCCATTTCACACAGATTGATTCAATTCCGTTTTACTCCATTCCATTCAATTCCATTTGATTCCATTGCATTCCATTCCATTCCAATCCATTCCACTCGGGTTCATTCAATTCCATTCTATTGCGTTTCGTTCCATTCCATTCCATTCCATTCCATTCCATTCCATTCCACTCCATTCAGGTTGATTCCATTCCATTGCATTCCTTTTCATTCCATTCCATTCCATTCCATTCCACTCGGGGTGATTAAATTCCATTCTATTCCATTCGATTCCGTTCCATTCCTTTCCATTCCATTCCATTCCTCTCCAGTTGATTCCATTCCATTCCATTCCATTCCATTGCATTTCACTCGGGTTGATTCAATTCCATTCGATTCCATTCCATTCCATTCATTTCCATCCCATTCCATTCTGTTCGGTACAGATCCATTCAATTCCATTCCATTCCATTCCATTCCACTCAGGATGATTCAATTCCATTCTATTCCATTCCATTCCATTCCATTCCTTTCCATTCCATTCCATTCCATTCCATTCCACTCCATTCAGGTTGATTCCATTCCATTGCATTCCTTTTCATTCCATTCCATTCCACTCGGGGTGATTAAATTCCATTCTATTCCATTCGATTCCGTTCCATTCCTTTCCATTCCATTCCATTCCTCTCCAGTTGATTCCATTCCATTCCATTCCATTCCATTGCATTTCACTCGGGTTGATTCAATTCCATTCTATTCCATTCCATTCCATTCATTTCCATCCCATTCCATTCTGTTCGGTACAGATCCGTTCAATTCCATTCCATTCCATTCCATTCCACTCAGGATGATTCAATTCCATTCTATTCCATTCCATTCCATTCCATTCCTTTCCATTCCATTCCATTCCATTCCATTCCATTCAATTACATTCAATTCCATTCCAATAGGGTTGATTCAATTCCATTCTATTCCATTCCATTCCATTCCATCCCATTCCATTTCATTTCACTCTGGTTGATTCAATTCCATTCTATTACGTTGCATTGCTTTCCACTCCATTCTACTCGTGTTGATTCAATTCCATTCCATTGCATTCCATACCATTCCATTCCATTCCATTCCATTCCTCTCCATTGCATTCCATTCCGTTCCTTTTCATTCCATTTCATTCCATTCCACTCGGGTTGATTCCATTCATTTCTATTCCATTCCTTTCCTTTCCATTCCATGCCATGCCATTCTACTCGGGTTGATTCAATTCCATTCCGTTCCTTTCCATTCCATTCCAATACATTCCATTCCATGCCATTCCATTCCGCTCGTGTTGATTCAATTCCATTCTATTCCATTCCATTCCGTTCCATTCCATTCGATTCCATACCACTCCATTCTATTCCACTCGGTTTTGTTTCAAATCCATTCTATTCCATTCCATTCCATTCCATTCCATTCCAATCCATTCCATTCCACTCGGGTTGATTCAATTCCACTCTATTCCATTCCATTTTATTCCATTCCATTTCATTCCATTCCATTCCGGTCAGGTTAATTCAATTCAATTCTCTTCCATTCCATTCCATTCCATTCCATTCCATTCCATTCCATTCCTTTCAATTCCATTCCACTCGGGTTGGTTCAATTGCATTCTATTGCATTTCACTTCATTCCATTCCGTTCCATTCTATTCCACTCCATTCCATTTTATTCCATTCCATTCCGGTTGATTCCATTCCATTCCATTCCATTCCATTCCATTCCTTTCCTTTCCATTCCATTCTATTCCATTCCATTCCATTCCACTCGGGTTCATTCAATTCCATTCTATTACCTTCCTTTCCATTCCATTCCATTCCATTCCATTTCATTCCATTCCTTCCTATTCCGTTCCATTACATTCCATTACACTCAGGTTGATTCCATTCCATTCCAGTCCATTCCATTCCATTCCATTCCATTCCTTTCCATTCCATTCCTTCCCCTTCCATTCCATTCCATTCAATTCCATTCCATTCCATTCTGTTCGGTACAGATCCGTTCAATTCCATTCCATTCCATTCCACTCAGGATGATTCAATTCCATTCTATTCCATTCCATTCCATTCCATTCCATTCCTTTCCATTCCATTCCATTCCATTCCATTCAATTATATTCAATTCCATTCCAATAGGGTTGATTCCATTCCATTCTATTCCATTCCATTCCATTCCATCCCATTCCATTGCATTTCACTCTGATTGATTCAATTCCATTCTATTACGTTGCGTTGCATTCCACTCCATTCTACTCGTGTTGATTCAATTCCATTCCATTGCATTCCATACCATTCCATTCCATTCCATTCCATTCCTCTCCATTGCATTCCATTGCGTTCCTTTTCATTCCATTTCATTCCATTCCACTCGGGTTGATTCCATTCATTTCTATTCCATTCCTTTCCTTTCCATTCCATGCCATGCCATTCTACTCGGGTTGATTCAATTCCATTCCATTCCTTTCCATTCCATTCCAATACATTCCATTCCATGCCATTCCATTCTGCTCGTGTTGATTCAATTCCATTCTATTCCATTCCATTCCGTTCCATTCCATTCGATTCCATACCACTCCATTCTATTCCACTCGGTTTTGTTTCAAATCCATTCTATTCCATTCCATTCCATTCCATTCCATTCCAATCCATTCCATTCCACTCGGGTTGATTCAATTCCACTCTATTCCATTCCATTTTATTCCATTCCATTTCATTCCATTCCATTCCGGTCAGGTTAATTCAATTCAATTCTCTTCCATTCCATTCCATTCCATTCCTTTCAATTCCATTCCACTCGGGTTGGTTCAATTGCATTCTATTGCATTTCACTTCATTCCATTCCGTTCCATTCTATTCCACTCCATTCCATTTTATTCCATTCCATTCCAGTTGATTCCATTCCATTCCATTCCATTCCATTCCATTCCATTCCACTCGGGTTCATTCAATTCCATTCTATTACCTTCCTTTCCATTCCATTCCATTCCATTTCATTCCATTCCTTTCTATTCCGTTCCATTCCATTCCATTACACTCAGGTTGATTCCATTCCATTCCATTCCTTCCCCTTCCATTCCATTGCATTCCATTCAATTCCATTCCATTCCACTCGGGTTGATTCAATTCCATTCTATTCCATTCCATTCCATTCCATTCCATTCCATTCCTTTCCTTTCCATACCATTCCACTCAGGTTGATTCAATTTCATTCTAATCCATTCCATTCCATTCCATTCCATTCCTTTCCATTCCTTTCCATTCCATTATATTCCATTCCATTCCATTCCATTCCATTCCATTCCATTCCACTCCATTCCATTCCACTCCACTCCACTCATTCCATTCCATTCCATTCCATTCCACTCGGTTTTATTCAATTCCATTCTATTCTATTCCATTCAATTCCATTCTATTCCATTCCATTCCATTCCATTCGTGTTGATTCAATTCCATTCAATTCCATTCCACTCCATTCCTTTCCATTCCATTCCAGTTGATTCCTTTCCATTCCATTCAAATCCATTCCATTCCTTTCCACTCGTGTTGATTCCATACCATTCCATTCCATTCCATTCCATTCCACTCAGGTTTATTCCATTCCATTCCATTCCATTCCATTCTATTCGTGTTGATTCCATTTCATTCCATTTCTTTCCATTCCATTCCATTCCATTCCAGTTGATTCCATTCAATTTCATTCCATTCCATTCCATTCCAATCCCCTCGGGTTCATTTGATTCCATTCCATTGCATTGAATTCCATTCCAGGTCATTCCATTCTATTCCATTTCATTCCATTCCAATCCATTCCATTCCATTCCATTTCATTCAATTCCATTACAGTTGATTGTATTGCATTCCATTCCATTCCATTCCATTCCATTCCCTTCCATTAAATTTTTTTCCATTCCACTGCTATCGGGTTGATTCCATTCCTTTCCATTCTACTCCATTCCATTTCATTCCATTCCATTCCACTCGGGTTGATTCTATTTCATTCCATCCCACTCCCTTCCATTCCATTTCATTCCATTCCGTTCCATTCCATTCAAGATGATTCCATTCCATTCCATTCAATTGCATTCCATTACAGTTGATGCCATTCCATTCCATTCCATTCTACTTCATTTCACTCTGTTTAATTCCATTCCATTCCATTCCATTCCGGTTGACTCCATTCTTTTCCATTCCCCTCAGGTTGTTTCAATTCCATTCCATTCCATTCCACTCAGTTTGATTCCATTCCCTTCCATTCCATTCCATTTTACTCCATTCCATTCCAGTTGATTCCATTCCATTCTACTCCATTCCTTTCCATTCCATTACACTGTGGATGATTCCATTCAATTCCATTCCATTCCATTCCTCTCCATTCCATTCCATTCCATTCTGTTAATTTCCCTTCCAATCCATTTCACTCTGGTTGATTCCATTCCATTACAATCCAATGCATTCCATTCCACTCGTCTTGATTCCATTCCATTCCATTCCGTTCCATTCCGTTCCATTCCATGTGATTCCATTCCTTTCCATTCCATTCCATTCCATTCCATTCCATTCCATTACACTCATGTTGATTCCATTGCCTTCCCTTCCATTCTATTCTATTCTTTTCCATTCCATTCCATTCCACACGGGATGATTCCATTCCATTCCATTCCATTCCATTACATTCTT
Organism: Pan troglodytes; assembly: GCF_028858775.2. Lineage (NCBI taxonomy): Eukaryota > Metazoa > Chordata > Mammalia > Primates > Hominidae > Pan > Pan troglodytes. Next base: position 3,962,798 of record NC_072420.2, on the reverse strand, counting down.
TCTCACTCGGGTTGATAACATTCTATTGCATTCCATTCCATTCCGTTACATTCTTTTGCACTCGGATTGATGCCATTCTATTCCATTCCATTCCATTCCACTCGGGTTAATTCCATTCCATTCCTTTCCGTTTCATTCTATTTCATTCCGTTCCTTTCCTCTCCACTGGGGTGGATTTCATTGCATTCCAGTCTATTCCATTCCATTGCATTGTTTTCCACTCAGGTTTATTCCATTCCCTTCCACTACATTCCAGTTGATTCCATTCCATTCCTTTCCATTCCATTCCACTCGTGTTGATTCCATTCCATTCCATTCCATTTCATTCTATTCCATTCCATTCCATTACACTCCACTTGGGATGATTTTATTCCATTCCATTCCATTCCATTCCGTTGCATTCTATTCCACTCTGGATGATTCCATTCTCTTCCATTCCATTCCATTGCATTCCATTCCATTCCATTCCATTCCACTCGGGTTGATTCCATTCCATTCCATTTCAATCCGTTCCTTTCCATTCCATTCCGTTCCATTCCATTCTATTCCACTCCATTCCATTCCATTCCACTCGGGTTGATTCCATTCCATTCCATTCTATTCCATGCCATTCCATTTCATACCGTTCCAGTTGATTGCATTCGTTTCCACTCCATTCCGTTCCATTCCATTCCGTTCCATTCCATTTCATTCCATTCCATTCCATTCCACTCCATTCCATTCCACTCGATTTCATTCCATTCAACTCGGGTTGATTCCATTCCATTCCATTCCATTTCATTCCATTCCACTCTGGTTGATTCCATTCCATCCATTCCATTCCAATCCATTCCATTCCACTCGGATTAATTTCATTCCATTCCATTCCATTCCATTTCATTCCAGTTGATTCCGTTCCATTCCATTTGATTCCATTCCATTCCAGTCAGTTTCTTCCATTCCTTTCCACTCGTGTTGATTCCATACCATTCCTTTCTATTCCATTCCATTCCATTCTATTCCACTCAGGTTTATTCCATTCCATTCCATTGCATTCCATTTTATTACACTCGGGTTGATTCCATTCCATTCCATTCCATTCCGTTCCATTCCACTCGGGTTGATTCCATTCCATTCAATTCCTTTCCATTCCATTCCATTAAATTCCATTCCATTCCATTCAATTCCATTTCATTCCCCTCGGGATGATTTGATTCCATTCCATTTCATTCTGTTCCATTCCATTTCATTCCATCCTGTTACATTTTATTCCATTCCAATCCATTTCATTCCATTCCATTCCATTCCAATCCTTTCCGTTCCATTCCTTTCCATTCCATTTCATTCAATTCCATTCCATTTGATTCTATTCCATTCCATTCCATTCCAGTTGATTAAATTCCGTTCCATTCCATTCCTTTAAATTTGTTTCCCGTCCATTTCTCTCATGTTGATTCCCTTCCATTGTATTCCATTCCATTTCATTCCATTCCATGTATATATATATATATAATGTATATTTTGTGTACTTGGATATGTTGTATACAATATATCATATATAGTTTGTGTGATTTACTTTCATATTTTATGTAGAATATATAATATATATTTTGTGTACTTTGATATTGTATGAACAATTTGTGATACATATTTTTTGTACTTTAATATTTTATGTTCAATAGATGACATATATTTTGTGTATTTTCATATTTTATGTACAATATCTGATATATATTTTTTGTACATTCATATTTTATATGCAATATATTATATATATTTTGTGTATTTTGATATTTCATGTACAATATATAACCTATATTTTGTGTATTTTGGTATTTCATGTACAATATATAATACATATTTTGTGTACTTTGATATTTTATGTAAATTATACAATATATATTTTGTGTAATTTGATATTTTATGTACAATATATGATACAAATTCTGTGTATTTTGATATTTTATGTACTATATATGATATATATTTTGTGTACTTTGATATTTTATGTACAATATATGATATATATTTAGTGTACTTTGATATTTATGTACTGTATATATTGTATATTCTGTTTATTTTGATATTTTACGAACAATATATATATTTTGAGTACTTTGATATTTTATATACAATATATAATATATGTTTTGTGTACTTTGATATTGTATGTACAATATATAACATATATTTTGTGTACTTTAATATATTATGTATAATGTAAAATATATATTTTGTGTACTTTGATATTTCATGGCCAATATATAAGTATTTTGTGTACATTGTTATTTTATGTACAATATATAATATATATTTTGTGTACTTTGATATTTTATGTACAAAATATGACATATATGATATATATTTTGTGTAGTTTGATATATTATGTACAGAATATGTCATATATTTTGTGTACTTTGATATTTTATATACAATATTTGATATATATTATGTGTACTTTGATATTTTATGTACAATATATAATACGTATGTTGTGTCCTTTGATATTTAATGTACAATATATGATATATATTTTGTGTACTTTGATATTTTATGTACAATATATGATATATATTTTGTGTATTTTGATGTTTTATGTACAATATATAAGATATATTTTGTGTACTTTGCTTTGATATTTTATGTACAATATATAACATATATTTTGTGAACTTTGATATTTTATGTACAATATATGATACATATTTTGTGTACTTTGATATTTTATTTACAATATACGATATTTATTTTTTACTTTCATATTTTATGTACAATATATAATATATATTTTGTGTACTTTGATATTTTACGTGCAATTCATAATACATGTTTTGTGTACTTTGATGTTTTACGTACAATATATAATATATATTTTGTGTACTTTGATATTTAATGGCCAATATATAATATAAATTTTGTTTACTTTGATATTTCATGTACAATATATAATATATATTTTGTGAAATTTGATATATTATGTACAATATATAATATTAATTTCGTGTGATTTGATATTTTATGGCAAATATATAATACATATTTTGTGTATTTCGATATTTTATGAACAATATAAGATATATATTTTGCATATTTTGATGTTTTTTGTACAATATATAATACATATGTTGTGTACTTTGATATTTTATGTACAATTTATGATATATATTTTGTGTTATTTTATATTTTATGTGCAATATATGATATATATTTTGTGTTCTTTGATATTTTATGTACAATATATAAGATATATTTTGTGTACTTTGATATTTTATGTGCAATATATAAGATATATTTTGTGTCCTTTGATACTTTATGTACTATATATAGGATATATTTTGTGTACTTTGATATTTTATGTACAATATAAAAGATATATTTTGTTTTCTTTGATATTTTATGTACAATGTGTAAGACATATTTTGTGAACTTTCATGTTTTATGTACAATATACAAGACATATTTTGTATACTTTGATATTTTTGTACAATATATAAGATATATTTGGTGTACATTGATATTTTATGTACAATAAATAGGATATATTTTGCGTACTTTGATATTTTATGTAAAATATGTGCCATATATTTTGTGTAGTTTTTGATATTATATGTACAATATGTAATATTTTTTGTACTTTGATATTTTATGTACAATATATAATATGTATTTTGTGTACTTTGATATTTTATGTGAAATATAGGATATATATTTTCTGTACTTTGATATTTTATGAACAATATATCATATATATTTTGTGTATTTTGATATTTTCTGTAAAATATATGATATATAATTTGTGTACTTTGATATTTTAAGTTCTATATATAACATATATTTTGTGAACTTGATATTTTATATACAATATACATTTTTTCTGTAATTTGATATTTTATGTACAATACGTAATATATATTTTGTGAACTTTGATATTTTATGTAAAATTTATTATATTTATTTCGTGTACTTTGATATTTGATGTACAATATATAATATATATTTTGTGTACTTTAATATTTTATTTACAAAATATAGTATATATTTTGTGTACTTTGATATTTTATGTGCAATATATAACATATATTTTGTGTACTTTGATATTTTATGTACAATATATAGCATGTATTTTGGGCACTTTGATATTTTATGTACAATATAAAACATAAATACTGCGTACTTTTTGATAATTTATGTACAATATATAATATATATTTTGTGTACTTTGTTATTTTATGTAAATTATGTGATATATATTTTGTGTACTTTGATATTTTATGTACAATATAAAATGTGTATTTTGTGCACTATGATATTTTATGTACAATATATGATATATATTTTGTGTAGTTTGAAATATTATGTACAATATATGATACATATTGTGTGTACTTTGATATTTTATCTACAATATGTGATATATGTTTTGTGTACTTTGATATTTTGTGTACAATATATGATATATATTTTGTGAACTTTGATATTTCATGTACAATATAAAATATATAATTTGGGTACATTGATATTTTATGTACAATATATAAGATATATTTTGGATACTTTGATATTGTATGTACAATATAAAACATATATTATGTGTACTTTTTGATAATCTGTACTATATAATATATATTTGGTGTACTTTGATATTTTATGTACAATATGTGATTTATATTTTGTGTATTTTGATATTTTATATAAAATATATAATATATATTTCCTGTACTTTTATAATTTATGTACAATATATAATATATATTTTGTGTACTTTAATGTTTTATGTACAATTTATAGTATATATTTTGTTTATTTTGATTTTTTGTGAATAATATATAAAATGTATTTTGTGTACTTTGATATTTTATGGCCAATATGTAGTACATATTTTGTGTACTTTGATATTTTATGTACAATTTGTAATATATATTTTGTGTACCTTGATATTTTATGTACAATATATGATAAACATTTTGTGTAGTTTTATATATTATGTACAATATATGATATATATTTGCTGTACTTTGATATTTTACATACAATATGTGATATATTTTCTGTATTTTGATATTTTATGTACAATATATGATATATATTATGTGTACTTTGAGGTTTAATGTTCAACATATGATATATATTTTGTGTACTTTGATATTTTATGTACAATACATGATATATAATTTGTGTACTTTGATATTTTAAGTACAATATATAATACAAACATTGTGTACTTGATATTTTATGTACAATATATATATTTTGTGTACTTTGATATTTTATGTACTATACATATATATTTTGTGAACTTTGATATTTTATGTACAATTTATTATATCTTTTTGTGTAATTTGATATTTTATGTACAATATATAATATATATTTTGTGTACTTTGACATTTTAATTATAGAATATAGTATATATTTTGTGTCCTTTGATATTTTATGTACAATATATAATATATATTTTTGTAATTTGATATTTTATGTACAACACATAATACATATTTTGTGTACTTTGATATTTTATGTACAATATAAAATATTAATTTTGCATACTTTCATATGTTATGTAGAATATATAATATATATTTTGTGTACTTTGATATTTTATGTAGAATATATCATACATATTCTTTGTACTTTGATATTTTATATAAAATATATGTTATTTTGTGTAATTTCATATTTTATATACAATACATAATAAATATTTTGTGTACTTTATTTTGATATTTTTGTGCAATACGTAATATATATTTTGTGTGCTTTCATCTTTTATGTACGATATATAATATATATTTTGTGTAGTTTGATATTTTATGTAAAATATATGATATATATTTTGTGTAGTTTCATATTTTATGTACAATATATAATATATATTTTCTGTATGTCGATATTTTATGTACAATATATGATATATATTTTGTGTAGTTTCATGTTTCATGTACAGTGTATAATATATATTTTCTGTAATTTGATATTTTATGTACAATATAAAATATGTAGTTTTTTTACTTTTATATTTTATGTACAATATATGACATATATTTTGTGTACTTTGATATTTAATGTACAATATATGTTATATATTTTATCTTCTTTGATATTTTATGTAGAATGTATAGTATATATTTTGTGTACTTTCATATTTTTTGTACAATATATGATATATAATTTGTGTTCTTTGATATTTTATGTACAATATATAATATATATATTGTGTAGGTTGATATTTTATGTGCAATATATAATACATATTTTGTGTATTTTCGTACTTTTTGTACAATATATAATATATATTTTTTGTGCTTTGATACTTTATGTTCAGTATATAATATATATTTTGTGTACTTTGATATTTTCTGTACAACATATGATACATATTTTGTGTACCTTGATCTTTTGTGTACAATGTATGATATATATTTTGTGTAGTTTCATATTTTATGTACAATATATAATATATGTTTTGTGTACTTTGATATTTTATGTACCATATAATCCGTATATTTTGTGTACTTTCATATTTTTTGGAGAATATATGATATACATTTTGTGTACTTAGATACTTTATGTACAATATATAATATATATTTTCTGTACATTTTGATAGTTCATGTACAAAACATAATATATATTTTGTGAACTTTACTTTGATATTTTATGTGCAATATAGAATATATAGTTTGTGTACTTTGATATGTAATGTACAATATATAATATTTACGTTGTGTACTTTACTTTGATATTTTATGTGCAATATATAACACATATTTTGTATACTTTGATATTTTATGTATAATATATAATGCTTATATTGTGTACTTTCATATTTTATGTACAATATATAATACATATTTTGTGTACTTTGATATTTTATGGCAAATATATAATATATATTTTGCAGACTTTATTTTATGTACAATATAGAATATATATTTTGTGTAATTTGATACTATATATACAATATGTAATGTATTCTTTGTGTACTTTGACAGTTTATGTAAAATATGTGATATACATTTTGTGTAATTTGATATTTTATATACAATGTATGGTATATATTTTGTGTATTTTGATATTTTACGTACAATAAATGACATATATTTCATGTAATTTGATATTCTATGTAAAATATGTGGTATATTTTGTGTCTTCTTTGATATATGTACAATATATAATATATATTTTGTGTACTTTGATATTTTACGTACAATATATGATATATATTTGGGGTAATTTGATATTTCATGTACAATATATGATATATATTTTGTGTTTGATATTTTATGTACAATATATAATTTATATTTTGTGTACTTTCATATTTTATGTACAATTTATAATATATATTTTGTGTACTTTGATATTTTATGTGCAATATATAGTATATATTTTGTGTAATTGATATTTTATGAACATTATATAATATATATTTTGGGTAATTTGATATTTTATGTACAATATATGATATATATTTTGAGTTCTTTCATATTTTATATACAATATATAACATATAGTTTGTGTACTTTGATATTTTATGTACAATATATAATATATACTTTGTGTACTTTGATATTAAATGTACAATATATGATATATATTTTGAGAACTTTGATATTTTATGTAAAATATGTAATATATATTTTGTGTACATTGATATTTTATGTACAGTATATGATATGTATTTTATGTACTTTGATATGTTATGTACAATATATAATATATATATTGTGTAGGTTGATATTTTATGTGCAATATATTGTACATATTTTGTGTACTTTGGCATTTTATGTAAAATATATAATATATATTTTGTGTACTTTGATATTTTATGTGCAATATATCGTACATATTTTGTGTACTTTGGCATTTTATGTAAAATATATAATATGTATTTTGTGTACTTTGATATTTTATGCACAATATATGATATATATTGTGTGAAATTTGATATTTTATGTAAAAATTATGATATATATTATGTGTTCTTTGACATTTTATGTTCAATATATAATACATATTTTATATACTTTGATATTTTATGTCCAACATATAACATATATTTCCTGTTATTTTTGATATTTTAAGTACAATATATAATATATATTTTGTGTACTTTGATATTTTGTGTACAATATATAATACATATTTTGCGTACTTTACTTTGAAACTTTATGTACAATATATAATATATATTTTGTGTACTTTGTATTTTATGTATTATATAATATATATTATGTGTAATTTCATATTTTATGTGCAATATATAACATATATTTTGTGTACTTTGATATTTTATGTACAGCATATAATACATATTTGGTGTACTCTTATATTTTATGTACACTACAAAATATGTATTTGGTGTACTTTGATATTGTTTGCACAGTACATAATATATATTTGGTGTACTTTGATATTTTATGTACAATACATAATATATATTTGGTGAACTTTGATATTTTATGTTCAGTATATAATATATATGGTGTACTTTCATATTATATGTGCAGTATATTATATATTTGGTGTTCTTTGATATTTTATGTACAGTATATAATATATATTTAGTTTACTTTGATATTTTATGTACCGTATATGATACATATTTGGTTTACTTTGATATTTTATTTACAGTATGAAATATATATTAGCTATACTTTGATATTTTATGTACAGTATATAATATATATTTGGTGTACTTTCATATGTTATGTACCGCATATAAGATATATATGGTGTACAGAGATATTTTATGTAAAGTATATAATATGTCTTTGGTATACAGTGATATATTATGTACAGTTTATAAAATATATTTGTTGTACTTTGATGTTTTATGTACAGTATATAATGTAGATTTGTTGTAGTTTGATATTATATGTATTATAATATATATTTGGGGTACTTTAATATTTTATGTACAGTATAAAATATATATTTGGTGTACATTGATATTTTATCTGCAGTATATAACATATATTTGGTGTACATTGATATTTTATGAGCAGTATATAAAATATATTTGGTGTACTGTGGTATTTTATATACATTATATAATATATATTTGGAGTACATTGAGATTTTATGTACAGTATACAATATATTTGGTTTCCTTTGATACTTTATGTACAGTATATATATGTTTGGTGTACTTTGAAATATTATGTACAGTATATAATATATTTTGTTCATTTTGATCTTTTATGTGCAGTATATAAACTATGGTTTACTTTCATATTTTATGTACAGTATATAATATAAATTTGCTGTGCTTTCATATTTTATTTACAGTGTATAATATATATTTGGTGTACTTTTATACTTTGTGTACACTATATAATATATATTTGGTGTACTTTAATATTTTATTTATAGTATATAATGTTCAATAGGTGTACTTTGATGTATTATGTGCAGTGTATAAAATATATTTGGTGTATTTTGATACTTTATTTGCAGTATATAAAATATATTCGGTGTACTGTGATATTTTATGTACAGTATATAATATATCTTTGGTGTATTTTGATATTTTATGAAAAGCATATAATACATAGTTGATGTACATTGATATTTTAGGTACAGTATAAAATATATATTGGGTATACTTTGATATTCTACGTACAGTATAAAACCAATTTTTAGTGTACATTGAAATTTTATGTACAGTGTAATATATTTGGTGTAGTTTCATATTTTATTTACAGTATATAATATATGGTGTACTTTATTATTTTTTGTAGAGTATATAATATATATTTCCTGTACATTGATATATAATGTACTGTATATAATGTACATTTGGCATACTTTGGTATTTTATGTAGAGAATATAATATATATTTGTGGTATTTTGATATCTTATGTATAGTTTATAATATATATTTGGTGTTATTTGATATTTTATGTACAGTATATAATATATATTTGGTGTACATTGATATTTTATGTAGAGTGTATAATATTTATTTGGTGTATTTTAATATTTTATGTGCAGTATATAATATGTATATTGTGTACTTTGATATTTTTTGTGCAGTATATAGTATATATTTGTTTTTCTTTGACATTTTGTGTATAGTATATAATATATATTTGATGTACTTTGATATTTTATATACAGAAAATAGTATATGTTCGGTGCTATTTGATATTTTATGTACAGTATGTAATATATATTCCGTGTACTTTGATATTTTATGTAGAGTGTGAAATATATAATTGTTGTACTTTGATATTTTATGTGCAATGTAAAATATACATTTGGTGTATTTTGATATTTTATGTGCAATATATAAAATATATTTGGTGTAGTGTGATATTTTATGTAAAGTATATAATATATATTTGGTGCACTTTGATATTTTATGTACAGTATATAAATATAGCTGGTGTACTTTGATATTTTAGGTATAGTATATAATATTTATTTGATGTACTTTGATATTTTATGTAGAGTAAATAATATATATTTGGTGAACTTTGAAATTTTATGTACAGTGTATAATATATTTGGTGTAGATTCATATTTTATGTACAGTATATAATATATATGGTGTACTTTATTATTTGATGTGCAGTATATAATATATATTTGCTGTACTTTGACATATATTGTACAGTATATAATATACATTTGTGGTACTTTCATATTTTTTGAGCAGTATATAATATATATTTGGTGTTCTTTGATATTTTATGTACAGTTTATAATATATATTTGGTGTACTTTGATACTTTATGTACAGCATATAATATATATTAGGTATACTTTGATATTTTATGTACAGTATATAATACATTTATGGTGTTCTTTGATATTTTATCTACACTATATAACACACTTTTGGTGTATTTTGATATTTTATGTAAAGTATATAATATATATTTGGTGTACTTTGATATTTTATGTACTGTATATAATATATATTTGGTGAACTTTGATATATTATTTACAGTATATAATATATATTTGGTGTACTTTGATATTTTATGTACAGTTTATAACATATATGGTGTACTTTTATATTGTATATATAGTTTATAATATATATTATGAGTACTTTGATATTTTGTGTATAGTATATAATATATATTTGGTGTATTTTAATATTTTATGTACAGTATAAAATATATATTTCGTGTACTTTTATATTTTATGTACACTATATAATATATGTTTGGTGTACTTTCATATATTTTGTGCAGTATATAATATATATTTGTTTTATTTTGACATTTTATGCGCAGAATATAATATATATTCGGTGTAATTTGATATTTTATGGGGAGTATATAATATATATTTGGTGTACTTTGATATTTTATGTGCAGTATATATGTTTGGTGTACTTTGAAATATTATGTAGAGTATATAATATATTTTGTGCATTTTGATATTTTATGTACAGTATATAATATATGGTGTTCTTTCATATTTTATGTACAGTATATAATATGCATTTGCTATGCTTTGATATTTTATGTACAGCATATAATATATGTTTGGTGTACTTTTATAGTTTATGTATCCTGCATAATATATATTTGCTGTACTTTGATATATTATGTACAGTATATAATGTTCATTAGGGGTATTCTGATATTTTATGTTTAGTATATAATATATATTTGGTGTACTTTCATGTTTTATGAACAGTATATAATACATTTTTGGTGTACTGTGATATATTATGTGCCGTATGTAATATGTATTTGGTGTACTTTGATATTTTATATGCAGTAAATAAGATACATTTGGTGTACTTTGATATTTTATGCACAGTATATAATATGTATTTGGTGTACTTTGATATATTATGTACAGTATATAATATATATTTGGTATATTTTCATATTTTATGTACAGTATAAAATATATATTTGCTGTGCTTTGATATTTCATGTGCTGTATATAAAATATATTTGATGTATTCTGCAATTTTATGTGCAGTGTATAATACATATTTGGTGTACTGTGATATTTTATGTACAGTACATAATATATATTTGGTGTACTTTGATATTTTATGTTCAGGATAAAATATTCATTTGGTGTACTTTGATATTTCATGTACAGTACATAATATATATGGTGTAATTTGATATTTTATATACAGAATATAACGTATATTTCCTGTACTTTTATATTTTATGTACAGTATATAATATATATTTGGTGCACTTTGATATTTTCAGTACAGAATATAATCTATATTTGGTGTACTTTGATACTTTATGTACACCATACTACATATTAGGTGCACCTTGATATTTTATGCACTGTATAGAATATACATTAAATATATTTTGATGTTTTATGTACAGTATATAATACATATTCGGTGTAGTTTGATATTTTATGTACTGCATATAATATATATTTGGTGGACTGTGATATTTAATGTACAGTATATATATTTGGTGTACTTTGATATTTTGTGTACTGCATATAACATTCATTTGGTGTACTTTCATATTTTATGTACAGTATATAATATAGATTTGGTGTATTTGATATTTTATGTACAATATATGATATATATTTGGTGTACTTTGATATATTATATGCAGTATATCATATATATTTGCTGTAATGTGGTATTTTATAAACAGTTTATAATATATATTTGGTGTAGTTTGATATTTCACGTAGAGTATATAATATATATTTGGTGTACTTTGATGTTTTATGTACAGTATAAAATATATTTTTGTTGTACTTTATACTTTATGTGCAGTATATAATATCTTTTGGTGTACTTTGATATTTTATGTGAAGTATAGAAAATATTTTTGTTGTACTGTGATATTTTATATACAGTTTATATTACATATTTGGTGTATTTTGATAATTTATGTACAGTATAAAACATATATTTGATGTATGTTGATATTTTTGGTACAGTATATAATATATATTTGGTGTACTTTGATATTTTATGTACATTATATAATATACATTTGGTGTACTTTGATATTTTATGTACAGTATATAATATATGTTTGGTGTACTTTGATATTTTATATACAGTATATAATATATTTTTACTCTAATTTGATATATTATGTACACTATATAATATACATTTGGGGTAATTGGATATTTTATGTATAATATATGATATATTTGGAGTACTTTGATATTTTTGGTACAGTATATAATATATATTTGGTGTACGTTGAAATTTTATATACAGTATATAATATATATTTGGTATACTTTTATATTTTATGTACGGTATAGAATATATATTTGGTGTACTTTGAAATTTCATTTACAGTATATTATGTATTTTGTGTACTTTGATTTTTTATGTACAGTATATAATATATACAGTGTACTTTGGTATTTTATGTACAGTATATAATATATATTTGCTGTACTTTTTATTTAATGTACACTGTATAATCTATATTTGGTGTACTTTGATGTTTTATGTACAGTATATAATATATATTAGGTGTACTTTCATATTTTATGTTACGTATATAGAATATGTTTGGGGTAATTAGATATTTTATGAACAGTATGTAATATATTTTGTGTACTTTGATATTTTAATTACGGTATATTATATATGTTTGGATTAATTTGATATTTTATGTACAGTATATAATATATATGCAGTAATTTGAGAGTTTATATACTGTATATAATATATATTTGCTGTAATTTTATATTTTATATACAGTATATAATATATATCTGGTGTACTTTGATTTTTTGTGTACAGTAAGTAATGTATATTTGGTGTAATTTACCATTTTATGTGCAGTGTATAATATATATTTGGTATACTTTTATGTTTTATGTGCAGTATATAAAATGTATTTGGTGTACTGTGATATTTTATTCACTGTATATAATATATATTTGGTGTACTTTGTTGTTTTCTTTACAAAATATAATATTCATTTGGTGTTCTTTGATATTTTATGTACAGTATATAATATATTTTTCGTGTACTTTGATATTTGATGTACAGCATGTAATATATTTGGTGTTCTATGATATTTTATGTATAGTATATTATATATGCTGTACTTTGATATTTTATCTTCAGTATATAATATATTTGGTGTACCTAGATATTTTATATATACCCTATGATATATATTTGCTGTCATTTCACATTTTATGTACAGTATGCAATATATATTTGGTGTACTGTGACATTTTATGTATAATATATAATATATAGGTGCTGTACTTTCATATTTTATGTACAGTATAAAACAAATGTTTGGTGTACTTTGATATTTTATGTACAGTGTATAATATATATGTGGTGTTCTTTGATATTTTAGGAACACTTTATAATATATATTTGGTGTAATTTTATACTTTATGTACAGCATATAATATATATCTGTGTGCTTTGAAATTTATGTAAATCATATAATATATTTGGTGTACTTTCATATTTTATATACAGTATATAATATATATGGTATACTTTGATATTTTATGAACAGTATATAATATATATTTTGTGTAGTTTGATATTTTATATACAGTATATAATATAAATTTGGTGTACTTTGATATTTTATGTACAGTATATAATATATCTTGGATGTACTTTGATATTTTATGTACAGTGTGTAATATATATTGGGTGTAATTTGATATTTTATCTGCAGTGCATAATATATATTTGGTGTACTTTGATATTCTTTGAACAGTATAATCCATATATTTGGTGTACTTATAAATTTTATATATAGTATATAATATATATTTGGTGTACTTTGATATTTTATGTGCATTACATAATATATAAGGGGTATTTTGATATTTTATGTGCACGGTATAATGTATATTTGGTGTACTTTCAGATTTCATGTGCAGTATATAAAATATATTTGGCGTAGTGTTATATATTTTGTACAGTATATAATATATATTTGCTGTACTTTGATATTTTATGTATAGTACATAATATTCATTTGGTGTACCTTATTTTATGTACAGTATATAATATACATTTCGTGTACTTTGATATTTTATATAGAGTATATAATATATATTTGCTGTACTTTTATATTTTATGTACAGTATATAATATGCATTTGGTGTACATTGATAATTTATGTACACTATACTATATATTTGGTGCACTTTGATATTTCTTGTACAGTATATAATATATAATAGGTAAACATTGATAGTTTCTGTTCAGTATATGATATATATTGTGTGAAATTTGATACATTATGTACCATATATAATATATATTTGGTGTACTGTGATTATTTTATGTACAGTATATAATATATATTTGGTACACTGTGATATTTTATATAGAGTATTTCATATATATTTGGTGTACTTTGATATTTTATGTACAGAATATAGTATAGATTTGTTGTAGTTTGATATTTTATGTACAGTATATGATATAGATTTGGTGCATTATGATATTTTATGTACAGTATATGATATATATTTGGTGTAATTTGATATTTTCTATACAGTATATAATATAAACTTAGTGTACATTGATATTTTATGTGCAGTATACAATATATATTTGGTGTACTGTGATATTTTATGTACACTATATAATGTATGTTTTGTGTACTTTGATATCTTATGTACAATATGTAATACATAGTTGGTGTACTTTGATACTTTATATACAGAATATAACATATATTTGGTGTACTTTGATATTTTACATACAGTATATAATATATATTTTGTGTACTTTGATGTTTTATGTACAGTATAAAATATACATTTTTTGTAGTTTCATTTTTTATGTACAGTATATAATATATATTTGGTGTATTTTTATATTTTTTGTACTCTATACAATATTAATTTGGCATACTTTGATATTTTATGTACAGTATATAGTATATATTTTGTGTACTTTGATACTGTATGTACACTATAAAATATATATATGGTGTTCTTTGACATTTTATTTACAGTATATAATATTCATTAGGTATACTTTGATATTTTGTGTACAGTATATATTTTTGTACTTTGATATTTTATGTACAGAATACAATATATATTTGGAGTACTTTGATATTTCAGGTACAGTATTTAATATATATTGTGTACTTTGATATTTTATGTACAGTATACAATATATATTTGGTGTACTTTGATATTTTATGTACACTATATAAAATATATTTGGTGTAATTTCATTTTTTATGTACAGTATATAATATATATTAGGTGTACTTTGATATTTTTTGAACAGTGTATATTATATTTCATGTACTATGATATTTCATGTACAGTATACAATGCATACGGTGTACTTTGATATATTATGTACAGTATATAATACATATTTGTTGTACTTTGATATTTTATGTGTAGTATATCACATATATTGGGTGTCCTTTGATATATTAGGTACAGTATACAACATATATTTGGTGTATTTTTTTATATTATGTACAGTGTATAATATAGATTTGGTGTACTTTGAAATTTTATATAGAGTATATAATACATTTTGTGTACTTTGATATTTTATGTAGAGAATATTATAAATGGTGTACATTGATATCTTATGTACAGTATATAATATGTATTTGCTCTACTTTTTTATTTTATATTCAGTATATAATATATATTTGGTGTATTTTGTTACTTTATGTACACTATATATTCTATATATTTGATGTACTTTGTTATTTTATGTACAGTATATAATATTAGGTATACTTTGATATTTTATATACAGTATATAATATTAGGTATACTTTGATATTTTATGTACAGTATATAATATATTTGGTGTACTATGATATTTTAAGTACAGTAGAGAATATATTTTTGGTGTACCTTGATATGTTATGTTCAGTATATAATATATATGGTATGGTGTGCTTTGATATTTTATGTATAGTGTATAGTATATATTTATTGTATTTTGAAACTTTATGTGCACTACTTAGTATATATTTGGAGTACTTTGATATTTTATGCACACTATATAATGTATATTTGGTGTCCTTTGATATTTTATGTACAGTATATAATATATATTTTGTCTGCTTTGACATTACATGTAAGGTATATAATACATAGTCTGTGCGCTTATTTTTTATGTGCAGTATATAATATACATTTGGTGTACCTTGATATTTTATGTAGAGTATATAATAAATATTTTGTGCAGTTTGATAATTTGTGTATAGTTTATAGTTTAGGTTTGGTGTCCTTTGATATTTTATATGTAGGATATAACACGTATTTGTTGTACATTGATGTTTTGAGTACAGTACATAATATGTATTTGGTGTACTTTGATATTTTATGTACAGTACATAAGATATATTTGGTGCAGGTTGATATTTTATGTACAGTATATAATATATATTTGGTGTACTTTCATATTTTAGTGTATGGTATATAATAAATATTTGGTGTGCTTTCATATTTTATATAGAGCATATAATATATATTTTCTGTACTTTGATATTGGTGTAGCTTGATATTTTATGTGCATTATATGATATATAGTTGGTGTACTTTGATATTTTATATACAGGTGATAATACATGTTTTGTTGTCTTTGATATTTTATGTACAGTATATTATACATATTTGGTTCACTTTCATATTTTATGTACACTATATAATACATATTTGGGGTACTTTGGTATTTTATGTACACTATAGGGTACATATTTTGGTTACTGTGATATTTTATGCACAGTATATAATATATATTCGGGGTTCTATAATATTTTATTTACAGTATATAATACATATTTGGTGTACTTTGATATTTTATGTATTGTGTATAAGGCATATTTGGTGTGCATTGTTATTTTATGTACAGTATATTTTAAATATTTCCTGTACTTTCATATTTTATGTACAATTTATACTACATATTTGGTGTACCTTATATTTTATGCACAGTTCATAATACAAATTTGGTGTACTTTGATATTTTTTGTACGGTATATAATACATATTTGAGGTACTTTGATATTTTATGTACAGTATATAATACATATTTTGTGAACTTTGATATTTTATGTACAGTATATAATATATATTTGAGCTACTTTTATATTTTATGTACAGTATATAATACATATTTGGGTTACTTTATATTTTATGCACAGCAAATAATACATATTTGGTGTATTTTTTTTACTGTACATAATTCATATTTGGTGCACTTTCATATTTTATGTACAGTGTATAACACATATTTAGTGCACTTTGATATTTTATGCGCCGTATATAATACATATTTGTACTTTGATATTTTATGTACAGTATATAATATATGTTTGGGTACTTTGATATTTTATGTACAGATTATAATACGTATTTGGTTCACTTTGATATTTTATGTACAGTATATAATACATATTTGGTTCACTTTGAAATTTTATATACAGTATATAGTACATATTTGGTTTACATTGATATTTCTTGTACAGTATATAATATATATTTGGTGTACTTTGATATTTTATGTATAGTAAACAGTACATATTAGGTGTATTTAATATTTTTTGTACAGTATATAATACATATTTGGTGTACTTCCATATTTTATCTACAGTATAAAATGCATATTTGTTTCACTTTGATATTTAATGTACCATATAAAATACATATCTGTTTCATATTGATATTTTATCTACAGTATATAATACATATTTTGGGCAATTTGATATTTTATGTACAGTGTATAATACACATTTTTGTACTTTGATATTTTACCTACTGTATATAATACATATTTAGGGTACTTTAATATTTTATGTACAGTATATAATACATACTTGGGGTCCTTTGTTATTTTATGTACAGAAGGTAATACATATTTGGGGTACTGTGATATTTAATGAACGGTATATAATACATATTTCGGGTACTGCATTATTTTACAAACAGTATATAGTACATATTTTGGGTACTTTGCTATTTTATGTACTTTATGTAATTCATATTTGGTGTACTTTGATATTTTACATACAGTATATAATACATGTTTGGGGTAATTTGATATTTTATTTACAGTATATAATACACATTTGGGGTACTTTGATATTTTATGTACAGCATATAATATACGTTTGGTGTGCTTTGATGTTTTATGTGCAGTATATAATATGTATATGGGGAACTTTGATATTTTATGACCAGTATATAATACATATTTGGGGTACTTTGATATTTCATATACAGTATGTAATATATATTTGGTGTAATTTGATATTTTATGTACAGTATATAATATATATTTGGTGCAGTTTGATATTTCATGTACAGTATGTAATACATATTTGGTGGACTTTGATATTTTATGTACAGTATTTAATACATATTTGGGGTACTTTGGTAATTTATGTACAGTATATAAT
This sequence comes from Pan troglodytes, assembly GCF_028858775.2. Classification (NCBI taxonomy): domain Eukaryota; kingdom Metazoa; phylum Chordata; class Mammalia; order Primates; family Hominidae; genus Pan; species Pan troglodytes. Next base: position 3,943,451 of record NC_072420.2, on the reverse strand, counting down.
ATATATTTGGGGTACTTTGATATTTTATGTACTGTATATAATAAACATTTGGGTACTTTTATATTATATCTACTGTATATAATACATATTTTTGGGTACTTTGATATTTTATGTACTGTATATGATACATACTTCAGGTATTTTGATATTGTATATACAGTATGTAATACATATCTGGGGTACTTTCATATTTTATGTACAATATATAAAACATAATTGGGGTACTTTGATATTTCTTGTGCAGTATATAATATGTGTTTGGGTTACTTTGATATTTTATGTACTCTATATAATACATAATTTGGGTACTTTGATATTTTATATACAGTATATAATACGTATTTGGGGTACTTTGATATTTTATGTACAGTATATAATACATATTTGGGGTACTTTGATATTTTATATGCAGCATATAATATACCTTTGGTGTGCTTTGATATTTTATGTACAGTACATAATATGTATTTGGGGTAATTTGATATTTATGACCAGTATATAATACATATTTGGGGTAATTTGGTATTTCATATACAGTATTTAATCTATATTAGGTGTACTTTAATATTTTATGTACAGTATATAATATATATTTGGTGTAGTTTGATATTTCATGTACAGTATAGAATACATATTTGGTGTACTTTGATATTTCATATACAGTATATAGTACATATTTGGTGTACTTTGATATTTTATGTACAGTATTTAATACATATTTGGGGTATGTTGATATTTTATGTACAGTATATAATATATATTTGGGTTACTTTGATATTTTATGTACAGTACATAATACACTTTTGGGTACTTTGATATTGTATCTACCGTATATAATACATATTTTTGGGTACTTTGATATTTTATATACTGTATAAGATACATACTTCAGGTATTTTGATATTGTATGTACAGTATTAAATACATAGCTGGGGAATTTGGTATTTTATGTACAGTATTTAATACGTATTTGGGGAAGTTTGAAATTTTATATTCGGTATATAATACATATTTTGGGTATTTTGATATTCTCTGTTCAGTATATAATACATAATTGTGTTATTTAGATATTTTATATACAGTACACAATGCATATTTGGGTTACTTTGATAGTTTATGTACAGTATATAATACATATTTGAGGTCCCTTGATATATTATGTACTGCTTATAATATATCTTTGGTGTACTTTGCTATTTTATGTACAGTGTATAGTATATATTTGAGGTACTTTGATATTTTATGAACAGTATATAATACATATTTGAGGTACATTGATATTTCATATACAGTATTTAACATATATTTGGGGTTCCTTGATATTTTATGTACAGTATACACTATATATTTAGGGTAATTTCATATTTTATGAGCAGTATATAATACATATTTGGGGTATTTTGACACTTCACATACAGTTTTTAATATATATGTTTGTGGTACTTTGATATTTTATGAACAATACATAATATATATTTGGGGAAATTTGATATTTTATTTTCAGTATATAACAGATATTTGGGGCACTTTGATATTTTATGTACAGTATATAATACATATTTGGGGTACTTTGATATTTTGTGTAAAGTATATAATACACATTTGGGTACTTTGATATTGTATGTACTGTATATAATACATATTTGGGGTACTTTGATAGTTTATGTACTCTAATACATACTTGAGGTACTTTGATATTTTATGTACAGTATATAGTACATATTAGGTGTAGTTTAATATTTTTGTACAGTATATAAGAAATATTTGGGGTACTTTGATATTTTATTTACTGTATATAATACACATTACGTATACTTTGATATTTTATGTATACTATATAATACATATTTGTTATACTTTGATATTTTATCTACAGTATAAAATGCATAATTTTTTCACTTTGATATTTTTTCAACAGTATAAAATACACATCTGTTTCACATTGATAATTTATCTTCATTAATTAAGACATATTTTGGGTACTTTGATAATTTATGTACACTATTTAATACATATTTAGGGTACTTTGATATTTTACGTAGAGTATATAATACATATTTGGGGTTCTTTGATATTTTATATACAGTATATAACAAATATTTGGGATACTTTGATATTTTATGCAGTATATAATACACATTTGGGTACTTTGATATTGTATCTACTGTATATAATACATATTTTGGTCACTTTTATATTTTATGTACTGTATATAATAAATATTGTGTGTATTTTGATATTTTATGTACAGTACATAATACATATTAGGGGTACTTTGATATTTTATGTACAGTATATAATACATATTTGGGGTACTTTGATATTTTATGTACAGTATGTAATACATATTTGGGGTATTTTGATATTTTATGTACAGTACATAATACATATTTGTGGTACTTTGATATTTTATGTACAGTATATAGTACATATTTGGGGTACTTTCAAATTTTATGTGCGGTATATAATATGTGTTTGGGGTAATTTGATATTTTATGTACTGTATATCATACATTCTATGGGTATTTTAATATTTTATATACAGTATATAATACATATTTGGGGTACTTTGATATTTTATGGACAGTATATGATACATATTTGGGGGACTTTAATATTTTATGTATAGTATATAATACATATTTCATGTACTTTGATGTTTCTTGTACAGTATATAATACATATTTGGTGTACTTTGATATTTTATGTACAGTATATAATTTATATTAAGTGTACTTTAATATTTTATGTACAGTATGTAATATATATGCGGTGTAATTTAATATTTTTTCTACAGTATAAAATGCATATTTGTTTCACTTAGATATTTTATGTACAGTATAAAATACATATGTGTTTCTCTTTGATAATTTATCTACAGTATATAATACATATTTTGGGTACTTTGATATATTATGTACACTATATAACGCATATTTCATGTAGTTTGATATTTTATGTACAGTATATAATACATATTTTGGGTACTTTGATATTTTATGTATAGTATATAGCACATATTTGGGGTACATTGATATTTTATTTACAGTATATAATACATATTTGGGTACTTTGATATTGTATCAACTGTATATAATACATATTTTGGGTACGTTGATATTATATGTACAGTATATAATACATACTTGGGGTACTTTGATATTTTATGTACAGTACATAATACATATTTTGGTTACTTTGATATGTTATGTACTGTATATAATACACATTTGGGTACTTTGATATTGTATCTACTGTTTAATATATACTTGGGGCTCTTTAATATTTTATATACGGTACATAATACATATTTAGGGTACTTTGATTTCTTACATACAGTATGTAGTATTTATTTGGGTTACTTTGTTATCTTATATACAGTATATAATACGTATTTGGGGTACTTTGATATTTTATGTACAGTATATAATACATTTTTGGGGTACTTTGATATATTAAGTACAGTATATAATAGACCTTTGGGGTACTTTGGTATTTAATATAAAATATTACATATATATTTGGTGTACTTTGATATTTTATGTACAGTATATAATATATATTGGGGTTATTTTGATATTTTATGTACAGTATATAATACATATTTGTGGTACTTTGATATTTTATGTAGAGTATATAATACATATTTGGGGTACTTTGATATATTAGGTACAGTATATAATACATATTTGAGGTACTTTGATATTTTATGTACACTATATAATGCAAATTTGGTGTACTTTGATATTTTATGTACAGTATATAATACATACTTGGGGTATGTTGATATTTTATGTACAGTATATAATACATATTTCGGTTACTTTGATATATTTTGTACAGTATATAATACATATTTGGGGTATTTTGATTTATTATGTACAGTATGTAATATTTATTTGGGATACTTTGTTATTTTCTATACAGTATATAGTACATATTTGGGGTACTTTGACATTTTATGTACAGTATATAATACATATTTGGGTTGCTTTGATATTTAATAAACAGTATTTGATATATATTTGGTGTACTTTGATATTTTATGTACAGTATATAATATATATTTGGGTTACTTTGATATTTTATGAACAGTATATAATGCATATTTGGGGTACTTGTATATTTCATATACAGTGTTTAACATATATTTGGGGTACTTTGGTATTTTACGTACAGCATATAATACATATTGGGGGTAATTTGATATATTATGTAGAGTATATAATATATATTTGGGGTAATTTGATATTTTGTATACAATATTTCATATATATTTGTTGTACTTTGATATTTTATGCAGAGTATATAATGCATATTTGGGTTACTTTGATTTCTTATGTACAATATGTAATATTTGGGTAACTTTGTTATTTTATATACAGTATATAATACATATTTGTGGTACTTTTATATTTTATTTGCAGTATATAATTTATATATGGGGTACTTTGATATATTATGTACAGTATATACTCCATATTTAGGTACTTTGATATTATAACTATTGTATATAATACATATTTATGGTTATTTGATATTTTATGTAGAGTATATAATACATATTTGGGGTTCACTCTTATGTACAGTATATAATACACATTTGGGTTACTTTGATGTTTTATGTACAGTATATAATACACATTTGAGTACTTTGATGTTTTGTCTACTGTATATAATACATATTTGGGGTAATTTGATATTTTATGTACAGTATATAATACATAAATGGGGTACTATGATATTTTATGTACAGTATATAATACATATTTGGTTTAGTTAGATATTTTATGAACAGTATATAATACACATTTGGGTACTTTGATATTGTATCTACTATATATAATATATATTTGGGGTACTTTGATACTTTATGTAAAGTATATAATACATACTTGGGGCACTTTGATATATTATGTACAGTATATAATATCTATTTGGGTTACTTTGATATTTTAGGTAGAGTAGATAATACATATTTGGGGTACTTTGGTTTCTTATTGACAGTATGTAATATTTGTTTCGGTTACTTTGTTATTTTATATACAGTATATAATACATATTTTGGGTTCTTTGATATTTTATGTATAGCATATAATACATGTTATGTTTACTCTAATATTTTATGTGCAGTACATAATATATATTTGATGTACTTTGATATTTTTGTACTGTATATAATACACACTTGGGTACTTTCATATTGTATCTACTGTATATAATACATATTTGGGGTGCTTTGATATTTTATGTACAGTATATAATACATACTTGGGGTATTTTGACCTTTATGTACAGTATATAATAAATATTGGGGTTACCTGGATATTTTACGTACAGTATATAATACACATTTGGGTACTTTGATATTGTATCTACTGTATATAATATATATTTGGTGTACTTTGTTATTTTATGTACAGTATATAATACATATTTGTGGTAATTTGATATTTCATGTACAGTAAATAATCCACATTTTGGTACTTTGATATTTTATTTACTGTATATAATACATATTTGGGGTACTTAGTTATTTTATGTACAGTGCATAATACATACTTTGGGTAATTTCATATTTTATGTACAGTATATAATACATATTTGCATTACTTTGATATTTTATGTACAGTATGTAATACACATTTTGGTACTTTGATATTGCATCTACTGTATATAATACATATTTGGGGTACTTTCATATTTTATGTAGAGTATATAAGTCATACTTGGGGTAGTTTGATATTTTATGTACAGTATATAACACATATTTGGGGGTACTTTGATATTTTATATAGTGTATATAATACACATGTGAGTACTTTGAAACTGTATCTACTGTATATAATACATATTGGGGTACTTTCATATTTTATGTACAGTATATAGTACATACTTGGGGTAGTTTGATATTTTATGTACAGTATATAATACATGTTTGGGTTACTTTCATACTTTATGTACAGTATATAATACACATTTGCATACTTTGATATTGTATCTACTGTATATAATACATATTTGGGGTCCTTTGATATTTTATGTACAGTATATAATACATACTTGGGGTAGTTTCATATTTTAGGTATGGTATATTATACATATTTGGGTTACTTTTATATTTTATGTACACTACATAATACACATTTGGGTACTTTGACATTGTATTTACTGTATATAATAAATATTTGGGGTACCTTATTATTTAATGTACAGTATATAATATATCTTTGGGGTAATTTGATATTTTATGTACAGCATATAATACACATTTGGGAACTTTAATATTGTATCTACTGTAAATAATACATATTGGGGTACTTTGATATTATATGTACAGTATATAATACATACTTGCGGTAGTTTCACATTTTATGTACAGTATATAATACATATTTCGGTTACTTGATATTTTATGTACAGTACTTAATACACATTTGGGTACTTTGATATTTTATCTACTGGATATAATACATACTTGGGGTACTTTGATATTTTATGTACAGTATATAATATATGTTTGAGGTATTTGTTATTTTATGTACAGTATACAATAAATATTTGGGATTCTTTGACATTTCCTATGCAGTATTTCATATATATTTGGTGTAATTTGATATTTTATGTACTGTATATAATATATATTTGGGTTACTTTGATATTTTATGAAGAGTATATAATACATATTTGGAGTACTTTGATATTTTATGTACAGTATATAATATATACTTGGGGTAGTTTGATATTTTATGTACAGTATATAATATATATTTGGGTTACTTTGATATTTTATGTACAGTATATAATACACATTTGGTTACTTTGATATTGTATCTACTGTATATAATATATATTTGGGGTACTTTGATATTTTATGTACAGTATATAATACATACTTGGGGAAATTTGATATTTTATGTATAGTATATAATACATATTTGGGGTACTTTGATATTTTATGTACAATATACAATACATATTTGGTGTACTGTGATATATTATGTAAAGTATATAATACATATTTGGGGTTCATTGATATTATATGTACCGTATAGTATAAATATTTGGGGTACTTTGATATATTCTGTAAAGTATGTAGCACCCATTTGGGGTTCTTTTGTATTTCTTATACAGTATTTCATATATATTTGGTGTACTTTGATATTTTTTGTACAGTATATAATACATATTTGCGTTACTTTGATATTTTATGAACAGCATATAATACACATTTGGGGAATTTTGTTATTTCATATAAAGAATTTAATATATATTTGGGGTACTTTGATATTTTATGTACAGTATATAATACATATTATGCGTAGTTTGATATATTATGTACAGTATACAATACATATTTGGGGTACTTAGATATTTCATATACAGTATTTCATATATATTTGTTGGACTTTGACATTTTATGTACAGTATATAATATATATTTGGGGTACTTTGATATTTTATGTACACTATATAATGCATATTTGGGGTACTTTGATATTTTATGTACACTATATAATGCATATTTGGGGATCTTTGATGTTTTATGTACAGTATATAATACATATTTGGGGTAATTTGATATTTTATGAACAGTATATAATACATATTTGGGTACTTTGTATTGTATCTACTGTATATAATACATATTTGGGGTGCTTTGATATTTTATGTACAGTATATAATACATACTTGGGGTACTTTTATATTTTATGTACAGTATATAATGCATATTTGTGTTACTTTGATGTGTTATGTACTGTATATAAGACATATTTGGGTACTTTGATATTTTATCTACTGTATATAATATATATTTGGGGTACTTTGATATTTTATGTACAGTATATAATACATATTTGGGGTACTTTGATTTCTTATGTACAGTATGTAATATTTATTTGGGTTACTTTGTTATTTTATATACAGTACATAATTCATATTTGGCGTACTTTGATATTTTATGAACTGTATGTAATACATATTTGGGGTACTTTGGTACATTAAGTACAGTATATAATACATATTTGGGGTACTTTGATATTTCATATACAGTATTTCATATATATTTATTGTACTTTGATATTTTATGTACAGTATATAATATGTATTTGGCTTACTTTGATATTTTATGAACAGTTGATAATACATATTTTGGGAACTTTAATATTTCATATACAGTATTTAATGTATATTTGGTGTACTTTGATATTTTATGTACAGTATATAATACATACTTGGGGTAGTTTCATATTTTAGGTATGGTATATTATACATATTTGGGTTACTTTTATATTTTATGTACACTACATAATACACATTTGGGTACTTTGACATTGTATTTACTGTATATAATAAATATTTGGGGTACCTTATTATTTAATGTACAGTATATAATATATCTTTGGGGTACTTAGATATTTTATGTACAGCATATAATACACATTTGGGAACTTTGATATTGTATCTGCTGTAAATAATACATATTAGGGGTACTTTGATATTATATGTACAGTATATAATACATACTTGCGGTAGTTTCACATTTTATGTACAGTATATAATACATATTTGGGTTACTTGATATTTTATGTACCGTACATAATACACATTTGGGTACTTTGATATTTTATCTACTGGATATAATACATACTTGGGGTACTTTGATATTTTATGTACAGTATATAATATATGTTTGAGGTATTTGTTATTTTATGTACAGTATATAATAAATATTTGGGATTCTTTGACATTTCCTATGCAGTATTTCATATATATTTGGTGTAATTTGATATTTTATGTACAGTATATAATATATATTTGGGTTACTTTGATATTTTATGAAGAGTATATAATACATATTTGGAGTACTTTGATATTTTATGTACAGTATATAATACATACTTGGGGTAGTTTGATATTTTATGTACAGTATATAATATATATTTGGGTTACTTTGATATTGTATCTACTGTATATAATATATATTTGGGGTACTTTGATATTTTATGTACAGTATATAATACATACTTGGGGAAATTTGATATTTTATGTATAGTATATAATACATATTTGGGGTATTTTGATATTTTATGTACAATATACAATACATATTTGGTGTACTGTGATATATTATGTAAAGTATATAATACATATTTGGGGTTCTTTGATATTATATGTACCGTATAGTATAAATATTTGGGGTACTTTGATATATTCTGTAAAGTATGTAGTACACATTTGAGGTTCTTTTGTATTTCTTATACAGTATTTCATATATATTTGGTGTACTTTGATATTTTTTGTACAGTATATAATACATATTTGCGTTACTTTGATATTTTATGAACAGCATATAATACACATTTGGGGAATTTTGTTATTTCATATAAAGAATTTAATATATATTTGGGGTACTTTGATATTTTATGTACAGTATATAATACATATTATGGGTAGTTTGATATATTATGTACAGTATACAATTCATTTTTGGGGTACTTAGATATTTCATATACAGTATTTCATATATATTTGTTGGACTTTGACATTTTATGTACAGTATATAATATATATTTGGGGTACTTTGATATTTTATGTACACTATATAATGCATATTTGGAGTTCTTTGATGTTTTATGTACAGTATATAATACATATTTGGGGTAATTTGATATTTTATGAACAGTATATAATACATATTTGGGTACTTTGTATTGTATCTACTGTATATAATACATATTTGGGGTACTTTGGTATTTTATGTACAGTATATAATACTTACTTGCGGTTCTTTTATATTTTATGTACAGTATATAATGCATATTTGTGTTACTTTGATGTGTTATGTACTGCATATAAGACACATTTGGGTACTTTGATATTGTATCTACTGTATATAATATATATTTGGGGTACTTTGATATTTTATGTACAGTATATAATACATATTTGGGGTTCTTTGATTTCTTATGTGCAGTATGTAATATTTATTTGGGTTACTTTGTTTTTTTATATACAGTACATAATTCATATTTGGCGTACTTTGATATTTTATGAACTGTATATAATACATATTTGGGGTACTTTGGTACATTAAGTACAGTATATAATACATATTTGGGATACTTTGATATTTCATATACAGTATTTCATATATATTTATTGTACTTTGATATTTTATGTACAGTATATAATATGTATTTGGCTTACTTTGATATTTTATGAACAGTTGTTAATACATATTTTGGGAACTTTAATATTTCATATACAGTATTTAATGTATATTTGGGGTACTTTGATATTTTATGTACTGTATATAATATATGTTTGGGGTACTTTGATATTTTATGTGCAGTGGAAAATACATATTTGGTGTATTTTGATAATACATGTACAGTATATAATACATATTTGGTGTACTTTGATATTTTATGTACAACCTGCAATACATATTAGGTTTACTTTAATATTTATGTACAGTATATAATAGATATTTGGTGTACTTTAATATTTTATCTACAGTGTAAAATTCATCTCTTTCGCTTTGATATTTTACATACAGTATAAAATACATATCTGTTTCTCTTCTGATAATTTATCTACAGTATATAAAACATATTTGCTGTACTTTGATATTTTATGTAGACTATATAATGCATATTTCGGGTACTTTGACATTTTATGTACAGTATATAATACATATTTGTGGTACTTTGATATTTTATGCACAGTATATAATACATATTTGGGGTAATCTGATATGTTATGTACAGTATGTAGTACACATTTGAGTACTTTGATATTGTACCATCTGTATATAATACACATTTGAGGTATTTTGATAATTTATTTTCAGTGTATAATACATACTTTGGATACTTTGATATTTTATGTACAGTATATAATACATATTTTGTTTATATTGATATTTTATGTACAGTATATAATAGACATTTTGGTATTTTGATGTTGTATCTTCCGTATATAATATATATTTGGGGTACTTTGATATTTATATACAGTATATAATACATCTTTGGGGTAGTTTGGTATTTTATGTACAGTATACAATACACATTTGGGTACTTTGATATTGTATGTACAGTATATAATACATATTTGTGGTACTTTGATATTTTATGTACAGTATATAATACATATTTGGATTATTTTGATGTTTTATGTATAGCGTATAATACACATTTGGGTACTTTGGTATTGTATCTACTGCATATAATATATATTTTGGGTACTTTGATATTTTATGTACAGTATATAATACATATTTGGGGTATTTTGATATTTTATGTACAGTATATAATACACATTTTGGTTCTTTGATATTGTATCTACTGTATGCAATACATGTGTGGGGTACTTAGATATTTTATGTAGAGTATATAATACATACATGGGGTACTTTGATATTTTATGAACAGTATATAATACGTATTTGGGGTACTTTGATATTTCGTATACAGTATTTAATACATATTTGGGGTAATTTGATATTCTATCTTCAGTATATAATACATATTTGGGGTACTTTGATATTTTATGTACAGTATATAATACATATTTCGGGTACTTTGATATTTCATATACAGTATTACATATATATTTGGTGTTCTTTGATATTTTATGTACAGTATATAATGTGTATTTGAATTACTTTGATATTTTATGTACAGTATTTAATACATATTTGGGGTACCTTGATTTCTTATGTACAGTATGTAATATTTATTTGGGTTACTTTGTTATTTTATATACAGTATACAATACATATTTGGGGTACTTTGAAATTTTATGTACAGTATATAATACATATTTGGGGTACTCTGGTAAATTATTTACAGTATATAATTCATATATGGGATTCTTTGATATTTCATATACAGTATTTCATATATATTTGGTGTACTTTGTTATTTTATGTACAGTATGTAATATATATTTGGGTTACTTTGATATTTTATATATAGCATATAATACATATTTGGGGTACTTTGGTTTCTTCTGTACAGTATATAATATTTATTTGGGTTAATTTGTTATTTTACATAGAGTATATAATACATATTTTGGGTATTTTGATATTTTATGTACAGTATATAATACATATTTGGGGTATTTTTATATATTTTGTACAGTATATAATACATAGTTCGGGTTCTTTGATATTTCATATACTGTATTTTATATATATTTGGTGTACTTTGACATTTTATGTACAGTATGTTATATATATTTCGGTTTGTTTGAAATTTTATGAACAGTATATAATATATATTTGGGGTACTTTGATATTTAATATACAATATCCAATATATACTTGTGGTATTTTGATATTTTATGTACAGTATATAATATATGTTTGGGGTACTTTGATATTTTATGTATGGTATATAATACATATTTGGTGTACTTTGATAATTCATGTACAGTATATAATACATATTTGGTGTACTTTGATATTTTATGTAAAGCATATAATACATATTAGGTTTACTTTAATATTTTATATAGAGTATAAAATACATATTTGGTGTACTTTGATATATTATCTACAGTATAAAATGCATATTTGTTTCCCTTTGATATTTTATGTAGAGTATAAAATACATATCTCTTTATCTTTGATAATTTATCTACAGTTTATAATACATATTTTGGTACTTGGATATTTTATGTACACTATATAATGCATATTTGGAGTACTTTGTTATTTTATGTACAGTATGTAATACATATTTGTTGTACTTTGAAATTTTATCTACATTATATAATAAGTATTTGGGGTACTTTTATATTTTATGTGCAGCATATAATACACTTTTGAGTACTTTGATATTGTATCTACTTCATAAAATACATATTTGGGGTACTTTATCATTTTATGTACAGTATATAATATATACTTGGGGTAGTTTGATATTTTATGTACAGTATATAATATATATTTGGATACTTTGATATTGTATCTACTGTATATATTATATATTTGGGGTACTTTGATATTTTATGTACAGTATGTAATACATATTTGGGGTACTTTGCCTTTTTATGTACAGTATATAATACACATTTGGGTACTTTGATATTGTATCTACTGTATATAATGCATATTTGGGGTACTTTGATATTTTATGTACTGTATACAATACATACTTGGGGTACTTTGATATTTTATGTAGAGTATATAATACATATTTGGGTTAATTTGATATTTTATGTGTAGTGTATAATACACATTTGGGTACTTTGACATGGTATCTACTGTATACAATACATATTTGGGGTACTTTCATATTTTATGTACAGTGCATAATACCTGTTTGCGGTACTTAGATATTCTATGTACAGTATATAATACTCATTTGGGACCTTTGATATTGTATCTACTGTATATAATACATATTTGGAGTACCTTGATATTTCATGTACAGTATATAATACCTACTTGGGGTACTTTGATATTTTATGTACAGTATGTAATACATATTTGGGTTACTTTGATATTTTTTGTACAGTATATAATACACTTTTGGGTACTTTGATATTGTATATACTGTATATAAAACATACTTGTGGTACCTTCATATTTTATGTACAGTATATAATACATATTTGGGTTACTATGATATTTTATGTACAGTATATAATACACATTTGGGTACTTAAATTTTGTATCTACTGTATATAATACATATTTCTGGTACTTTGATATTTTATGTACAGTATATAATAAACACTTGGGTACTTAGATATTGTATCTACTGTATATAATATGTATTTGGGGTACTTTGATATTATATGTTTAGTATATAATACATATCTGGGGTATTTTGATGTTTTATGTATAGTATATAATCCACATTTGAGTACTTTGATATTGTATCTACTGTATATAATACATGTTTGGGGTACTTCAATATTTTATGTACAGTATAAAATACATACTTGGGGTACTTTGATATTTTATGTACAGTATATCATTCACATTTTGGTTACTTTGATATTTTATGTACAGTATATAATACACATTTGGGTACTTTGACATTGTATATACTGTATATAATAAATACTTGGGGTACTTTCATATTTTACGCACAGTATATAAAACATATTCGGGTTACTTTGATATTTTCTGTAAACTATATAATACACATTTGGGTACTTTGATATTGTATCTACTGTATGTAATATATATTTTGTGTACTTTGATATTTTATGCACAGTATATAATACATACTTGGGTTACTTTGATATTTTATATACAGTATGTAACACATATTGGGGTTTCTTTGATATTTTATGTACAATATATAATACATATTTGGGTCCTTTGAGGTTTTATCTACTGTATATAATACATATTTGGTTTACTTTGATATTTTATGTACAGTATATAATACAGGTTTCGGGTACTTCGATATTTTATGTGCAGTATATAATACATATTTGGTGTACATTGATAATTCATGTAGAGTATATAATACATATTTGGTGTACTTTCATATTTTATGTACAGCATATAATACATATTAGGTTACTTTAATATTTTATGTACAGTATATCATACGTATTTGGTGTACTTTGATATTTTATTTACATTATAAAATGCATATATGTTTCATTTTGATATTTTATGTACAGCAGAAAATACATATCTGTTTCTCTTTGATATTTTATGTACAGTATATAATATATATTTGGGTACTTTCATATTTTATGTACATTTGGGTATAATCCACATTTGGATAGTTTGATATTGTATCTACTGTATATAATACATATTTGGGGTACTTTGGTATTTTATGTACAGTATATAATACATACTGGGGGAAATTTCGTATTTTATGTACAGTATATAATACATATTTTGGATACTTTGATATTTTATGTTCAGTATACAATACACATTTTGGAATATTTTTATTGTATCTACTGTATACAATACATATTTGTGGTAATTTGATATTTTATGTACAGTATATTACATACTTGGGGTACTTTTATATTACATATACAGTATATAATACATATTTGTGTTACTTTTTTATTTTATGTACAGTATATAATACATATTTGATACGTTGATATTGTATCTACTGTATATAATATATATTTGGGGTACTTTGATATTTTATGTACAGTATATAATACATCTTTGTGGTACTTTTATATTTTATGTACAGTATATAATACACATTTGGGTACTTTCATATTGTATCTACTGTATATAATACTTATTTGGGGTACTTTGATATTTTATGCACACTACATAATATATATTTGGGGTACTTTGATATTTTATGTAGAGTATATAATACATATTTGGGTACTATGATATTTAATCTACTGTGTACAGTATATATTTGGGGTATGTTGACATTTTATGCAGAGTATATAATACATATTTGGGGTACTTTGATATTTTATGTACAGTATATAATACATATTTGGGTTACTTTGATATGTTATGTGCAGTATATAATACATATTTGGGTACTTTGATATTGTAACTACTTTATATAATATATATTTGGGGTACTTGGATATTTTATGTACATTGTATAATACATATTTGGGGTACTTTTATATTTTATGTGCAGTATATAATACACTTTTGGGTACATTGATATTGTATCTACTGTATATAATACATAATTGTGGTACTTTGATATTTTATGTACAGTATATAATACATACTTGGGGTACTTTGATATTATATGTGCAGTATATAATTCATATTTGGGACACTTTCATATGTTATGTACAGTATATAATACACGTTTGGGTACTTTGTTATTGTATCTACTCTATATAACATATAGTTGGGATACTTTGATATTTTATGTACAGTATATAATACATATTTTGGGTACTTTGATTTCTTATGTACAGTATGTAACATTTATTTGGGTTATTTTGTTATTTTATATACAGTATATAATACATATTTGGGGAACTTTTATATTTTATGTACGGTATATAATACATATTTGTGGTACTTTGATATATTAAATACAGTATAAAATACATATTTGGGATAATTTGATATTTCATATACAATATTTCAAATATATTTGGTGTATTTTGATATTTTATTTACAGTATATAATATGTATTTGGGTTACTTTGATATATTATGAACAGTATACAATACATATTTGGGGTACTGTGATAGTTGATATACAGTATTTAATATATCTTTGGGAAACTTTGATATTTTATGTACCATACATAATATATATTTGGGATACTTTGATATATTATGTACAGTATATAATACATATTTGGGCTACTTTGATATTTCATACACAGCATTTCATATATATTTGGTGTACTTTGATATATTATGTAGAGTATATAACATATATTTGGGTTACTTTGATATTTTATGTACAGTACATAATACATATTTGGGATACTTTGATTTCTTAAGTACAGTATATAATACATATTTTGTGTACTTTGATTTATTATGTACAGTATATAATACATATTTGGGGTACTTTGATATTTTAGGTACAGTATATAATACACATTTGGGTACTTTGATATTGTATCTACTGTATACAATACATATTTGGGGTACTTTGATATTTTATATACAGTATATAATACATACTTGTGTTACTTTGATATTATATGTACAGTATATAATACATATTTGGGTTACTTTGATATGTTATGTACAGTATATAATACACTTTTGGGTACTTTGTTATTTTATCTACTGTATAAAATACATAATTGGGGTACTTTCATATTTTATGTACAGTATATAATACATAGTTTGGTTACTTTGATATTTTATGTACAGTATATAATAAACATTTGGGTACTTTGATTTTGTATCTACTGTATATAATACCTATTTGGGGTACATTGATATTTTATATACAGTATATCATACATACTTGGGGTACTTTGATATTTTATGTACAGTATATAATACACATTTGGTACTTTGATATTGTATCTACTGTGTATAATATATATTTGGGGTACTTTCATATTTTATGTTTAGTATATTATACATATCTGGGGTACTTTGATGTTTTATGTAAAGTATATAACCCACATTTGTGTACTTTGATATTTTATGTACAGTATATAATGCATATTTGGGTTACATTCATATTTTATGTACAGTATATACTACACATTTAGGTTCTTTGGTATTGTATCTACTGTATATAATACATATTTGGGGTCTTTGATATTTTATGTACAGTATATAATACATGTTTGGGGTAATTTGGTATTTTATGTACAGTATATAATACTCATTTGTGTACTTTGATATTGTATCTACTGTATATAATACATATTTGGGGTACTTTGATATTTCATGTACAGTATATAATACATACTTGGGGTACTTTGATATTTTATGTTCAGTATATAATACATATTTGGGTTACTTTGATATTTTATGTACAGTATATAATACACTTTTGGGTACTTTGATATTGTATCTACTGTATATAATACATATTTGGGGTACTTTGATATTTTATGTACAGTACATAATACGTATTTGGGGTACTTTGATATTTTATGTACAGTATATATTACACATTTGGGTACTTTGGTATTGTATCTACTGTATATGGTACAAATTTGTGTACTTTGATATTTTATATGCAGTATTTCATATATTTTTGGTGTACTTTAATATTTTATGTTCAGTATATAATATATATTTTGGTTACTTTGATATTTTATGAGCAGTATGTAATACATATTTGGGGTACTTTGCTATTTCATATACAGTACTTAATATATATTTTGGGTACTTTTATATTTTATGTACAGTATATAATACATATTTGGGGTTCTTTGATATTTCATATACAGTATTTCATATATAGTTGGTGTACATTGTTATATTATGTTCAGTATATAATATATATTTGGGTTACTTTGATATTTTTTGAACAGTATATAATACATATTTGGTGTACTTTGATATTGCATACACAGTATTTAATATATATTTGTGGTACTTTGATATTTATGTACACTATATAATATATGTTTGGGGTACTTTCATATTTTATGTAGAGTATATTATACATATTTGTTGTAGTTTGATAATTCATGAACAGTATGTAATAGATATTTGATATACTTTGATATTTTATGTACAGCATATAATGCATATTAGGTTTAGTTTAATATTTTTTGCACAGTATATAATACATATTTTGTGTAATTTGATATTTTATCTACAGTATAAAATGCATATTTGTATCACTTTGATATTTTATATACAGTATAATATACACATCTCTTTCTCTTTGTTAATTTATCTACGGTATATAATACATATTTGGGGTACTGTGATATTTTATATACACCATATAATGCATATTTGGGATAGTTTGATATTTTATGTACAGTATGTAATATATATTTTGAGAACTTTGATATATTATGTACAGTATATAAGATATATTTGGTGTACTTTGATATTTTACATAAAGTATATAATATATATTTGGTGTACTGTGATATTTTGTGTACCGTATATAATACATATTTGGTGTAGTTTGATAGTTTATGTACAGTATATAATACATATTTGGTGTACTTTGATATAGAATCTACAGTATATAATCTATATTTATTGTACTTTGATATTTTATGTACAGTATATAATCAATATTTGGTGTAAGTTTATATTTTCTGAACAGTTTATAATATCTATTTGATGTATTTTGATGTTTTATGAACAGAATATAGTATATATTTGTTGTACTTTGATATTTTATGTACAGTATATAATTTATATTTCGTGTAGTTTGATCTATTATGTACAGTATATAATGTATATTTGGTGTACTTTTATATTTTATGTAGAGTACATAATATATATGCTGTGTTTTGATATTTTGTGTACAGTATATTATATATTTGGTGTAATTTGATATTTTATGCACAGTATATAATATATATTTAGTGTACTTTGATATTTTATATACAGTATATAATCTATATTTGGTGCAGTTTGATAGCTTATGTACTGTATATTATGTATATTTGCTGTATTTTGGTATTTTATGTACAGTATATAGTATATAGTGCTGTACTTTGATATTTTATGTACAGTATATAATTTATATTTGGTGTACTTTTATATATTGTGTACAGTATTTAATATACATTTGGTGTAATTTGATATTTTATGTACAGTATATAATATATATTTGGTGTACTCTGATATTTTATGTAAGTATGTAATATACATTAGGTGTACTTTGATATTTTATGTACAGTATATAATATATATTTAGTGTAATTTGATACTTTATGTACAGTATATAATATATAATTGGTGTAATTTGATATTTTATGTACAGTAAATAACACATATTCTCTGTACTTTGATATTTTATGTTTAGTATATAATACATATTCAGTGTACTATAAAATTTTATTTACAATATATAATACATATTTTGTGTACTTTTTTATTTTATGTACAGTAATTAATTCATATTTGGTGTAGTTTGATGTTTTATGTACAGTATATAACACATATTTGGTGTACTTTGATATTGCATGTACAGTATAAAATACATATTTGTTTCCCATTGAAGATGTATGTACAGTATATAATACATATTTGCGGTGATTTGATATTTTATGTACAGTATATAACACATATTTCTAATAATTTTTTTATGTAAAGTATATGATATATATTTGGTGTAGTTTAATATTTTATATACAGTATATAATATATATTTGTGGTACTTTGATATTGTATGTATGGTATATAATACATATTTGGGGTACATTTATATTTCATGTACATTATTTAATATATATTTTGGGTACTTTGATATTTTATGTACAGAATAAAATATATATTTGTTGTACTTTGATATTTTATGTACAGCATATAATACATATTTTGTGTACTTTGATAATTTATTAACAGTATATAATACTTATTTGGTGTAGTTTGATATTTTATGAACAGTATTTAAACATATTTTGTGTATTTTGATATTTTACATATGGTTTATAATACATATTTCTTTCACTTTCATATTTTATGTACAGTATATAATACATATTTGGTTCACTTTCATACTTTTGTACAGTATGTAAGAGATATTTGGGATACTTTGATATATTCTGTACAGTATATAAGACATATTTGTGGTTCTTTGATATTTATGTACTGTATATAATACGTATTTTGTGTATTTTGATATTTTATCTACAGTATATAATCCATATTCGGGGTACTTTGATATTTTATGTACAGTATATAATACATATTTGGGGTACTTTGATATTTCATGTACACCATATAATATATCTTTAGTGTTCTTTGATATTTTATGTACAGTATATAATATATATTTGGGGTATTTTGATATTATATGTAGAGTACATAATCCATATTTGGGGCACTTTGATATTTTATGTACAGTGTATAATACATATTTTGCGTAGTTTGATATTTTATGTACAGTGTATAATATATATTTTGCATAATTTGATATTTTATGTACTGTGTATAGTACATATTTTCATAGTTTGATATTTTATGTGCAGTGTAAAATACATATTTTGCTTAGTTTGATATTTTATGTACTGTGTATAGTACATATTTTAGGTGCTTTGATATTTTATCTACAGACTATAATACATATTTTGCGTAGTTTGATATTTTATCTACATTGTATGATACATATTTTGTGAAATATGATATTTTATCTAGAGTGTATAATACATATTTTGCATAGTTTGATATTTTATCTACAGAGTAAAATACATATTTTGCTTACTTTGGGATTATATCTACAGTCTATAATACATATTTTGCGCACTTTCATATTTTATGTACAGCGTAAAATACATGTTGTACGTACTTCGATATTTCATCTACAGTGTGTAATACATATTTTGCATAATTTGATGTTTTATGTACAGTGTATAATACATATTTTTGGGTACTTTGATATTTTATATATTGTATATAATACATATTTTGCATAGTTTTTGATATTTCATCTACAGTATATAATACATGTTTTGCATAGTTTTTCATATTTTATGTACAGTATATAATACTTATATTATGTACTTTGATATTTTATGTACTGTATGTGATACACATTTTGCATATATTCTGATATTTTATGTACAGCATATAATACATATTTTGCATTCTTTGATACTTTATGTACAGTATATATTACATATTTGGTATATTTTGATATTTCATGTACAGTATATAATATATCATATATTAAATATGTAACTTATATTATATATCATATATTGTATGTAATATACGTCATATATTTTATGTTACATTTCATTTATTATATGTTATATGTAATATATTATCAATAATATATATCATAAGTTATATATAATATATATCATACATTGTAAAATGCATAGCATATGTTATATACTAAATGGCATATATTATATAATATATAATATATCTTATATAATATATATCATATATCATATTGTATACCATATATCATATATCATACATCATACATTATATTATATTTTTCATATATTATATAATGTATGTCGTATGGTATATTTGTTATATTTGGTATATATTTCCTATAAGATATTATTTACATATCATATAATATATGATTTATTGACAGTATTCTGTATTATATATTTTGTTTAAAATATATTATATATAATATATTTATCATATATTTTATAAATTATGTATTTATTTAGTAACATATATAAAATATTATATATAATAGATAGTATATATTGTATATTATATACGTGTAACAAAATATAATATATATTATTGTTCATTATATAATATACATAATATTATATATTATATATTATATTATATATGATATATTATATATATCATATAATATATATTTTATACATTATATCATATATATAATATATACAATATATTTTATATATTATATAATATATGTATAATATATACAATATATTTTATATAATATGTATTATATATAGTATATTTTCTATAATATATAATATATATTAAGTATTTTATATCATATATAATATATATAATATATATTATATAATATACATTATATATAACATATATATATTTTATAAATAATACATAATATGTAATATTTATTATGTCAGATTATATTTATTACATATTATATATTATATGTAATAAGTATTAGTAATAATGATAGTTTTTAGACTGAATTTTTTTCTGTTGCACAGGCTGGAGTCCAATGGCACCAGCATGGCTCACTGCAAATTCTCCCTCACGGGTTCAAGCAACTGTCCTGTCTCTGTCTCCCGGGTAGCTAGGACTACACCACACTGGGAGTTCACCAGCTGCCAGCATACCTGGCTAAGTTTTTTTGTTTAGTAGAGACAGGTTTTCATTCTGTTGGCCACGTAGGTCTTGATCTGCTCACCTTGTGATCCTCTTGCCTTGGCCTCCCAAAATGCTGGTATTAGAGGCCTGAAGAAAGATACATATTTTATAAATGAAGAAAAATTTCAAAGGTACTCTGCTTGGTACAATAATCAGATTTATAAATTGAGGAATAAAAAATGACCATGAAACATATCGATAACTGAATATGGAAAATACAGAGGATAATTTTTTAAGTAACATATTTGGAAAGCACTAACTAGTAATTTGGAGAGTTTGCATTAGACAGGCCAGTATGAACATAGCTGGAATGAAGAAACACAGGTTCCCCATAAGAAAAATCAAAATCAGGGAAAATGAAAACACAAAAGTTCAGTCTGCTCTTATCTTTGAAAAACTCAGCACAGACAGTGGCTCTTAGGACCAAGGGCAGTAGCTCCCTAATCCCACCACCATGGCGATAGGGCGTCAATATTCCAGGGTGAAGGCACAATCCACATTGTGAGGTCAAACTACCGCCAGGCAGACAGGAGTGTTTTACATGTACAGGAAGGTCATTGAAGCTCACTGTTTGTTTCAAAAACTGAATCCCAAGCCCACACATTACCTTGCTGTACTTCTTAAAATAAGTTAGGAGATGGGAAATAGGGCACCCCTAAATATACATATACATACATATGTGTATATACATATACAATTATCTATAATGTAATATATATAACATATGTAATAACTATAATATATATAATTTCTTTCACATACTGCATCCTCACATTATCTATAATATATTATGTATAATATAATGTAAAATAATATATAATTATGATATACAATATAATACATATAATATTATATAATCATATACAACATAATATGTAATTATACATATAATTATATAATTATATATAACATAATAATATATAATATATAATGTATAATATACAGTATATTATATAATATTTAATATTATATGTATAATATAGTATATAATATATAATATCTAATATATAATGTAATATATAATGTATTACATATTACATATGATATGTAATATATTGTATATATTATACATTATATTAGATGTTATATATTATATGATATATTATATACTAGATATTTTATATCATATTTTATATTATAGCTTAATATAATATATATTAGAATATTATATATGACATAGATTATATACAACATATATTATCAATAGTAATAATATGATGTAATATATAATATATCATGTTATAATATATATTATACATTAAGATATAGCATATAGAAAATACAATATAATCATATATAATATAATATTATATAATCATATATAATTGATAAAATATATAATATATATCATCTATTATTTACAATATATAATATATATTATATATAATATATGTCGTATATTATATATCACATATTATATATAATATGTATCACAAATTATATATATTATATGTTATATATAATATGTACCATATATTATATGTTATATATCATTTATTATCAATAGTATATATCATATGTTATCTATAATATATATATCACATATTGTATAATATATAGAATATATTATATAATTTATATCATATATTATATAATATATAGCATATATCATATGTCATATAGCATATATCATATTATATACCATATATCATATCATGTACTTCATACATAATATTATATATATCGTATATTACATAATATATTTCATATTTTATATTTATTTTATATGGTGTATGTTACATAAAATATATTCTTTACATATCATATAATATACAAATATCCATATTATACAATACATTATAAATTTTATTTAATACATATTATATATAATATATTTATCATATATTTTATTTATTATATAATTAATATATAATATATGTAATATATAATATATAATATATATTATTTAAATGTCATAAAATGTAATACATATTATATTTCATTATATAATATACATCATATTATATATTATAGAAAATGTATGTTACATATATTATATAACATATAATGTATGTTATATATATTATATATAAAACATATTATATATGATATATGTAATATATTATGTCACATTATATATATTATATGTTATATGTGATATATATTACATATAATATGTACTGTATACAATATGACATAATATATAATACATATATTATGAATTATGACATATTATATATTATATATATATTATATATAACAAATAAAATATATTATATATAACATATATAGTATATTATATATAACAAATATAATATATTGTATATAACGTATAATATATTATATAATATATATTACATATATAATGTATATTATATATATAATTGTTTTTAGACAGAGTCTTCTTCTTTTGCACAGACTAGGGTGTAATGGCACCATCTTGGCTCACTGCTAACTCTGCCTCATGGGTTCAAGCGATTGTCCTGCCTCAGCCTCCCAGGTAGCTGGGACTCCACCATTCTGGGACTACTCCAGCTGCCACCATGCCTGGCTAATTTTTTTTAGTTTTAGTAGAGACAGGATTTCACTGTATTGGCCAGGATGGTCTTGATCTCCTCACGTTTTGATCCTCTTGCCTTGGCCTCCCAAATTGCTGGGATTAGAGGCCTGAGCCAAGATGCATATATTTTAAATGAAGAAAAATTTCAAAGTTACTCTGCTTGGTCCAATAATCAAATATATAAATTGAGGAATAAAACATAACCATGAAACCTATTGATAACTGCATATGTAAAATACAGAGGATAATATTTTAAATAACATATTTGCAAAGCACTAACTAATAATCTGAAGAGTTTGCATTTGACAGGTCAATATGAAAATACCTTGAATGCAGCACACAGGTTCAACAAGAGAAAAATCAAAATCATGGGAAATGAAACAACAAAGGTTCAATCTGCTCTAAGCTTTGTAAAACTCATCAAAGACAGTGGCACTTAGGAACAAGGGCAGGAGATCCCTAATCAAATCACCACGGCGATAGTGCATACACATTCCAGGGTGAAGGCACAATCCACATTGTCAGGTCCAACTGCTGCCAGGCAGTCAGCAGTGCTTTTCCATGTACAGGAATGTCACTGAAGGCTCAGTGTTTTGTTTAAAAGACTAATCCCAAGCCCACAAATTACTACTCTGTACTTCTTAAAATAACTTATGGGATGGGAAATAGGGCACCCCCAAATATATATATATGTGTGTATATATATAAATGCATGGTTTATAAAACATAATATATATAAATTTTATAATATATATAGCATACAAATAATTTTCTTT
The DNA here is from genome assembly GCF_028858775.2 of Pan troglodytes. Lineage (NCBI taxonomy): Eukaryota > Metazoa > Chordata > Mammalia > Primates > Hominidae > Pan > Pan troglodytes. The sequence goes on along the minus strand of NC_072420.2, from coordinate 3,917,767 downwards.
TACATCCTGCATCCTTATATTATATATAATATATTATGTATAATATAATATATAATGTTATGTTATTATTATATACAAAATAATACAAGTAATAATATATAATTTTTACATATAACATCATATATAATTATATATATAATTATACAATTATATATATGATAATATATCATGTAATCATATAGAATATATATAATATATGATATATGATATAATATAGAATATCATATATAACATATTATAAAATATATAATATTTACTATATAATATAATATATAATGCACTATATATTACATATAATATGTAATATATTATACATAATATTTAATAGATATCATAAAATGTATACTATATTATATATTAAATAATATATATTATAAGACATATTATAAATAATATCATAATCTAATATATATTATAATATATATGATATATATTAGATTAAATATGTAATATATTACATTATATATAATAATATTATATATTATAAAATATATTATAAGTTATATATAATATATTATGATATATTATATATAATAAATTATGTAATATATACTATGTATTAAGATATCTTTCAGAACATATAATATAATCATATATTATAGAATATTATGTAGTATATATAATGTATAACATATGTAATGTACATCATATATCATATATAATATGTATCATATATTATATATCATATATTATAAAAATATGTATCATATATTATATATATCACGCATTATATGTAATAAATATCATATATTATATTTTATATATCATATATTCTATGTTATATATCATATATTATCAATAATATATGTCATATGTTCAATGTAATATATATCATACGTTTTATAATATATAGCATAGGTTATAAAATACATATAATATATTATATAATATATAGCATATATTATATAATATATATCAGATATCATATTATATACCATATATCATATAATATACATCATATATTATGTTATATATCATAAGTTATATAATATATGTCATATATTATATTTATTATAGACAGTATGTATTACCTATAATGTATTATTTACATATCATATAATTTATAACTTAAATATTATATAATATATTTTATGTTTTGTTTAAAGTATAATATATAATGTATATATTATATATTTAATATAAGATATATTGAATATATGATAAATAATATATAATATATATTATATATTATGAAATATATATTATATACATGTCATAAAATATAATATATATTATAGATCATTATATAATACACATATTATATATTAAATAAAATACATAATACACATCATATATATTATATATAATATAAATAATATAAATTATATGTAATATATAAAGTCATATATCATGTATTATATATTGTAGATAATATGTAACACATATAATGAATATTATATATAATAATACATAATATTTTTATGTATATTATGAGATATTATATAATATATATATTTATATTACAGATATAATATATTATATAATATATAATGCATATATATTTTATATATTATATATAATTGTTTATAGACAGAGTCGTGTTCTGTTGCACATACTGGGGTGCAATGGCACCATCTTGGCTCAGAGCAACCTCTGCCTCACGGGTTCAAGCGATTGACCTGCCTCAGCCTCCCAGGTAGATGAGACTACACCATACTGGGACTACTCCAGCTGCCACCATGTTTGGCTAATTTTTTTTAGTTTTAGTAGAGACACGGTTTCACTGTATTGGCCAGGATGGTCTTGATCTCCTCACGCTGTGATCCTCTTGCCTTTGCCTCCCAAAGTGCTGGGATTGGAGGCCTGAACCAAGATACATATTTTTCAAATGAAGAAAAATTTCAAAGGTACTCTGCTTGGTACAGTAATCAAATATATAAATTGAGGAATAAAACATAACAATGAAACATATTGATAAATGCATAGGGAAAATACAGAGGAAAATATTTTAAATAACATATTAGGAAAGCACTAACTAAGAATTTGAAGAGTTTGCATTTGACTGGCCAGTATGAACATACCTTGAATGCAGCAACACAGGTTCCACATGAGAAAAATCAAAATCAGGGAAAATGAAACCACAAAAGTTCAATCTGCTCTGAGGTTTGAAAAACTCAGCACAGGCAGTGGCACTTAGGACCAAGGGCAGGAGATCCCTAATCCCATCACCATGGCGATAGGGCATACACATTCCAAGGTGAAGGCAAAATCCACATTGAGAGGTCCAACTACTGCCAGGCAGTCAGGAGTGCTTTTACAAGTACAGGAATGTCATTGAAGGCTCAGTGTTTTCTTTCAAAAACTGAAGACCAAGCCCACACATTACTATGCTGTAGATGTTAAAATAAGATATGAAATGGGAAATAGGGCACCTACAAATATATATATATATATATGTCTGCATATATATATAAAAGTGTATATATATATATAATTTATAGAATGTGATATATAAAACTTAAATAATATGTATAACATATATATAATTTTCTTTTACACCCTGCACCCTTATATTATATATAATATATTATGTATAATATAAAATATAATGATAAGATAATATTATATACAATATAATACATGTAATAATATATAATTATTACATGTAACATAATACATAATAATATCTATATTTATGCAATTATATATGTAAATATATATAATATAATATATAACATATATTATATAATATATCATATATTATAGAATATAGAATATCACATGTATAACATATTATATAATATATAATATTTACTATATAATATAGTATAAAATGTATTATGTTACATATAATATGTAATATACTATACATAATAGATAATATATTAGATATTATCTAATATATAATATATTAGATATTATATATTATATAACATAATATATGATATCATAATATAATACATACTATAATATTATATACGATATCTTAGATGAAATATGATATAATATATTACTTTATGCATAATGATATTATATAATATATAATATATAATGATATATGTAATATATTATGATATAATATATATTATATATTAATATATTTTATATATAATATATAATATAATCATATATAATAGAAATATATTATATATAATATATAACATTTATAATATATTTCATATATCATATATAATACATATCATGTATTATGTATAATATATTATATATAATATGTAACATATATTAAATATATCATACATTACATGGAATATATGTCATATATCATATGTCATATATCATTTTTTATCTGTTATATATCAGATATTAGCAATAATATATATCATATGTTCAATATAATATATATCACACATATAATATGTAGCATATGTTATAAAATATATATAAAACTTTATATAATATATAACATATATTACTTAATATATATCATATAACATATTATATACCATATAATATAATATACATCATACATTATATGATATGTTATTTAATATATGTCATATATTTTATTATAGACGGTATGTATTACCTATAATATATTATTTACATATCATATAATATATGATTTAAATATTGTATAATATATTATATGTAATATATAATGTCATATAATATATATTATATATTATGTTATTTGTAATATATAATACCTATTATATATAATATATGATATAACATAATGTTTTTTATGTATATTATGAGATATTATATATTATATATTAGAGATATAATATATTATATAATATATAATGCATATATATAATATATATTATATATATAATTGTTTTTAGATAGAGTCTTGTTCTGTTGCACAGACTGTGGTGCAATGGCACCATCTTGGCTCACTGCAACTTCTGCCTCATTGGTTCAAGTGATTGTTTTGCCTCAGACTCCCAGGTAGCTGGGACTACACCATACTGGGACTCCTCCAGCTGCCACCATGCCTGGCTTAGTTTCTTTAGTTTTAGTAGAGACAGGATTTCACTGTATTGGCTAGGATGGTCTTGATTTCTTCACGTTGTGATCTTCTTGCCTTGGTCTCCCAAAGTGCTGGGATTAGAAGCCTCAGACAAGATACATATTTTTTAAATGAAGAAAAATTTCAAAGTTACTCTGCTTGGTCCAATAATCAAATATATAAATTGAGGAATAAAACATAACCATGAAACATATTGATAACTGCATATAAAATATACAGAGGATAATGTTTTAAATAACAAATTTGGAAAGCACTAATTAATAATTTGAAGAGTTTGCATTTCAAAGGCCAGTATGAAAATAACTTGAATGCAGCAACACAGGTTCAACATGAGAAATATTATTATATGTTTATATATATATAATATGTATGAATATTTATATATTTATACAGATATCTATATAAATATTTTTATATTTGTACATATATTTATATAAATATTTACATATATATACAGATATTTACATAAATATATATTTATACAGATACGTATATATTAATATGTTTATACAGATATCTATATATATTTATATATTTATACAGATACATACATAAATATTTATATATTCATACAGATATCTATATAAATGTTTATATGTTTATATAGATACATATATAAAGATTTATATATTTATACAGATAACTATAGAATTATTTATATATTTATATAGATATCTATATAAATATTATATATACAGATATCTATATAAATATTTATATATTTATACAGATATTTATATAAATATTTATATATTAATGCAGATATGTATATGATTTATGTAATTATACAGATATCTATATAAATATTATTTTTATATTTATACACATATATAAATATATATATACAGATATCTAAATAAATATTTATATACCTACACAGATATCTATATAAATAATATTTATATATTTAGACAGATATGTACATAAATATTTATATATTACACACATATCTATATAAATAATATCTATATATTTATACAGATATCTGTATGAATATTTATATATTTATACAGATATCTATGTAAATAATATTTATATATTTATACAGATATCTATGTAAATAATATTTATATATTTATACAGATATCTATATAAATAATATTTATATATTTAGACAGATATCTATATGAATAATCTTTTTATATTTAGACAGATACCTACACAAATATTTATATATTTATAAAGATATCTATAAAATATTTATATATTTAGACAGATATCTATATAAGCATTTAAATATTTACACAGATATCTATATAAATATTTATATATTTAGAAATATATCTATATGAATATTATATATTTGTAGAGATATCTATAGAAATATTTATATATTTACACAGATATCTATATAAATAATATTTATATATTTATACAGATATCTGTATAAATATTTATATGTTTATACAGATATCTGCATAAATATTTATATATTTATACAGATATCTGCAAAAATATTTATATACGTATACAGATATCTGTATAATTATTTATATATTCATACAGGTATCTATATAAATAATATTTATATAATTATACAGATATTTATATAAATACCATTTTTATATTTATACAGAGATCCATATAAATAGTTATATATTTCTGCAGATATCTATGTAAATATTTATATATTTATACAGATATGTATATAAATATTTATATATTCATACAGATATCTATATAAAAATTATTTATTTATACACATATACATAAATATTTATATATTTATGCAGATAACTATATAAACATATATTTATACAGATATGTATATAAATAACATTAATATCTTTATACAGATATCTATATGAATATTTTTATATTTATACCAATATCTATATAAATAATATTTATATATTTATACAGATGTCTGTATAAAAAGTATTTATATATTTAGAGAGATATCTATATGAATAATATTTATATATTTATACAGATATCTATATAAATAATATTTATATATTTAGACAGATATCTATATGAATAATCTTTTTATATTTAGACAGATATCTACATAAATATTTATATATTTATAAAGATATCTAAAAAATATTTATATATACAGGCAGATATCTATATAAGCATTTAAATATTTATACAGATATCTATATAAATATATATATAAATGTATTTATATATTATATATTTCTACTGATATCTTTAGAAATAATTATATATTTATACAGATATCTATACAAATATTTATATAGTTACACAGATACCTATGCAAATATTTATATATTTATACAGATATGTACGTAATTATTTATATATTTCTATAAATATCTATATAAATGTATATATATTTATACAGATATCAGTATAAATATTTATATATTTCTACAGATATCTGTATAATTATATAAATATTTATAAAGATATCTATATAAATAATAGTTATATATTTGTGCAGATATCTGTATAAATATCTATATATTTATACAGATATCTGTAAAAATATTTATATATTCATACATGTATCTACATAAATAATATTTTTATATCTATACAGATATCTATATAAATACTACATATCTATTAAAACAGATATCTATATAAATACATATTTGTACAGATATCTATGTAAATATTTATATATTTGTACAGATATTTATATAAATATTTATATATTTCTACAGATACCTATGAAAAAATTCATAAATTTATACACATATCTATGTAAATAATATATTCATACAGATATCTGTATAAATATTTATATATTCATACAGTATCTATATAAATAATACTTATATATTTATACACATATATAAATATTTCTATATTTATACAGATAACTATATAAATATTTATATATTTATAGAGAGATATATATAAATAACATTTATATATTTATACAGATAACCATGTAAATATTCATATATTTATACACATATCTATATAAATAATATTTATATATTTATACTAATATCTGTATAAACACTATTTATATATTTAGACAGATATCTATTTAAATAATATTTATATATTTAGACAGATATTTATATAAATGTTTATACATAAATACAGATATCTACATAAATATTTCTATAGTTATAGAGATATCTATATAAATATTTATATACCTATACAGATATATATATAAATATTTATATCTTTATACAGATATCAATATAAATATTTATATATTTATACAGATATATATATAAATAATATTTATATATTTAAACAGATATCTGTATAAATAACATTTATATATTTAGACAGATATCTGTATAAATAATATTTATATGATAATACAGATATCTGTATAAATAATATTTGTATGTTTAGACACATATCTGTATAAATAATATTTATATAATGATACAGATATCTGTATAAATAATATTTATATGTTCATACAGATATCTGTATAAATAATATTTATATGTTCATACAGATATCTGTATAAATAATATTTATGTGTTTATACAGGTTTCTGTAAAAATATTTATGTGTTTATTCAGATATCTGTATAAATATTTATGTCTTTATACAGATATCTGTATAAATATTTATGTGTTCATACAGATATCTGTATAAATATTTATGTGTTTATACAGATATCTCTATAAATATTTATATATTCATACAGATATCTGCATAAATATTTATATGTTTAAACAGATATCTGTATAAATATTATATGTTTAAACAGATATCTTTATAAATACATGATAATACCGATATCTGTGTAAATATTTATATGTTTATACAGATATCTGTATAGATATTTATGTGTTTAAACAGGTATGTGTTTAAATAATATTTGCATGTTTATACAGATATCTGTATAAATAATATTTACAGGTTTACAGATATCTGTAAATATAATATTTACATGTTCCTACAGATAACTCTATAAATAATATTTACATGTTTCTACATATATCGGTTTAAACATTTACACATTTAATCAGATATCTGTATAAATATTTACACGTTAATACAAATATCTGTATAAATATTTACATATTTGTTTATATATATGTATAAATATTTACATGTTTATACAGATATCTGTATAAATATTTACATGTTTATTTATACAGATATCTGTTTAAACACATAAATGTTTATACAGATATTTGTGTAAACACATAAATATTTATACACATGTCTGTATAAACATAAATATTTATAAAGATATCTGTATAAACACATAAATACTATTTATAAACATATCTGTATAAACATATAAATATTATTTATACACATATCTGTATAAACATGTAAATATTTATACAGATATCTGTGTAAACAGGTAAATATTATTTATACAGATATGTGTATGAACATGTAAATATTATTTCTAAAGATATCTGTATAAACATGTAAATATTTATACAGATGTCTGTACAAACCTCTAAATATTTTCACAGATATCTGTTTAAACATGTAAATATATACACAGATATCTGTATAAACATGTAAATATTTATACAGATATCTGTATAAACATGTAAATATTTATACAGATATATGTGAAAACAAACCTGTAAATATTTACAGAGATATCTGTAGAAACATGTAAATATTATTTATTCAGATATCTGTATTAACATGTGAATATTATTTATACAGATATCTGTATAAACAAATAAATGTTTATAGAGATATCTGTATAAACAAACATCTAAATATTTATACAGACATCCATATAAACAAACATGTAAATATTTATACAGATATCAGTAAACATGCAAATATTTATACAGATATATGTATAAGTATGTAAATATTTATACAGATATGTGTATAAACATGTAAATATTTACACAAATATCTGTACAAGAAGGTAAATATTATTTATAAAGATATCAGTATAAACATCTTATAAATATTATTTATACAGACATCTGAATAAACATATAAATATTATTTATACAGATATCTGTATAAACATATAAATATTACTTATACAGACATCTGTATAAACCTATAAATATTATTTATAGAGATATCGTTATTAACATAAAAATAGTATTTATGCTGATACCTGGGTAAACATATAAATATTATTTATGCAGATATCTGTTTAAACATATAAATATTTATGCAGATATCTGTATGTACATATAAATATTCAGATATCTGTATAAACATATAAATATTTATACAGATATGTGTATAAATGTAAATATTTACACAGATGTCAGTATAAACACATAAATATTTATACAGATATCTGTATAAACACATAAATATTTATACAGGGATCTGTATAAACACATAAGTATTTTCACAGATATCTGTATAAACACATAAATATTATTTATACAAATATCTGTGTAAACATATAAATATTATTTATACAGATATCTGTATAAATATATAAATATTATTTATACAAATATCTTTATAAACATGTTAATATTATTTATACATGCATATGTATAATCATAAATGTTATTTATACAGATATCTGTATAAACATATATATTACTTATACAGATATTGGTATAAACATATTAATACTATTTATACAGATATCTGTATAAACGTACAAATATTTATACAGATATCTGTATAAACATATGAATATTTTTTCATATATATGTATAAACATATAACTATTTGTAAAGATAGCTGTATAAATATATAAATATTTGTACTGTTGTCTGTGTAAACATAAATATTTATGCAGATTTCTGTATAAACACATCAATATTTATAAAGACGTCAGTATGAACATATAAATATTTATACAGATGTCTGTATACATATGAATATGTTTACACAAATGTCCGTATAAACATGTAAATACATACACAGATGACCATATAAACATGAACATATTTACACAGATGTCCGTATAAACATGTGACTATTTACAATGATGTCCTTATAAACCTGTAAATATTTACACATATGTCCGTATAAACGTGTATATATTTACACAGATATTCGTATAAACATGTAAATATTTACAAAGATGTCCATATAAACATGTAAATATTTTCACAGGTGTCTGTATAAACATGTAAATATTTACACAGATGTCCGTGTAAATAAGTAAATATTTACACAGAGTTATGTATAAACATGTACATATTTACACAGATGTCTGTATAAACATATAAATATTTACACAGATATCTGTTTATGCATGCAAATATTTACAGAGATATCTGTACCAACGTAAATATTTCTACAGCTATCTGTATAAACACGTAAATATTTACACATTTATCTATAGAAACACAAAAGTATTTATACAGATATTTGTGATAAAAACATATATATTTATACAGATATCTGTATAAACACATAAATACTATTTATACACATATCTGTATAAACAAATAAATATTATTTATACAGCTATCAGTATAAACATATAAATATTATTTATACAAATATCTGCATAAACATATAAATTTTTATGCAGATATCTGTATAAACATGTAAATATTAATACAAATAACTGTATAAACATGTAAATATTTATTTAGTTAACTGTATAAACATATAAATATTTATACAGATATCATTATAAACATGTAAATATTATTTATAGAGATATCTGTACGAACTGGTAAATATCATTTATACAGATATCAGTATAAAAATGTAAATATTATTTTACAAATATGTATATAAACAAGTAAATATTATTTATACAGATATCTGTATAAACACATAAATATTTATACAGTTGTCTCTATATACATTTAAATATTACACAGATATCTGTGGAAACATGTAAATATTTATACAGGTTTCTCTATAAACACATAAATATTTATGCAGATATCTGAATAAAGAAGTAAATATTATTTATACAGATACCTGTATGAAATTGTAAATATTATTTATACGGATATCTGTATAAAGATGTAAATATTATTTAAACAGGTAAGTGTATAAACAAGTAAATATAATTTATATAGATATCTGTATAAACACGTAGATATTTATACAGATGTCTGTATATACATGTAAATATTTACACCGATTTCTGTAAAAAATATAGATATTTATACCGATATCTGTATAAACATGTAAATATTTAGACAGATATATGTATAAACATATAAATATTATTTATAGAGTTATCTGTATTAAGAAGTAAATGTTATTTATACAGATATCTGTATCAACACACAAATATTATTTATAGAGGTATCTGTATAAACACATAAATATTATTTATAAAGTTATCTGTATAAACATATAAACATTATTTATACAGATATCTGTATAAACATATAAATATTATTTATACAGATATCTGTATAAACATATAAATATTATTAATACAAATATCTGTATAAACAAAAAAATTTATGTGTTTTCACAAATTTATGTGTTTATACGTATTTATACAGATTTATATGTTTAGACAAACATCAATATTAAAAGTTATGTGTTTATACAGATATCTGTATAAATATTTATTTGTTTATACAGATATCTGTAAAAACATATATATATTATTTATACAGATATCTGTAGAAACATATAAATATTATTTATACAGATATGTATAAATATATAAATATTTCTACACATATATGTATAAACATATATACATTTATACAGACATCTGTAGAAACATATAAATATTTATTCAGATATCTGTATAAACACATAAATATTTATACAGATATTTATATAAACACGTAACTATTAATACAGATATTTGTAAAAACACATAAATCTTTATACAGATATATGTATAAACACATAAATATTATTTATACAGATATCGGTATCAGTATAAACACATAAATATTATTTATACAGATATCTGTAAAAACACTAAATATTATTTATACTTATATCTTTATGAACATATAAATATTATTTATACAGGTATCTTTATAATCATATAAATATTATTTATAAAAATATCTGTAAAAACATATAAATATTATTTATACAGCTATCAGTATAAACATATAAATATTATTTATACAGATATTGATATAAACATGTAAATATTATTTATAAAGATATCTGTATAAACATATAAATATTTATACAGATATCAGTATAAACGTGTAAATATTTATTCAGATATCTGTATAAACATACATTTATAAAGGTATCTGTATAAACATATAAATATTTACTCTGATGTCTCTATAAACATATAAATATTAATACAGATGTCTGTGTGAATATATATTTATACATACTTGTGTATACACATATAAATATTTATACAGATGTCTATATAAACATGTAAATGTTTATAGCAATGTCTTTATAAAAACGTAAATATTTATACAGATGTCCATAAAAACACGTAAATATTTACACAGATGTCTGTATAAACATGGGAATATTTACACAGATGTCCATATAAACATGTAAATATTCACACAGATGTCCGTATAAACATGCAAATATTTACACAGATGTCTGTATAAACATATAAATATTTACACAGATGTCTGTATAAACATGTAAATATTTACACAGATGTGTGTTTAACCATGTAAATATTTACACAGGTATCTGTTTTAACATTAAATATTTACACAGATATCCGTTTAAACCTGCAAATATTTAAACTGATATCTGTATAAACATGTAACTATTTATACAGATATCTGTATAAACATGTAAATATTTATACAGATATCTATATGAAGAAACATGTAAATATTTATACAGATATTTATATAAACATGTAAATATTTATAGAGATATCTGTATAAACATTTTAACATTATTTATACTGATATCTCTATGAACATGAAAATATTATTTTTGAAGATATCTGTATAAACACTTAAATATTACATATACAGATATTTGTATAAACCTGTAAACATTATTTATACAGATATCTGTATTATCATGTGAATATTTCTACTTATATCTGTACAAACATGTAAATATTTATACAGCTATCTGTATAAACATGTAAATATTAATAGAGTTAAATATATAAACATGTAAATATTTATACACTAAACTGTATAAACATGTAAATATTTATACAGTTATCTGTATAAACATATATAATAATTATACAGTTAACGGTATAATCATGTTAATATTTATACAGATATCTGTACCAAGATGAACATACACTTTATACAGATATTTGTAAAAACTTGTAAATGTAATTTATACGGATATCTGCATTAACATGTAAATATTTATATAGATATCTGTATAAACATATAAATATTAACACCGATATCTGTATAAACATGTAAATATTTATACAGTTAACTGTATAAACATGTAAATATTTATACAGATATCTGTATAAACATGTAAATAATATTTAAACAGATATCTATATGAAATTGTTCATATTATTTATACAGACGTCTTTTTCAACACATAAATATTATTTATAGTGACATCTGTATAAAAACATGAATATTTTTATACAGATATCTGTATAAACATATAAGTAGTATTTATACAGATATCTGTATTTACATATAAATATTATTTATACAGATATCTGTATAAACTAATAAATGTTATTTACACAGATATCTGTATAACATATAAATATTTATACAGATATCTGTATAAACACATGAATATAAATACCGATAGCTGTGTAAACACATAACTGTTAATACAGATATCTGTATAAACACATTTATATTTATACTGATATCTGTATAAACACATAAATAATATTTATACAGATCTATGTATAAACATATTTATATTTATACTGATATCTGTATAAACACATAAATAATATTTATACAGATCTCTGTATAAACATATAAGTATTATTTATGCAGATAGCTGTGTCAACATATAGCTATAATTTATACAGATATCTTCATAATGATATAAACATTTTTTATACAGATATCTCTGTAAACATGTAAATATTATTTAAACAGATATCTCTATAAACAGATAAATATTATGTATATAGATATTGGTCTAAACATGTAATTATTATTTATAGAGATATCTCTGTAAACATATAAATATTTATTCAAATATCTGTATAAACATGTTTATACAGATATCTGTAAAAACACAAATATTTATACTGATGTCTGTATAAACATATAAATACTCATACAGATGTCTCTATAAACATATAAATATATAGCAGATGTCTGTATAAACATATAAATATTTATACAGATGATGGTATAAACATGTAAATATTTATACAGATGTCCGTATAAACGCGTAAATATTTATACAGAAGTCCGAATAAACAGACAAATATTTACACAGGTGTCCGTACAAACGTGTAAATATTTACTCATAAGTCTGTATAAACGTAAATATTTACACAGAGGTCTGTATAAACATGTAATTATTTACACAGATGTCTATATAAACATGTAAATATTTACCAGATGTCTGTAAAAACATGTAAATATTTACACAGCTGTCTGTATAAACATGTTAATATTTACACAGATATCTGAAAAAACATGTCAATATTTACAGAGATATCTGCATAAACATGTAAGTATTTGTAAAGATGTCTGTATAAACATGTAAATATTTACAGAGATATTGGTACAATCATGTAAATGTTTACACAGAAGTCTGTATAAACATGTAAATATTCACACAGATGTCAGTATATACATGTAAATATTTACACAGATGTCTGTATAAACATGTAAATATTTACACGGATGTCTGTAAAAATATCTACATATTTACGCAGATGTCTGTATAAGGATGTACATATTTACACATTGGTCTGTTTAAATGTGTACATGTTTACACAAAAGTCTGTATAAATATGTAAATATTTACACAGTTGTCTGTATAAATATGTAAATATTTACACAGATGTCTGTATAAACAAGTAAGTATTTATAAAGATATCTGTATAAACATGTAATTATTTATACAGATATCTCTATAAATATGTAAATGTTATTTATACAGATATCCGTATAAACATGTAAATAGTATTCATACTGATATCTCTCTAAACATGTTAATATTATTTATACAGATATCTGTATAAGCATATAAATATTATTTATAGAGATATCTATATAAACATAAAAATGTTTATACAGATATGTGAATAAACATATAAATATTTATACAGATATCTGTATAAACATATAAATATTTATAAAGTTATCTGTATAAACATATTCATATTTATACAGATATCTGTATAAATATATAAATATTTATTGAGGTGTCTGTATAAATATGTAAATATTTATACAGATGTATGTATAAACATGTAAGTTTTTACTCAGATGACTGTATAAAAATGTAAATATTTACAAGGATGTCTGCATAAACATTTAAATATTTACACTGTTGTCTGTAAAAACATGTAAATATTTACACAGATGTCTGTTTAAACATGTAAATATTTACACAGATGTCTATATAAACAAGTAAATATTTACACAGATGTCTGTATAAACATGTATATGTTTACACAGCTGTCTGTACAAACAAGTAAATATTTACACAGATGTCTGTATAAACATGTAAATATTTACAAAGATGTCTGTATAAAGATGTACATATTTACACAGATGTCTGTATAAAGATGTACATATTTACCAAGAAGTCTGTATAAACATGTAAATATTTACACAGAAGTCTGTATAAACATGTAAATATTTACACAGAGGTCAGTATTAACATGTAATTATTTACACAGATGTCTATATAAACATGTAAATATTTACCAGATGTCTGTAAAAACATGTAAATATTTACACAGCTATCTGTATAAACATGTTAATATTTACACAGATATCTGAAAAAACATGTCAATATTTACAGAGATATCTGCATAAACATGTAAGTATTTGTAAAGATGTCTGTATAAACATGTAAATATTTACAGAGATATTGGTACAATCATGTAAATGTTTACACAGAAGTCTGTATAAACATGTAAATATTCACACAGATGTCAGTATATACATGTAAATATTTACACAGATGTCTGTATAAACATGTAAATATTTACACGGATGTCTGTAAAAATATCTACATATTTACGCAGATGTCTGTATAAGGATGTACATATTTACACATTGGTCTGTTTAAATGTGTACATGTTTACACAAAAGTCTGTATAAATATGTAAATATTTACACAGTTGTCTGTATAAATATGTAAATATTTACACAGATGTCTGTATAAACAAGTAAGTATTTATAAAGATATCTGTATAAACATGTAATTATTTATACAGATATCTCTATAAATATGTAAATGTTATTTATACAGATATCCGTATAAACATGTAAATAGTATTCATACTGATATCTCTCTAAACATGTTAATATTATTTATACAGATATCTGTATAAGCATATAAATATTATTTATAGAGATATCTATATAAACATAAAAATGTTTATACAGATATGTGAATAAACATATAAATATTTATACAGATATCTGTATAAACATATAAATATTTATAAAGTTATCTGTATAAACATATTCATATTTATACAGATATCTGTATAAATATATAAATATTTATTGAGGTGTCTGTATAAATATGTAAATATTTATACAGATGTATGTATAAACATGTAAGTTTTTACTCAGATGACTGTATAAAAATGTAAATATTTACAAGGATGTCTGCATAAACATTTAAATATTTACACTGTTGTCTGTAAAAACATGTAAATATTTACACAGATGTCTGTATAAACATGTAAATATTTACACAGATGTCTATATAAACAAGTAAATATTTACACAGATGTCTGTATAAACATGTATATGTTTACACAGCTGTCTGTAGAAACAAGTAAATATTTACACAGATGTCTGTATAAACATGTAAATATTTACAAAGATGTCTGTATAAAGATGTACATATTTACACAGATGTCTGTATAAAGATGTACATATTTACCAAGAAGTCTGTATAAACATGTAAATATTTACACAGAAGTCTGTATAAACATGTAAATATTTACACAGAGGTCAGTATTAACATGTAATTATTTACACAGATGTCTGTATAAACACGTAAATATTTACCAGATGTCTCTATAAACATGTAAATATTTACACAGATATCTGAGTAAACATGTTAATATTTACACAGAAGTCTGTATAAACATGTAAATATTTACACAGAGGTCTGTATTAACATGTAATTATTTACACAGGTGTCTGTATAAACATGTAAATATTTACCAGATGTCTGTATAAACTTGGAAATGTTTATACAGATATCTGTGTAAACGTGTTAATATTTACACAGATATCTGAAAAAGCATGTAAATATTTACATAGATATCTGTATAAACATGTAAGTATTTGTACAGATGTGTGTATAAACATAAATATTTAAACAGATATCGGTACAATCATGTAAATATTTACACAGAAGTCTGTATAAACATGTAAATATTTACACAGATGTCTGAATAAACATGTAAATATTTACACAAATGTCTGTATAAGCATGTAAATATTTACACAGATGTCTCTATAAGCATGTAAATATTTACACAGATGTCTCTATAAATATGTAGGTATTTACAGAGATATCTGTATAAAGATGTACCTATTTACAAAGAAGTCTGTATAAACCTGTAAATATTTACACAGATGTCTGTATAAACATGTAAATGTTTACACAGATGTCTGTATAAACATGTAAATGTTTACACAGAAGTCTGTATAAACATGTAAATGTTTACACAGAAGTCTGTATAAACATGTAAATGTTTACACAGAAGTCTGTATAAACATGTAAATGTTTACACAGAAGTCTGTATAAACATGTAAATGTTTACACAGAAGTCTGTATAAACATGTAAATGTTTACACAGAAGTCTGTATAAACAAGTAAATGTTTACACACAAGTCTGTATAAACATGTAAATGTTTACACAGAAGCCTGTAAAAACATGTAAATGTTTACATAGAAGTCTATAAAAACATGTAAATGTTTACACAGATGTCTGCATAAACATATAAATATTTACACAGATGTCTGTATAAACATGTAAATATTGACACAGATGTGTGTATAACATGTAATTGTTTACACAGATGTCTATAAGCATGTAAATGTTTACACTGATGGCTGTATAAACATACAAATATTTACACAGATATCTGTATAAACATATCAATATTTATAAAATTATCTCTATAAACATATACATATTTATACACATATCTCTATAAACATATAAATATCTATACAGATATATGTATAAACATATAAATATTTATACGCATATCTGTATAAACATGTAAATATTTACACACATATCTGAATAAACATATAAATTTTATTTATAAAGATATCTGCATAAACATAGAAATATTATTTATACAGATATCTGTATAAACATATAAATATTATTTATACAGATATCTGTATGAACATATAAATATTATTTACACAGATAACTCTATAAACATATAAATATTATTTATACAGATATCTGTATAAACATATAAATATTATTTATACTGATATCTCTATATACATATGAATATTATTTATACAGATATCTCTATTGACATATAAATATGATTAATACAGATATCTGTATAGACATATAAATATTTATACAGATATCTATATAGACATATAAATATTACTTATACATATATCTGTATAGACATATATATTATTTATACAGACATCTGTATAGACATATATATTATTTATACTGATATCTGTATAGACATATAAATATTATTTATACAGATATCTGTATAAATGAATGGATATTTATATAGCTATCTCTATAAACATATAAATATTTATATAGATATCTGTATAAACATGTACATATTATTTATGCAGATATCTTTATAAACATATAAATATTATTTATACAGATATCTGTATAAACATATAAATACAATTTCTATAAATATTGGTATAAACATATAAATATCTACACAGGTATCTGTATAAACATATAAATATTTATAGAGATATCTGTATAAACATAAAAATTTATACAGAGATCTGTATAAACATATAAATATTATTTATACATATATTTGTATACACATATAAATATTATTTATACAGATATATGTATAAACATATAAATATTTACAGATATCTGTAGAAACATAAATAATTACACAGATATCTGAATAAACTTATACATATTATTTATTCAGATATCTTTATAAACATATAAATATTATTTATACAGATATCTGTACAAACATATAAATACTATTTATACTGATATCTGTATAAACATATAGATATTATTTATAAAGATATCTGTATAAACATAAAAATATTATTTATACAGCTATCTCTATAAACATAAATAGCTATACAGATATCTGTATGAACATGTAAACATTATTTATTCAGATATCTGTATAAATTATAAATATTATTTTTATAGGTATCTGTATAAACATATAAATATTAATTATTCAGTTATCTGTGTAAACATATAAATATTATTTATTCATATATCTGTATAAACATATAAGTAAGTATACAGTTACCTTTATAAACATATAAATATTATTGATGCAGATATCTATAGAAACATATAAATATTTATACAGATATCTGTATAAACGTGTAAATATATATACAGATATCCTTATACACATAGAAATATTTATACAGATATCTGTATAAACATATACATAGTAGTTATACAGATAGTTGTATAAACATATAAATATTATTTATACCGATATTTGCATAAGCATATCAATATTATCTATACAGATATTTGTTTAAACATTTACATATTATTGATACAGTTATCTGTATAAACATATAAATATTAATTATACAGATATCTGTATAGACATTTAAGAATTATTTATACAGATATCTGTAGAGACATATAAATATTATTTATACAGATATCTGTATAGACATATAAATATTTACACAGACATCTGTATAAACATACAAATATTATTTAAAAATTTATCTACATGAACATATAAATATTATTTATACTGATATCTGTATAAACATATAAATATTATTTAAACAGTTATCTGCATAAATGTATAAATATTTATACAGATAAGTGCATAAACATATAAATATTATACAGATATCTCTATCAGCATATAAAGATTTGTAAAGTTATCTGTATAAACATAAGATTATTCATACAGTTATCTGTATAAACACATAAACATCTATACAGATATCTGTATAAACATAAATATGTTTATACATATAAACATATAAATATGATTTATACATATATCTCTATAAATATAGAAATATTATTTATACAGTTATCTGAATAAACATATAAATATCTATAGAGATATCTGTATAAAGATATAAATATCTACACATATATTTGTGTAAACATAAATATCTACACAGATATTTCTATAAACATATAAATATCTACACAGATATTAGTATAAACATATAAATATATATGCAGATATCTGTATAAACCTTTAAATATTTATACATATATCTGAATAAACATATAAATACTATTTATACAGATATCTGCATAAACATATACATATTATTTATACAGATATCTCTATAAATATATAAACATTTATACAGATATCTGTATAAATATATAAACATATGTACAGATATCTGTATAAACATATGAATATTTATACAGATATCTGTATAAACATATGAATATTTATACAGATATCTGTATAAACATATGAATATTTATACAGATATCTGTATAAACATATAAATATTATTTATACCGATACCTGTATAAACATATACATATTATTTATACACATATCAGAAGAAACATATAAATATTATTTATACAGATATCTGTGTAAACTTAAATATTATTTTTAGAGATATGTGTATATACATATAAATATTATTTATACTGATATCGGTATAAACATATAAATATTAGTTCTACCGATATCTTTATAAACTTATAAATATTTATGCAGTTATCTGTATAAACATGTAAATATATATACAGATAACTGTATAAACATATAAAGATTTATACAGATATCTGTTTAAACGTATAAATATTTTTAAGATATCTGTATAAACATATAAATATATACAGATATCTGTATAAATATATAAATATTTATATATATCTTTATAAACACATAAATATGTATATAGATATCTGTATGAACATATAAATATTATTTATACAGATAACTGTATTAACATATAAATATTATTGATAGAGATATGTGTCTCAATATATAAATATTTATACAGATATCTGTATAAACATATAAATATATATACAGATATCTGTAAAAACATAAATATTTATACAGATATCTCTATATAAACATATAAATATGATTTATACAGATATCTTTATAAATATATAAATATTATTCATAAAGATATCTGAATAAACATATAAATATTATTTATACAGAAATCTGTATAAACATGTAAACATTATTTATGCAGATATCTGTATAAACTTGTAAATAATATTTATACAGATATCTGTATAAACATATAAATATTATAGATAGAGATATCTGTATAAACATACATATATTATTTATACAGATACCTGTAGAAACATATAAATATTATCTATACAGATATCTGTATAAATATATAAATATTATTTATAGAATTATCTGTGATATCATATAAATATTATTTATACAGATATCTGTATAAACATACAAATATTATTTATATAGATATCTGTATAAATATATAAATATAATTTATACAGATATCTGTATAAACATATAAATATATATACAGATATCTGTATAAATATTCAATTATTTATTCAGATATCTGTATACACATATAAATATTATTTATACAGATACGTGTATAAACATATGAATATTATTTATAACGATATGTGTATAAATATATAAATATTATTTATGCAGATATCTGTATAAATATATAAATATTTTTTATACAGATATCTGTAGAAACATATAAATATTATTTATACAGATATCAGTATAAACTTATAAATAATATTTTTACAGATATCTGTATATACATATAAATATTACTTATGAAGATATCTGTACAAACATATAAATATTAATCATAGAGATAACTGTATAAACATACAAATATTTATAGAGTTATCTGTGTAAGCATATAAATATTATTTATACTGATTTATGTGTAAACCTATAAATATTTATACAGATATTTGTATAAATATAAGTATATATACAGATACCTTTATAAACATAAAAATATTATTTATACAATTGTCTATATAGATATATAAATATTTATACAGTTATCAGAATAAACATATAATTATTATTTATACAGATAACTGCATAAAAAATACATATTATTTATTCAGATATCTGTTGAAACATATAAATATTTGTTCAGATATCTGTATTAACATATAAATATTTATTCAGATATCTGTATAAACATATATATATAGAGATATCTGTATAAACATAAGGATATTTATACAGATATCTGTGTAAATATAAAAATAATATTTAAAGGTATCTGTATAAACATGCAGATATTATTTATACAGATATCTGTGTAAACATAAAGATATTATTTATACAGATATCTGTATAAACATATAAATATTATTTGTACCCATATCTGTATAAAAATATTAATATTATTTATGCAGATATCTGTATAAACATATAAATATTATTTATGCAGATATCTGTGTAAACTTATAAATATTATTTATGCAGGTATCTTTATAAAGCTATAAATATTTATGCAGATATCTGTATAAACATGTAAATATTTTTAAGATATCTGTATAAACACATAAATATATATACAAATATATCTATATACATATAAATATTATTTATACAGCTATCTCTGTAAACATATAAATGTCTATAAAGGTATCTGATTAAACATATAAATAGTTATATATATCTGTATAAACATATAAATATTTATACAGATATCTGTATGAACTTATAAATATTATTTATACAGATATCTCTCTTAATCTATAAATATTATTTATACAGATATCTGTCTAAACATATAAATATTTATACAGGTATCTGTATAAACATATACATATTATTTACAGAGATATCATTATAAACATATACATATTATTTATACAGATATCTGTATAAACATATAGATATTATTTCTAAAGATATCGGTATAAACATAGAAATATCTACCCAGATATCTCTATAAACATCAAAATATTTATACAGATATATGTCTAAACATCAAAATATTTATACAGATATCTGTCTAAACATAGAAATATTATTTATACAAATATCTGTATAGACATTTAAATATATATAAAGTTATCTATATGAACATATAAATATTATTTATACAGATATCTGTATAAACACATAAGTATTATTTATACAGATATCTGTATAAATTTATAAACATTAAACAGATATCTGTATAAATGTATAAATATTATTTAAACAGATATCTGTATAAACATATAAATATTTTTACAGATATGGGTAAAAACTTATAAATATTTACACATATCCGTATAAACATATAAATATATATACAGATATCTGTAAAAACCTATAAATATTATTTATACAGATATCTATAAAGACATATAACCTTTATTTATACAGCTATCTGTATAAACATATTAATATATCTACAGATATCTGTATGAACATATAAATATTTATACAGATATCTGTATAAATATATTGTTATTATTTATACAGATATCTGTTTAGACATAAAAATATTGATACAGTTAACTTTATGAATACAGATATTATTGACGGAGACATCGGTAAAAACATATAAATATTATTTATACAGATATCTTTATAAACATGTAAATATTATTTGCTCAGATATCTGTATAAACGTATAAATATTCTTTATACAGATATCTGTAAAAACATATAAATATTATTTACAGATATCAGTATAAAGATATAAATATTATTTATAGATATCAGTATAAACATATAAATATTATTTATACAGATATCTGTATAAACATATAAATATTTATACAGATATTTGTATTAACATATAAATATTTACAGAGATAGCTGTATAAAACTATAAATATTATTTATGCAGATAACTGTATAGACATATGAATATATATAAATTTATCTGTATATACCAATAAATATTATTTATACAGATATCTGTATAAACGTATAAATATTATTTATAATGATATCTGTATACACATATAAATATTATTTATACAGTGACCTGTATAAACTTATAAATATTATTTATACAGATATCTGTATAAACACGTAAAGATTTATACAGATATCTGTGTAAAGAGATAAGTATTTATACAGATATCTGAATAGACATATAAATATTTATACAGATATCTGTATAAGCAGTACAGTAAATATATATTATGTAGTGTTCTTAAACTATCAAAAAGTACAGTAAATACATTTCATATACTGTACATGTAATAAGATATAAAAAGTGCACCAAATATATATTACATTCTGTAAATAAAATATCAAAAATGCAGTAAATATATAGTTTTACTGTTTTAAAATATCAAAAAGTACACATAATATATATTATATACCATATATAAAATATCAAAAAGTAGACTAAATATATTTTATATACTGTAAATTCAATATTATCTAAAAGTACACCAAATGCATATTATATACTGTAAATAAAATATCAAAAAGTACAGTAAATATATTTTATATACTGTTCATAATATATGAAAATATACACCAAATACATATTATATACTATAAATAATATATCAAAAATTACAGTAAATATATTTTATATACTGTACATATAATATTTTCTCAAATTACACCAAATACATATTATATACTGTAAATGAAATATCAAAATGCTCTGTAAATACATATTACATACTGTACATAAAATATCAAAAAGTACACCAAATATATATTATATACTGTACATATAACATAAAAAATAATCCTGTTATATATTATATACTGTAAATAAAACATTAATACTATAGTAAATATATATTTTATACTCTACATAAAGTATCAAAATGTACACTAAATATATATTACATACTATACATGAAATAACAAAAATTACACGAAATGTATCTGCTATACTGTAAATAAAATATCAAAAAATACAGTAAATACATTTTAAACAGTGTACATAAAATATCAAAAAGTACACCATTTATATATAATATACTCTAAATACAATATTAAAAAGGACAGTAAATATGTTTTGTATAATGTACACATAATATTATCAAAAATTACACCAAATGCATATTATAGAGTGTAAATGAACTATCAAAAAGACAATTAATATATATTACATACTGTACATATCAAAAAGTACAACAAATATATATTATCTACAGTAAATAAAATATAAACAATTACATTAAACATATTTAATATACTGAAAACAAAATATCAAAAAGTTCACCAAATATATATAATATAATGTTCATAAAATATCAAAAACTACACTAAATATATTTTATATACTGTACATATAATATTATTTAAGAGTCAAAAAATACATAGTATATACTGTAAACAAAATATCATAATGTACTGCAAATATATATTTCATACTGTACATAAAATTTCAAATTGTTTTCCAAATATATATTATATAATGTATATAAATATCAAAAAGTACACCAAATATATATTATATAATGTAGAAAAAATATCATGACAATACACTGAATATATTCTATATACTGTAAATAAAATATCAAAAATTACAGTAAATATATATTACATAATGTACTTAAACTACCAAAAAGTACACCAAATATATAGTATATACTGTACAAAAAATATCTAAAAGTACAACAAATATATGTTACATACCCTACGTAAAATATCATGAAAAGTAAACCGAATACATACTATATACTGTATATAAAATATCAAAAAAATATACCAAACATATATTATATACTGTAAAGAAAATATCAAAACTGCAGTAAATATGTATTTTGAACTGCACATAAAATATCAAAAAAAGTACACCAAATATATATTATATACTCTATATAAAATATAAAAAATACAGTAAATTTATTTTATATACTGTACATATAATATTATCTAAAAGTACACCAAATACATATTATATACTGTAAATGAAATTTCAAAAAGTACAATAAATACATGTTACATACTCTACATAAAATATAAAAAGGACACCAAATATATATTATATACTGTAAATAAAATATCAATAACTAGAGTAAATACATTTTATACACGGTACATAAAATATCTAAAAGTTCACCATATATATATTATACATTCTAAATAAAATTTTAAAAAGAACAGGAAATATATTTCATATAATGTACATATAATATTATCTAAAAGTACAACAAATACATATTATATACTGTAAATGAACTATCAAAATATAAAATAAATATATATTATCTGCTGTACATAAAATATCAAAATAACACAAAATATATATTATATACTGTAAGTAAAATATAAAAAACTGCAGTAAATATATTTTATATACTGAATATAAAATATCAAAAATTACACCATATATATTATATATTGTACATAAAATATCACAAAGTACAATAAATAAATTTTA
This sequence comes from Pan troglodytes, assembly GCF_028858775.2. Classification (NCBI taxonomy): domain Eukaryota; kingdom Metazoa; phylum Chordata; class Mammalia; order Primates; family Hominidae; genus Pan; species Pan troglodytes. The sequence continues at coordinate 3,891,369 of NC_072420.2, read as the reverse complement.
TATACTGTACATATAATATTATCTAAAAGTACAAATGTAGATATTATATACTGTAAATAAAATATCAAAATGTACAGTAAATATATATTATATACTGTACATAAAATATCAAAAAGTTCACGAAATATATATTATATACCGTACATAAAATATCAAAAAGTACACCAAATACATATTATATACTGTACATAAAATATCATGAGAAGTACACCGAATATATATTATATATGGTAAATATAATATCAAAATGTACAGCAAAAATGTGTATTACACACTGTACATAAACTCTCAAAAAGTACACTAAATATGTATTATATTCGGTACATAAAATATCAAAAAGTTCACTAAGTATATATTATATACTCTACGTAAAATATCATGAAAAGTACACCGAAGCCATGTTATATCCTGCCTATGAAATATAAAAAGTGCATCAATTATATATTATATGCTGTAAATTAAATATCAAAAACTACAGTAAATATATTTTGTATGTTGTACATATAGTATTATCAAAAAGTTCACCACATATACATTACATACTGTAAATGAAATGTCAAAAATTACAGTGAATATATATTACATACTGTACATAAAATATCAAAAATTATGGTAAATATATTACATACAGTATATAAAATATGGAAAAGTACAGTAAATACATATTACATACTGTACATAAAATATGAAAAAGTACACCAAATATGTATTATATATTGTAAATAAAATATCAAAAATTACAGTAAACACATTTTATATAGTGTACATTAAATATCAAAAAGCACACCAAATGTGTATCATATACTGTAAATAAAATGTGAGAAAGTACAGTACATATGTAATACATACTGTACCTTAAATATCAAAAAGTACACCAAATATATATTTTATATTGTTCATAAAATATCAAAAACTACAAGAAATATATATTGTATACTGTACATAAACTATCAAAAAGTACAATAAATACATTTCATATACTGATCATATAATATAATCTAAAAACTACACCAAATATATATTTTATAAGATTCATAAAATATCAAAAACTAGAGTAAATATATTTTATATACTGTACATATAATATTATCTAAAAGTACACCAAACACATAGTATATACTGTAAATGAAATATCAAAAAGTACAGTAAATATATATTACATACTGTACATAAAATAACAAAATGTGCACCAAATATATATTATGTGTCATAAATAAAATATCAAAAACTACACTAAATATGTTTTATATACAGTTCATAAAATATCAAAATGTCCACAAAATACATATTATATATTCTAAATAAAATATCAAAATGTACAGTATATATATTTTATATACTGTCCATATAATATTATCTAAAAGTACACCAAATATGTATTATATACTGTAAATGAAATATCAAAATGTACTGTAAATGTATATTACATACTGTACATAAAATATCAAAAAGTACACCAAATACATATTACATGGTGTACATATAATATCAAAAATAAACGAAATATACAGTTTATACTGTAAATAAAATATGAAAACTACAGTAAAAATGTATTTAATACTGTACATAAAATATCAAAAAGTACACCATATATATTATATACTGTACATAAAATATCAAAAAGTACAGAAAATATATTTTATATACTGTACATATGATATTATCTAACAGTGCACCAAATACACATTATATACAGTAAATGAAATATCAAAATTTCAGTGAATATATATTACATACTCCTCATAAAATAACAAAATTACACCAAATATATATTATATACTGTAAAAAAATCAAAATTACAGTAATTATATATTCTATACCGTACATAAAATATCAAAATGTACACCAAATGTATATGGTCTACTATAAATAAAATATCAAAAAGTACACTACATGTATATTACATAATGTACATAAAATATCAAAAAGTACTCCAAATATATATTATATACTCTACATAAAATATCAAAGAGTACACCATATATATTATTATACTGTACATAAAATATCAAAAATTATAGTAAATATATTTTTATACTGTACATAATATATCAAAAAGTACAAAAAATGTATATTATATACTGTAAAAATATCAAAAAGTACATTACATATATTACATACTCTACATAAAATATGGAAAAGTACACCAAATATTCAGTATATATTGTACATAAAATATAAAAAATTACACCAAATGTATGTTATATACTGTAAATAAAATATCAAAAAGTAGAGTACATATATATTACATACTGTATATAAAATATCAAAAAGTACACCAAATCTTTGTTATATACTGTACAGCATACATCAAAAAGTACTGTAAATATATATTAAATACTGTACATAAACCATCAAAAAGTACAGTAAATATATTTTATGTACTGTACATAAAATATCAAAAAGTACACCAAATGTATATTACATACTGTAAATGAAATATCAAAAAGTACAATAAATATATACTACATACTGTACATAAAATATTAAACAGAACACCATAAATATATACAGCAAATAAAATATCAAAAGCTACAGTAAGTATATTTTCTATAATGTATATAAAATGTCAAAAAGTACAGGAAATATATATTATATACTTTAAATAAAATATGGAAAATGAAGTAAGTATATTTTATATAATGTACATTTAATATTATCAAACAGTACAGCAAACACACATTATATACCGTAAATGGAATATCAAATTTACCATAAATATATATTACATACTGTATATAAAATATCAAAATTACACCAAATATATAGTATATAATGTAAATAAAATATCAATACTGCAGTAAATATATTTTATATACTGTACATAAAATATCAAAATGTACACCAAATATATATTATATACTGTACAGGAAATATAAAACATTACAGTAAACATATATTATATAGTGTATATAAAATATGAAAAATTACACGAAATATGTATTACATACTGTAAATAAAATATCAAAATGTACAGTAAATATATTTTCTGTACTGTAGTTATAATATTATATAAAAGTACACCAAATACATATTGTATGCTGTAGTTAAAATATCAAAAATACAGTACATATATATTACATGCTATAAATAAAATATCAAATAGTACACAAAATATATATTATATACAGTAAATAAAATATCAAAAAGTACCGTAAATATATTTTATATAAGGTACATAAAATGTCAAAAATTCACCGAATATATATTATATACTGTAAATAAAATATCGAAATGTACAGTAAATATAATTTATATACTGTACATATAATATTATATGAGTACACCAAATACACATTATATATAGTAAATGAAATATCAAAATTACCGTAAATATATATTATATATTGTACCTAAAACAACAAAAAGTACACCAAATATATATTATATACTGTACATAAAATATCAAAAATACAGTAAATCTGTTTTATATACTGTACATAAATTATGAAAATGAACACCAAATATATATTATATACTATAAAAAAAATCAAACTGTACATTAAATATATAATACATACTGTACATAAAATAACAAAAAGTACACCAAATCTATATTATATACTGTAAATAAACTATCAAGATGTACAGTAAACATATATTATATACTGTACATGAAAAATCAAATAGTTCAAGAAATATGCAATATATAATGTAGTCAAAATATCAGAAAGTACAGTAAGTACATTTTATATACTGTATATAAAATATCAAAATACACCAAATATATATTATTTACAGTAAACAATATGTCAAAAATACAGTGTATATATTTTATATACTGTGCTTATAATATTATGTAAAAGTACACCAAATACATATTATATGATGTAGTTAAAATATCAAAATGTACAGTAAATATATATTACATACTGTACATAAAATATCAAAAATTACACCAAATATATATTATATACTGTAAATACAATATTCAATAGTACAGTAAATATGTATTACAAACTTTATATAAAATATCAAATTGTACATCAAATATACATTATATAATGTAAATAATATATCAAGAACTGCAGTAAGTATATTTTATATACTATATATAAAATGTGAAAAAGTATAACAAATGTATACTATATACTGTAAATAAAATATGAAAAAGTACAGTAACTATATTGTATATACTGTACATATAATATGATCTAACAGTACACCAAATACACATTATTTACTGTAAATGAAATATCAATATTAGAGTAAATATGTATTATATATTGTACATAATTTATCAAAATGTACACAAAATATATATTATATTGATTAAATAAATTATTAGAATCTACAGTAAATATATTTTATACACTGAACATATAATATCATCTAACATTTCACGAAATACAAATTATATACTGTAAATGAAATATCAAAATTACAGTAAATATATATTTCATACACTACAAAAAATATCAAAATTACACCAAATATATATTATATACTGTAAATAAAATATCAAAACTACAGTAAATATATTTTACATACTGTACATAAAATATCAAAATCTACACCAAATGTATATTATATACAATTAATAAAATATCAAAAAGTACAGTACATATATAATACATACTGTACATAAAATACCAAAAGGTACACCATATATATAATATACTGTACATAAAATATCAAATAGTACACCAAATATATATTATTTACTCAACATAAAATATCAAAAAGTAGAATAAATATATTTTGTATACTGTACATAAAGTATGAAAAAGTACGTCAAATATATATTATATATTGTAAATAAAGTATCAAAAAGTATAGTTCATATATATTACATACTATACATAAAATATCAAAAAGTGCACCATATATATTATATACTGTATATATAGTATCCAAAACTAAAGTAAATATATATTATATACTGTACATAAACTATCAACTAGTACAGTAAATACATTTTATATACTGTTCATATATTATTATCTAAAAGTTCACCAAATACATATTATATGCCCTTAATTAAATATCAAAAATTACAGTAAATATATATTACATACTGTACATGAAATATAAAATGTACACCAAATATATATTCTATACTGTAAATGAAATATCAAAAAGTACATTAAATATATATTACATACTGTACATAAAGTATAAAATAGTAAACCAAATATATGTTATATACTGTAAATAATATATCAAAACGTACAGTAAATATATATTATACACTGTACATAAAATATCAAGTAGTACACCGTATATGTAATCTAATCTAAATAAACTATTAAAAAGAATAGAAAATATATTTTATATAATGTACATATAATATTATCTAATAGTACAGCAAATACATATTATGTAATGTAAATGAACTATCAAAAACTACAATAAATATATATTACATACTGTACATAAAATATTCAAAAGTACCCCAATTATATATTATATACTGTAAATAAATTATAAAAAACTACAGTAAATATGTTTTATATTCTGAACATAAAATATTAAAAAGTTCAACAAATATGTCTTATATACTATAAATAAAATACCAAAATGTACAGTGAACACATTTTATATACTGTACATAAAATATCAAAAACTACACAAAACATATATTATATAATGTACATAAAATTTCAAAAAGTACATCAAATATATATTATACACTGTACACAAATATCAAAAATACACCAATTACATATTTTACACTCTACATAAAATAACAAGAAGTACACCAAATTTATATTATATACCCTACAAAAAATATCAAAAGGTTCACCAAATATATATTATATACTTCACATAAAATATCAAAAATATACCATATGTATTATATACACTACATAAAATATCAAAAAGTATACCTAATATATATTACATACTGTACATAAAATATCAAAAATTACACTTATATATATTATATGTTGTACATAAAATATCAAAAAATACACCAAAGATATATTATATACTGTAAAACACATATCAAAAATTACACCACATATATCTTATAGACTGTACATGAAATATCATCAAAAATTACACTATATATTTATTATATACTGTACAAAAAATATGAAAAATTTCACCTAATATATATTAAATACTGTACTAAAATATCAAAAAGCACACCTAGTATATATTATACAGTGTGCATAAAATATCAAAGAGTACACCAAATATATATTATACACTGTTCATAAAATATCAAATATTACACCAAATATAAATTATATACCGTACATAACATATGAGAAATTACACCTAAAATATATTATATAATGTACATAAAATATCAAAAAGTACACCAAATATATATTATATACTGTACATAAAATATTAAAAAGTACACCAAACATACATTATATAATGTACATAAAATATCATCATAAATTATACCAAATATATATTAAATACTTTACATAAAATATCAAAAATTACACCTAATATACATTATATAATGTACATAAAATACCAAAAAGTACACCAAATACATATTATATAGTGTATATAATATATCAAAAAGCAAACCAAATATATATTATATACTGTACATAAAATATCAAATATATATTATATAGTTTACATAAAATATCAAAGTATACCAAATATATATTATATACTCTACGTAAAATATCAAAAAGTACACCAAATATATATTATATACTGTATGTATATATCAAAAAACACACCAAATATATATTATGTACTGAACATAAAATATCAGTATTATATACTGAACATTCACCATCACCTAGGGATTCACCACACTCACCTCTGTCATCACCAGAATCCCACAAGCTCCCATTTCCCTGTCCTCACCGTGATGGGCAATCAATGAAGCCATTGGGCTCTCCCGTGTCCTCCTCTGAGGATTCCTCAGAGTCACCACGTTCATCAGTAATATACCACATGTTCTTACTGCCATCACCCAGCAGCTCAACCCCAGCTCTCGGGGGGTCTCCTGTGTCTCCCAGCTACTCTCCAAACAACCCCAGATTTCAGCTGGAGTCAGCCCCACACACCCAGGAATCACCTACAAATTCACGAGCCTCACGGTACTCCACCCCTGTGTCTTTCATCTCTTCACCCCCAGGCCTCAGGGACTCTCCTGTGGCTCCCAGTTACTCTCCAGCCATCCCCAGGTCCCTGCGGGAGTCATCTCCATGCACCCAGGAGTCCCCCAGAGAATCACAGGTCTCGGGAGAATATCAGCGGTCCCCCAGCACTGACTCCTCAAGATTCATCCCTGCCTCACCCAGCTTCTCCCTCTCCCCTCCCAGAAACTCAGACCCAAGGGGCAGCTCCTCACCAGGGATGTGGAAGTACTCTACATCACCCCGCAGGGCTTCAGCACTCTCACATCCATCATCAACAGAATTCCACAACTTTACGTTTCCCTTTCCTAACCAAGCAGGACAGTCACTCGTGTCATTGTGTTCTCCCGTGTCCTCCTCTGGAGATTCTTCACAGTCAATTCATTCATCAATAATATACCATATGTTCTTACTGCCATCATCCAGCAGCTCACCCCCAGCCACCCACGACTCTCCTGTCTGTCCCAGCTACTCTCCAACTACGCCCAGATTTCAGCGGGAGTCTGTACCCCACAGCCCAGAAACACCTACAAACTCACAGACCTCAGTGAGATCCTCGCCAGTCTCTCTCACGTCTTCACCCCCAGCCCTTACGGACCCTCCAGTCTGTCCCAGCTACTCTCCAACCACGCCCACATTTCAGCGCGGGTCAGTTCCAGGAACCCAGGGATCACCACCAAGCTCACCACTTTCACTGAGTTACTCCCCAGACTCTAGCACGTCTTTATCTCCAACCCTCAGGGACTCGCCTGTCTGTCCCAGCTACTCTCCAAACACGCCCACACTTCAGCCGGAGTCCGTTGCAGGCACCCAGAAATCACCACCAAACTCACCAATTTCACTGCGTTACTCCCCAGTCTCTCTCATGTCTTCACCATCCCTCAGGGACCCTCCCGTCTGTCCCAGCTACTCTCCAACCACGCTCACATTTCAGCTGGAGTCAGTTCCAGGCACCCCGGAATCACCACCAAACTCACCAATTTCACTCAGTTACTCCTCAGTCTCTAGCACGTCTTTATCTCCAACCCTCACGGACTCTCCTGTGTGTCCCAGCTACTCTCCAACCACACCCACACTTCAGCGGGAGTCGGTTCCAGGCACCCAGGAATCACCATCAAACTCACCAATTTCACTCAATTACTCTCCAGTCTCTCTCACATCTTCACCAGCCCTCAGGGACTCTCCTGTCTGTCCAAGCTACTCTCCAACCACGCCCACATTTCACCTGGGGTCAGTTCCAGGCACCCCGGAGTCACCACCAAACTCACCAGTTTCACTCCGTTACTCCCCGGTCTCTCTCATGTCTTCACCCCCAGCCCTCAGGGACTCTCCTGTGTGTCCCAGCTACTCTCCAACCATGCCCAGATTTCAGCGGGAGTCAGTTCCAGGCACCCAGGTATCACCACCAAACTCAGCAGTTTCACTGAGTTACTCCCCAGTCTCTCTCATGTCTTCACCCCCAGCCCCCTGGGACTCTCCTGTCTGTCCCAGCTACTCTCCCACCACGCCCAGATTTCAGCGGGAGTCAGCCTCCCACATTACGGAATCACCTACAGACTCACAGACTTCACTGAGGTCCTCCCTGGTCTCTCTCAGGTCTTTGCCCTCAGCCCACAGGGACTCTTGTCTCTCTTTCAGCTACTCTCAAAACTTCTCTAGATTCCAGCTGGAGTCAGTTCCAGGCACCCACGATACACCACCGAACTCACGAATTTCACTGACTTACTCCCCAGTCTCCCTCATGTTCTCACCCCCAGCCCTCAGGGACTCTTGTGTCTCTCTCAGCTACTCTCCAACCATCTCCAGATTGCACCTGGAGTCAGCTTCCCGCACCCAGGAATCACCTACAAACTCACGGACCTTACTGCAACCCTCCCCCATTTCTTTCACCTCTTCACCCCCTGCCTTCAGGGACTCTCCTGGGTCTCCCAGCTTCTCTCCAGCCTTCCCCAGATTTCTGCCACAGTCAGCCCCAGGCACCCAGGACCACCCTAGACACTCAGAGGCCTCACGAGACTATCTCCCTATGACCTGTACCTATACTGGGATGGCTCCCACGCATCCCTCAGTGACCCCAAACCCATCTCCACTTACACTCAGACACTCCCAGGGCCTGACAGCTTCTCCCCGTTATTGTCCTTCAGTTCGAAGCCCTGGCCAATCTACTAGCCCACATGACGCAGTTACCTGGCCATTTCTCCACGGTTCCCGTGAGGGCCCCATACCCAGCCGCACAAGAGCCCCTCCTGCATTCCGTCCTCACACGCAGGCCTGTCCATCTACTTGCTACTGTCACACTCTTGCCAGGAGAAGAGGCCCCTGTAATGGGCGATATCACCACCCAGTCTATCCTCACCCCACAGCTGTGCAGCGGGACCCTCCTGCTGGCCCACGTGGCTGCCAGAGCCCATGCTGGCACGACGCTCCAGCAGGTCGGCGTCCCTGCGGGCCACACTACCGGTGACATGGCTAGCATGACCCTCCTTCCTGGCAGTGACACTGTTGATGTGAACCCCAGTTTCACATCTGTCATTAGTAAATAGGACCATTTTCCCTTTGCGCTCTCCCTTCCATTCACAGGGATTTTCATTTTCTCTCTTTCTGCCTCCGTTTCAGATATTTACTCACCTTTTTCTCTCTCACTATGTCTGCCGTGGTCTCCATGAGAGTGCGCCACATAAGATTCCCCCATTAAAAGTTATGAATTGAGTGGCTTTTAGTATACCTGTGGTTGTGCACATTCAATTTTAATCCGCAATCCATTGTAGAACGTCTTATCACCCCCGACCAGAGAAAAACCCTGTAGACATTAGTCACTCCTCATTCTGTCTCAAACCCTCTCCCTGACCCTCAGCCCTAGGTAGCAACTACCTAGTGCGATCAATCCCATATGCATAGATTTCCATATTGTGGACATTTCCTATAAACTGAGTTGCACAGTAGGTGAGCTCTTATGACTGACATAACACGTAGCGCAATATTTTCAAGATTCATCCACATTGTAGGCTTACCCACAGGGGGAATCCATTTTTATGGGGGGGTTTTAGTAACACCGGGTGTTTTCTCCTTCCTTTCGTCCTTCTTTCCTTCCTTCCTTCCTTCCTTCCTTCCTTCCTTCCTACCTTCCTTCTTTCCTTCCTTCCTTCCTTCCTTCCTTCCTTCCTTTCTTCCTCCTATTTCTCTCTTACTCCTTCTGCCCTCTCTCTTTCATATGCCTTAGGTGCATCCCACATTCTGCGTTTTTTGGGGGAAATCCTCGACAGGTGCAGGAAAATTGTGTTATTGTAACTATTTACCGCCATCTCTCTTTCACGGCTCTCCATCAGTTGTGAACGTCTATTGTTTTATCCCAAGTCACTAAGCATATTTTTATTAGGTACACCTGTTTTTCCTTACACAGCTGTTTCTGGAGTATAGGGTCGCATACTCATAAACCCACTGTAACTCAGAAACGCATCTAATATTCCAATAAACCCATCATAACGTTGAAAAATCCTAAATCAAACCACCATAAGTTACGGTGTGTTCGTGGATATGGGCGTCATCAATTCCATTGTATTCAGTAATGCTGTACACCATTAAAAATGGCAGACTGATTGGGAGTGGATATTGATAGTATTGTAAAAGTCAGTTATTAGAGGGATACTTCTTTAACCTGACTGAAGAACTGATCTAATTGCTTTAGTACAGTGCATCATTATGTGAGATGTTTTGAGACAGAGTAGTACATTTTGAATGAAATTTTTTCACTTAGTAGTAACCATTGTGTGTGGAAAAGTGAGAAAATTGCTTTCTGCTGAAGAGTCTGGCATTCATTGTAGATTTAAGCTTATTTTTCTGAGAAAATCTTATTCAATAAAATACTACTCTTTATACTAAAAAACAAAAACAGTGGTGATGTGTGGTCATTATCCTCAGCAAACTAATCCAGGGAAAGAAAACCAAATGCCACATTCTCACTTGTAATGGGAGCTGAAAAATGAGATCACATGGACACAGGAAGGGGAACAACACACACTAGGGCATTTCGGGAGGCAGAGCGTCAAGAAAACAGCTACTGCATGCTGGGCTTAATACCTAGGTGATGGGTTGACAGGTGCAGCAAACCACCATGGCACACGTTTACCTTAGTAACAAATCTGCACATCCTGCACATATACGCCAGAACTTAGAAACGAAACGAAACGAAAGAAAACGAAAAAGCAATAGCAAAACGCTAAAGGCAAACTAAAGTTTCAAACTCAGAACGTGACAGACCAATGTTTGGTTCAAATCTTGGTTCTCAACCCAGGTGCCATAAGGTCAGTATAAAGAATTTGATTACATATTGTAAATAAGACATGCAGCAAATGACCAGATAGATAATTCTCAACATATATGTGTCTTCTAATTCAATGGTGACGCTATCTACTGGGACATAGCATTAGATTCCAAAGGGCCGAGTCCCGCCAGACAGGCCTCCCACCCAAATAACAATGGGAAGCCCTACGTTGTTTTACCTGTGCTTCTCAGCAACTGGCTATAAATCAGGTTGCCACCACTCCCAGATTTAATTACATTCATTTGCTGGAAGAGCTCACAGCACGCAGGGAAACACTAACATTTGCCGTTGTATTTTAGCGGACATTGCAAAAAGTTCAGAAATAAATGTGGGGCCCGGCCTGTGGGGAGGGGCGCACTACCTTCCAGGAAGTGTTATCCAGAAGCTCTCTGAACGCAGTCCTTTTGGGTTTTTATGGAGACCTCATTCTATAGGCATGATGGGTTAAACCATAGGCTATTGGTGATCAACTCCACCTGAGGCTCTCAACCCTCCCTGGAAATTGGGGTTGAGGCTTTGCCATTCTCAGTCTGACTTAAAGAATTTACCCAAACGGAATTTTAAAACCGATGAGCATAACTGGAATCTTAATTAGATGATTGGATTATCTGGAGCCACACCTTGATATTCCTCACCCGAGCACCCTCATCCAACGAATGCTCCACCCAACTGGCTCCCAAGTCTCTACGTGGTTCCAGACTAAAAGAATGTTTATACAACGCATATCTCCATCTTTTCTTCAAAGTCTTTTCGCTTACACGGAAAGACTTCTTAAACTGCCATGCATCAGGGTCAGGGGGAGGTCTTGTTACAACACAGATCTGTGCATCTCCGGGGTTTGATTGTGGCAAGGGTGCTGCTCGTGTCAAAACCACAACGTGGGAACCACAGAACCACTAGTTGTTTTTCAGTGTTTCATTGTATACAATTGCTAATGTATCTGGCCAAGAAAACTTGTAAGTTCTTAGATTGTCCCAAAGGTGGCGCATGGAATCAATACAGGAGAACAGTTTCCTACGAGGTGTAGCCTGGGAAAGTTGGGGGTGACTGATGGAAAGGAGGAGTGAAGCTCCGCACTTTCCGCTGCTAGGCTGCGCCCGAGGCTATTTAAACCCACCCTGGCTGGCCTGTACTCAGATCTTCGGGGAGCGTATCAGCGGCCGGAGCGTTTGGCGGACTCTGTGTGGACTTGGAGCTCACAGCTTCTTGCGACTTGGAAGCGGATTCACAGGACAGGACAGAACACTTGAGCAAGTGAATCTCTGTCTGTCTGTCTGTCTCATTGGTTGGTTGATTTCCATTTTCTTAAGGGGCACATACCTCACACCGCAAACACACAAGCACAGACACACACACACACACACACACGCACACACACGCAGACACACTCCTTCCTTCTGCTGGTTAGAAAATTAGTAGGGGCCCCTGGGAGATGCAGGGTTACTAATCATGTCTGCACTTAAGAACAGTAGGGTCTCGTCTGGCTCTTCTTATGAACGGTGCCCCAGTCCGGACTCCACAAGGTCCATGCGAGCCTCACCCAGCGTCTCCCTCTCCCCTCTCAGAAACTCAGGCTTAAGGGGAAGCTCCTCACCAGGGATCCGGAGCTACCATTCACCATCCCCTAGGGCTTCACCACACTCACCTCTGTCATCACCAGAATCCCACAAGCTCCCATTTCCCTGTCCTCACCGTGATGGGCAATCAATGAAGCCATTGGGCTCTCCCGTGTCCTCCTCTCAGGATTCCTCAGAATCACCACGTTCATCAGTAATATACCACATCTTCTTACTGCCATCACGAAGCAGCTCACCACCAGCTCTCGGGGGGTCTCCTGTGTCTCCCAGCTACTCTCAAAACAACCCCGGATTTCAGCTGGAGTCAGCCCCCCACACCCATATTATTTATACAGATATCAGTATAAATATATAAATATACGTTATACAGATATCTGTATAAACATATGAATACTTCTACAGATATCTGTATAAACATATAAATATTTATACAGATATTTTTTAAAACATATAAATATTTTTACAGATATTTGTATGATTATAAAAATATTATTTATACAGATATCTGTATAAACATTTAAATTTTATTTATGCAGATATCTGTATAAACATATAAATATATATACAGGTATCTGTATAATCATATAAATATTTATACAGATATATTTAAACATATAAATATTATTTATACAGATATCTCTGTAAACATATAAATATTCTTTATACTGATATCTGTATGAACATATAAATATTATTTATACAGATCTCTTTATAAATATATAAATATAATTTATACAGATATCTGTATAAACATATAAATATTATTTATACAGATATCTGTATAAACATATAAATATTATTTTTACAGATATCTGAATAAACATATAAATATTATTTATACAGATATCTGCATAAACATATAAATATACAGATATATGTATAAACATATAAATACTTACACAGATACCTCTATAAACATATAAATATATATACAGATATATATATAAATATTTAAATATTTATACAGATATCTATATAAATATTTAAATATTTATACAGATATATGTATAAACATATAAATATTCTTTATACAGATATGTGAGTAAACATATAAATATTTATGCAGATATCTGTATAAACATAAATATTTGTACAGATATCAGTATAAACTTATAAATATAATTTATACAGGTATCTTTATAACCATATAAATATTATTTACACAGATATCTGTATAAACATGTAAATATTATTTATTCCGATATCTGTGTAAACATATAAATATTGTTTATAGTGATATCTGTATAAACATATAATTATTTATGCAGATACATTTACAAACGTATAAATATTTTTACAGATATCTGTATAAACCTGTAAATATTTAGACAGATATTGGTATAAATGGATAAATATTTATAGAGATATCTGTGTAAATGGATAAATATTTACACAGATATCCGTGTAAACGGATAAATATTTATACAGTTATCGGTATAAACGTAAAATATTTACAAAGGTATCTGTATAAACCTATAAATAATTATACAGATATATGTATAAACCTATAAATATTTATACAGATATCTGTATTAACATATAAATATTTATACAGATATCTGTATAAACCTATAAATATTTATACAGATATATGTATAAAAACATATTTATTTATACACATATCTGTATAATCATATAAATTTTATTTATGCAGATATCTGCATAAACATAAATATCATTTGTACAGATATCTGTATAAATATATAATTATTTATACAGATATCTGTATAAACATATCAATTTTATTTTTACAGATATCTGTATAAACATATAAATCTTATTTATACAGATATCTGTATAAACATATAAATATTATTTATACAGATATCTATAAACTTTTAAATATTATTTATTCAAATATCTGTAAATACATATAAATATTATTTATACAGATATATGTATAAACATAAAGATTTATAATGATACCTCTATAAACATAAATGTTTATACAGATATCTGTATAAACAGATAAATGTTTATAGAGATATCTGTTTAAACAAATATATATTTATACAGATATCTGTATAAACATGTAAATATTTTTACAGATATCTGTATAAACAACATGTAAATATTTATAGAGTTATCTGTATTAACATATAAACATTTATACAGATATATGGAAAAACACACAAGTATTTATACAGATATCTGTAAAAAGGTATATATATTTTTACAGATATCTGTAAAAACGTATAAATATTTATACAGATATCTATGTAAACGTATAAATATTTACAGAGTTATCTGTATAATCGCATAAATATTTATACAATTATCTGAATAAACCTGTAAATATTTGTACAGGCATCTGTATAAACCAGTAAATATTTATACAGATATCTGTATAAACATAAAATTATTTATACAGATATCTGCATAATCATATAAATTTTATTTATGTAGATTTCTTTATAAACATACAAATATTATTTATACAGATATCTGTATAAACATATAAATATTCATACAGATATCTTTATAAACATACAAATATTACTTATACAGATATCTGTATAAACATATAAATATTCATACAGATATCTGTATAAACATATAATTATTTACACAGATATCTGTATAAATATAAAAATATTATCTATACAGATATCTGTATAAACACAAAAAGGTTATTTATAAAGATATCCGTATAAACATATAAATATTTATTCAGTTATCTGTATATACATATAAATTTTATTTATACAGATATCTGTATAAATATATAAATATTATTCATAAGGTTATCTTTATATACATAAAAATTTATACAGATATCTGTATAAATGTATAAATAATATTTATACAGATATCAATATAAACATATAAATATTATTTATAGTGATATCTGTATAAACAAATAAATATTATTTATACAGATATCTGCATAATCATATAAATTTTATTTATAAAGTTATCTGTATAAACATATAAATATTATTTATACACATACCTGTATAAACATAGAAATATTTATACAGATATCCGTATATACATATAATTATTTTTACAGATATCTGTATAAAGATATAAATATTATTTTTACAGATATCTGTATGAACATAAAAATATTATTTCTACAGATATTTGCATAAACCTATAAATATTATCTTTACAGATATCTGTATAAACATATAAATATTATTTATATTTATATCTGAATAAAGATAAATATTATTTATACAGATATCTGTATAAACACAAAAATATTGTTTATAGAGATATCGTTATAAACATATAAATACCTACACAGATATCTGTATGAACATATATATATTTATTCAGATATTTGTATAAACATATAAATACTTATACGGATATTTGTATAAACATATAAATATTATTTATGCAGATATCTGTATAAACACATAAATATTACTTCTACCGATATCTGTAAAGACATATAAATATTATTCATAAAGTTATCTGCATAAACATGTAAATATTATTTATATAGATAACGGTAAAGACATGTAAATATTATTTATACAGATATCTGTATAAACATTTAAATATTATTTTTACAGATATCTATATAAACATATAAATATTTATACGGATATCTGTATAAACTCATAAATATTTGCACAGATATCTCTATAAACACATAAATATTATTTATACAAATATCTTTATAAACATATAAATGTTATTTATAGTGATATCTGTATGAACATATAAATATTCATTATACAGATATCTGTATAAACATATAAATATTATTTATGCAGGTATCTGTAAAAACATATAAATAATATTTATACAGATATCTGTATAAACATATAAATATTTACACAGGTAACACTATAAACCTGTAACTATATATACAGATATCTGTATAAACATATAAGTATTTATACAGATATCTGTATAAACATATAAATATTTATACAGATATCTGTAAAAACATATAAATATTTATACAGATATCTGTATAAACATATAAATATTATTTATACAGATATCTGTATAAACATAAATATTATTTATACAGATATCTGTATAAACATATAAATATTATTTACACAGATACCTGTGTAAACATATAAATATTATTTATACCGATATCGGTATAAATATATAAATATTATTTATACAGGTATCTGTAAAGACATGTAAATATTATTTATACAGATATATGTATAAGCATATAAATATGATTTATACAGATATATGTATAAGCAGATACATATGATTTATACAGATATCGGTAAAGACTTGTAAGTATTATTTATACAAATATCTGTATAAACATATAAATAGTATTTATTGAGCTATCTGTATAAACATATAAATATTTATATAGATATCTGTATAAACATTTAAATATTTCTACAGATACCTCTATAAACGTATAAATATTATTTATACAGATATCTGAATATCTGTATAAACATATAAATATTATTTATACAGATATCTGTATAAACATATAAATATTATTTATACAGATATCTGTATAAACATATTAATATTATTTATAAAGCATCGGTATAAATATATAAACATTCTTTATACAGATATCTGTATAAACATATAAATATTATTTATGGAGGTATCTGTATAAACATATAAATTTTATTTACACAGATATCTGTATAAACCTATAAACATTTATAGAGTTATCTGTATAAACATATAAATCTTATTTATACAGATATCTGTACAAACATATAAATATTTATACAGATATCAGTATAAATATATAAATATTTATAGAGATATCTGTATATGCATATAAATGTTATTTATACAGATATCTGTATAAACATATAAATATTATTTATACAGATATCTCTATAAAACTATAAATATTATTTATTGAGCTATCTGTATAAATATAAATATTTATAAAGATATCTGTATAAACATAAATATTTATACAGATATCTGTATAAACATATAAATATTTATACAGATATGTGTATAAATATATAAATATTTACACACATATCAGAATAAACATATAAAAATTATTCATACAGATATCAGTATGGACATATAAATACTTATACACTTATGGCTATAAACATATAAACATACAGATATTGGTATGAATATGTAAATATTATGTATAGAGATGCCTGTATAAACATATAAATATTATTTATACAAATATATGTAGAAACGTATAAATATTATTTATACAGATATCTGTATAAATGAATAAATATTATTTATAAAGATATCTGTATAAACATATAAATTTTATTTATACAGGTATCTGTATAAACATATAAATTTATTTATACAGATATCTGTATAAACATGTAAATATTATTTATGCACATATCTCTATAAACATATAAATATTATTTATAGTGATATCTGTATATACCTCTTAATATTATTCATACAGATACCTCTTTAAACATATCTATATTATTTATACAGATATCTGTATAATCATATAAATATTATTTATGCAGACATTTTTAAAGGCATGTAAATATTATTTCTACAGATGTCTGCATAAACACATAAATATCTATACAGATATCTGTATAAACATATAAATATTTATACAGGTAACACTATAAACATGTAAATATATATACAGATATCTGTATAAACATATAAATATTTATACAGAAATCTGTATAAACATATAAATATTATTTATACAGATATCTGTATAAACATATATATATTATTTACACAGATACCTGTATAAATATATAAATAGTATTTATACAGATATTGGTATAAACATATAAATATTATTTATACAGATATCTGTAAAGACATGTAAATATTATTTATACAGATATCTGTATAAGCATATAAATATGATTTATACACATATCTGTATAAACATATAAATATGATTTTTACAGATATCGGTAAAGACTTGTAAATATTATTTATATATCTGTATATACATATCTGTATAAACATATATATACTATTTATACAGATACCTGTATAAATATATAAATATTGACAGAGATATCTCTATAAACATATAAATATTTACACAGATATCTGTAAAAACTTATAAATATTATGTATGCACATATCTTTTTAAACATAGAAATATTATTTATACAGATATCTGCATAAACATATAAATATTATTTATAGAGATATCTGCATAAACCTATAAATATTCTTTCTACAGATGTATGTACAAACATATAAATATTATTCTTACAGATATCTGTATAAATGTATAAATGTTATTTATACAGATATCTGTATAAACATATAAATAATATGTATGCAGGTGTCTGTAAAAACATATAAATATTTATACTGATATCCGTTTAAACATATAAATATTTATACAGATATCTGCATACACATATAAATATTTATACAGATATCTGCATACACATGTAAATATTTGTACAGATATCTGTATAAACATATAAATATTTATACAGATATCTGTATAAACATATAAATATTTATACAGATATCTGTATAAACATATAAATATTTATACAGATATCTCTATAAACGTATAAATATTTATACAGATATCTGTATAAACATATAAATATATATACAGATAACTGTATAAACATATAAATATATATAGATATCTGTATAAACATATAAATATTATTTATACAGATATCTGTATAAACATATTAATAATATGAACACAGTAACAGTATAAACATGTAAATATTCTTTATACAGATATCTTTATAAACATACAAATATTATTTATGCAGTTATGTGTATAAACATATAAAAATTATTTACACAGATATCTGTATAAACATATAAACATTTATGCAGTTATCTGTAAAAACATATAAATAATATTTATACAGATATCTGTATAAACATAAAAATATTTATACAGATATCAGTATGAACATATAAATATTTTTAGAGATATCTGTATATACATATAAATGTTATTCATACAGATATCTGTATAAACATATAAATATTATTTATTCAGATGTGTCTATAAACTTATAAATATTATTTATTTAGCAATCTGCATAAACATAATTATCTATTCAGATATCTGTATAAACATATAAATATTTATTCAGATATCTGTATAAACATATAAATATTTATACAGATATCTGTATAAATATAAAAAAATTATTTATACTGATATATGTATAGACATATAAATAGTTATAAACTTATGTGTACAAACATATAAATATTATTTATACAGATATCGGTATAAACACATAAATATTGTTTATAGAGATATCTGTATAAACGTATAAATACCTACAAATTTATCTGTATAAACATATAAATATTTGTACAGATATATGTATAAACATATAAATATTATTTATCCAGATTCCTGTATAAAGATATAAATACTATTTACACAGATATCAGTATGAACATATAAATATTATTTATACAGATACCTGTATAAACATATAAATTTTATTTATTCAGATATCTGTATAAACATATAAATATTTATGCAGATATCTGTAAAGGCATGTAAATATTATTTAGACCGATGTCTGCATAAACACATAAATATCTATACAGATATCTGTATAAACATGTAAATATTTATACAGATATCTGTATGAACAAAAAAATATTGTTTATACTGATATCTGTATAGACATATAAATATTTATACAGTTTTCTGTATTAACATATAAATATTATTTATACAGATAACTGTATAAACATATAAATGTTATTTATACAGATACCTGTGAAGATATATAAATATTATTTATACATTATACAGAGATCTGTAAAAATATATAATTAATATTTATAGAGATATCTGTATAAACATATAGATATTCTTAATGCAGTTATCTGTATAAACATATAAATTTTATTTATACTAATATCTGTATAAATATATAAATATTTCTACAGGTATCTGTAAAAACATGTAAAAATATATACAGATATCTGTATAAACATCTAAATATTTATACAGATGTCTGTATAAACATATGAATATTATTTATACAGTTATCTGTAGACATACAAATATTATTTATATAGATATGTGAATAAAACTATAAAAATTATTTATTCAGGTATCTGTATAAACATATAAATATTATTTATACAGATATCTCTATAAACATATAAATATTATTTATGCAGATATCTGTATGAACATATAAATATTTTTATAGATATCTGTAAAAACATGCAAATATATGTAAAGATATCTGTACAAACATATAAATATTTATATATATCTGTATAAACATATAAATATTATTTATACAGATACCTGTGTCAACATATACATAGTATTTATACAGATATCTGTATAAACTAATAAATATTATTTATACATATACGTGTATAAACATGTAAATATTATTTATAGAGATATCTGTATAAACATATAAATATTATTTATACTGATATATGTATAAATATATCAATATTATTTGTACAGATATCTGTATAAACTTATAAATATTATTGATACAGATATCTGTAAAGACATGTAAATTTTATTTATACAGATATCTATGTAATCATAAAAATATGATTAATACAGATATCAGTAAAGACATATAAATATTATTTATACATATATCTGTATAAACATATAAATACCATTTGTACAGATATCTCTATAAAGATATAAATATTGATACAGATATCTGTATAAATATATAAATATTAATACTGATATCTATATAAACATATAAATATTTATACAGATATCTGTATTAGCATATAAATATTTACACAGATATCTGTATAAATGTATCAATATTATTTGTACAGATATCTTTATAAACATATAAATATTATTTATAGAGATATCTGTATAAACATATAAATATTATTTATGCAGGTATCTGTATAAATACATAAATATTCTTTATACAAATATCTGTTTGAACATATAAGTATTTATAGAGGTATCTATATAAACATGTAAATATATGTACAGATATCTGTATAATCATATAAATATTACTTATACAGATATCTGTGAAGACAAATAAATATTACTTATACAGACATCTGCATAAACATGTAAATATTATTTATAAAGATATCGGTAAAGACATGTAAATATTATTTCTACAGATATCTGTATAAACATATAAATATTATTTATAAAGATATCTATATAAACATATAAATATTTATATGGATATCTGTATAAAATTATAAATATTTACACAGATATCTGTATAAACATATAAACACTATTTATACAGATATCCTTATAAACATATAAATATTATTTATAACGATATCTGTATAAACATATAAATATTCTTTATACAGATATCTGTATAAACATATAAATATTCCTTATAAAGGTATCTGTATGAACATATAAATATTATTTATGCAGGTATCTGTATAATTATATAAATATAATTTATACAGATATCTGTGTAAACATAGAAATATTTTTACAGATATCTGGATAAACATATAGATATGATTTATACCGATATCTGTATAAACATTTAAATATTATTTATACAGATACCTGAATAAACATATAAATATTATTTATACAGAAATTGGTATAAATGAACATGCAAATATAGATACAGATATATGTATGAACATATAAATATTTATACAGATATCTTTATAAACATATAAATATTATTTATACAGATACCTGTGTAAACATATAAATATTATTTATACAGATATCTGTATGAACTAATAAATATTATTTATACATATATGTGTATAAACATATAAATATTATTTATAGAGATATCTGTTTAAACATATAAATATTATTTATACTGATATCTGTATTAACAAAAAATATTATTTATAAAGATATCGGTATAAACATAGACATATTATTGATACAGATATCTGTAAAGACATGTAAATATTATTTATACAGATATCTGTATAAGCATAAATATATGATTTATACAGATATCTGTATAAGCATAAATATATGATTTATACAGATATCGGTAAAGACAGATAAATATAATTTATTCATATATCTGTATAAACATATAAATACTATTTATACAGATATCTATACAAATATATAAATATTGATACAGATATCTGTATAAACAAATAAATATTATTTATACAGATATCTATGTAAACATATAAATATTTATACATATATCTCTATGAACATATGAATAATATTTATAAAGTTATCTGTATAAACATATAAATATGTTTACAGATATCTGTATAAACATATACATATTTATACAGTTATCTGTCTAAACATATAAATATTATTTACACTTATATCTGTATAAACATAAATATTATTTATAGATATAACTCTATAAACATAAATATTATTTCTACAGTTATCTATATAAGCATATAAATATTTATACAGATATCTGTATAAACACATGCATAATATTTATACTGATATCTGTATAAACATATAAATATTTGTACAGATATCTGTAGAAACATAGAAATATTATTTATACAGATATCTGTAAAGACATATACTTATTATTTATAGAGATATCTGTATAAGCATATAAAAATTATTTATTCAGGTATCTGTATAAAGATATAAATATTATTTATACAGCTATCTCTATAAACCTATAAATATTATTTATTCAGATATCTGTATAAACATATAAATATTTTCACAGATGTCTTTATGAACATGTAAATATATATACAGATATTTGTATAGACATATAAATATTTATACAGATATCTGCATATGCATATAAATATTATTTATACAGATACCTGTGTAAACATATAAATATTAATTATACAGATATCTGTATAAACTAATAAATATTACTTACACAGATATGTGTATAAACATATAAATATTATTTATAGAGATACCTGTATAAACATATATATATTATTTATGCTGATATCTGCATAAATATTAAAATATTATTTATGCAGATATCTGTATAAACATACAAATATTATTGATACAGATATCTGCAAAGGCATGTAAATATAATTTATACAGGTATCTGTATAAGCATAAAAATATGATTTATGCTGATATCGGTAAAGACATATAAATATTATTTATACATATATCTGTATAAACGCATACATGCTATTTATACAGATATCTATGTAAACATAAATATTGATACAGATATCTGTATTAACATATAAATATTATTTATACTGATATCTATATAAATATATAAATATGTATATGGATATCTGTATAAACATATAAATATTTACACAGATATCAGTATAAACATATAAATATTATTTAAACAAATATCTTAATAAACATATAAATATTATTAATACAGATATCTGTATAAACATAAAAATATTATTAATAGGGATATCTGTATAAACATATAAATATTCTTTATACAGATATCTGTATAAACACATAATTGTTATTTATGCACGTATCTGTATAAACCTATGAATATTCTTTATACAGATATCTGTATAAACATATAAATATTTTTACAGATATCTATATAAATATGTAAATATATACACAGATATCTGTATAAACATATAAACTTTTATACACATATCTGTATAAACATATAAATATTATTTATACAAATATCAGTATAAACATATAAATATTATTTAAATAGATATCTGTATAAACATATAAATATTATTTATAAAGATACCTTTATAAACATATAAATATTATTTATACAGATACCTGCATAAATATATATTATTTATGCAGATATCTGCATAAATATATGCATATTATTTATACAGATAGCTGTATAAACATATAAATAATATATATACAGATATCTGTATAAACATATAAATATTTATACATATATCTTCATAAACATATAAATATTTATACAGATATCAGTATAAACTTATAATTATTATTTATACTTATATCTGTATATACATAAGTATTATTTAAACAGATATCTGTATAAACACATATTGTTTATAGAGATATCATTATAAACATATAAATACCTACACAGATATCTGTATAAACATATAAATGTTTATACAGATATTGATATAAAAATAAAAATATTTCTACAGATATATGTAGAAACATACAAATATTATATATACAGCTAACTGTATAAACATATAAATATTACATATTCAGATATCTGTAAAGACATACAAATGTTATTTATAGAGGTATCTGCATAAACATGTAAGTATTATTTATAAAGATATCGGTAAAGACATGTAAATATTTTTTATACAGATATATTTATATACTTATAAATATTATTTATACAGATATCTATATAAACATATAAATATTTATACGGATATCTGTATAAACATTTAAATATTTACACGTATATCTGTATATACATATACATTTCATTTATACAGTTATCTTTATAAACACATAAAGATTATTTATTCAGATATTTGTATAAACATATCAATATTCTTTATACAGATATCTGTATAAACATATAAATATTCTTTATACAGATATCTGTATAAACATATAAATATTATTTATGCTGGTATCTGTATAAATATATACATATTATTTATACACATATCTGTATAAACATATATATATTTATACAGGTAACTATATGAACATGTAAATATATATAAAGATATCTGTTTAAACATATAAATATTTTTACACATATCTTTATAAACATATAAATATTATTTATACAGGTATCTGTATAAACATATAAATATTATTTATACAGATACCGGAATAAACATATAAATATTATTTATACAGATATCGGTATACACATATAAATATTATTTATACAAATATATGTAAAGACATGTAAATATTATTTATACAGATAACTGTATAAGCATATAAGTATGATTTATACAGGAATCGGTAAACACATGTGAATATTATTTATACAGATATCTGTATAAACATATAAATACTATTTATACAGATATCTATATACATATATAAGTATTGATACAGTTATCTGTATAAACAGATAAATATTTACACAGATATCTGTATATACATGTAAATATTTATACAGATATCTGTAAAAACATAAAAATATTTATACAGATATCTGTATAAACATAAAAATATTTATACAGATATCTGTATAAACATAAAAATATTTATACAGATATCTGTATAAACATAAAAATATTTATACAGATATCTGTATAAACATAAAAATATTTATACAGATATCTGTATAAACATAAAAATATTTATACAGATATCTGTATAAACATATATTTATACAGATATTTGTATAAACCTATAAATATTTTACAGATATCTGTATAAATATATAAATATTATTTATACAGATATCTGTATAAACATTAATATTTTGTATACAATATCTGTATAAACATATAAATATTCTATATGCAGATATCTGTATAAATATATAAATATTATTTATGCAGGTATCTGTATAAACATATAATTATTATTTATGGAAGTACCTGCATAAACATATAAATATTAATTATACAGATATTGGTATAAACATGCAAATATTTATACAGATATCTGTATAACATATAAATACATATACAGATATATGTACAAACATATAAATATTTATACAGATAGCTGTAAACATAGAAATATTATTTATACAGTTATATGTATAAATAAAGGAATATTTTTACAGATATCTCTACATACATATAAGTATTTATACAGATACCTGTATTAATATATAATTATTCATACAGATATCATTATAAACATATAAATTTTATTTATACAGATATCTGTATAAACCTATAAATATTATTTATACACATATCTGTATAAACATATAACAATATATACAGATACCTGTATGAACATATAAATATCATTTATACAGATATCTGTATAAACATATAAATATGTATACAGATAATCATATATACATATAAATATTTATATAGAGAACTGTATAAACATGTAAATATTATTTATACAGATATCTGAATAGACATATAAATATTTATGCAGTTATCTGTATAAACATATAAATATTTTTTATACAGATATCTACATAAACAAATAAATATAATTTATACAGATATCGGTATAAACATATAAATATTCTTAATACAGATATCTGTACAAACATATAAATATTATTTATGAAGGTATCTGTATAAACATATAAATATTAATTATACAGATATCGGTATAAACATATAAATATTTATACGGTTATCTGTATAATCATGTGAATATGTATACAGATATCTGCACCAACATGTCAATATTTATAGAGATATCTTTATGAACATATAAATATTAATACAAATATCTGTATAAACATATAAATATTATTTATAAAGATATCTGTGTAGACATATAAATATTTATTTAATTATCTTTATAAACATACATATTATTTATACAGATATCTGTATTAACATATAAATATTATTTATAGAGATATCTTTATAAACGTGTAAATATTCTTTATAGAGATATCTGTATAAACATATAAATATTATTTATACAGATATCTCTATAAACATATAAATATTATTTATACAGATCTCTGTATAAACATATAAATATTTATACAGATATCTGTAAAGACATATAAACATGATTTCTACAGGTACCTGTATAAAGGTTTAAATATTATTTATACAGATATCAGTAAAGACATATAAATATTATTTATACAGTTATCTGTATAAACATTTGAATATTATTTATACAGATATCTATATGAACATATAAATATTTATACAGATATCTGCATAAACATACAAATATTAACACAGATATCGGTATAAACTTATAAATATTACTTATACAGATACCTTTATATACACATAAATATTCTTGATACAGATATCTGTATAAACATATAAATATTATTTACACACATATGTGTTTAAAAGTATAAATATTATATATACAGATATCTGTTTAAATATATAAATCTTTAAACAGATATCTGTATAAAGATGTAAATATATATACAGATATCTGTATAAAGATAAATTTTTATACAGATATCTGTATAAACTTATAAATATTATTTATAGGGGTACCTCTATAAACATATAAATATTATTTATACAGATATCTTCATAAAAATATAAATATTATTTATACAGATATCTGTATTAACATATAAATAGTATTTATACAGATATCTGTAAAGACATATGAATATTATTTATACAGATATCTGTAAAGACATATAAATATTATTTCTACAGATACCTGTATAAGCGTATAAATATCATTCATACACTTATTTTTGTAAACATATAAATATTTATACAGATATCTGTATTAACATATAAACATTTACACAGTTATCTGTATTAATTATAAGTATAATTTACCCTGTTATCTTTATAAACTTATAAATATTACTTTTGCAGACATCTATATGAACATATAAATAGTATTTATATAGATATCGGTATAAACCTTTAAATATCTATCCCGATATATGTGTAAACATATAAATATATATAAAGATATCTGTATAAACATATAAATATTTATACAGATATCTGTATAAACATATAAATATTATTTATACAGATATCTGTATAGACATATAAATATAGAGTTATCTGTATAAACATATAAATATTATCTATAAAGATATCTGTATAAACATATAAATATTATCTATAAAGATATCTGTATAAATATATCAGTAAAGACATATAAATATTACTTATACTTATATCTGTATAAACGTATACATGCTATTTATACAGATATCTATGTAAACATAAATATTGATACAGATATCTGTATTAACATATAAATATTATTTATTCAGATATCTGTATAAACATATAAATATTTTCACAGATATGTTTATGAACATGTAAATATATATACAGATATCTGTATAAACATATAAATATTTTTACAGATATCTGTATAAACATATAAGTATTTATACATATACCTGTATAAAGGCATAATTATTTATTCAGTTATCTGTAGAAACATATAAATTTTATTTATACCGATATCTGTATAAACATGTAAATATTATTTATAGAGATATACGTATAAATATAAAATTATTATTTATACAGATATCTCTGTAAACATATACATATTATTTACACAGATATCTGTATAAACATATAAATATTATTTATACAGATATCAGAATAAACTTATAAATATTTTTTATGTAGATATTTGTATAAACAAATAAATATTTATACAGTTATCTGTATAAACATAAAAATATTATTTATAAAGACACCTGTAGAAACATATGAATATTATTTATACAGATATGTGTATAAACAGATAAATATTATTTATACAGATATCTTTATAATACACAATATATTCTGTAAATGAAATATCAAAATTACAGTATATATATATTTCATACTGCACATAAATTATCAAAAAGCACACCAAATATATGTCATATTCTCCAAAAAAATATCAAAAATTACAGTAAATATATTCTATATACTGTACATATAATATTATCAAAATTACACCAAATACATATTATATGCTGTAGTGAAAATATCAAAAAGTACAGTAAATATATATTACATACTGTACATAAAATATCAAAAATTACACCAAACATATTTTATATACTGCAAAGAAATATCAAAAAGTACAGTAAATATATATTACATACTGTACATAAAGTATAAAAAAGAACACCAAATATATAGTATACTGTAAATAATATGTCAAAAACTACACTAAATATATTTTATATACTGTTGATAAAATATCAAAAAGTGCACCAAATATATATTACATACTGTAAATAAAATATAAAAATTACATTAAATATATTTTATGTACTGTACATATAATATTATCTAACAGTACACCTAATACACATTATATTCTGTAAATGAAATATCAAAATTACAGTAAATATTTATTACATACTGTACATAAAATATCAAAAAGCACACAAAATATGTGTCATGTACTACAAATAAAATATCACAAGGTACAGTAAATATATTTTATATACAGTACATATAACATTATCTAAAAGTACACCAAATACATATTATATGCTGTAGTTAAAAAGTCAAAAAGTACAGTAAATATATATTACATACTGTACATAAAATATCAAAAATTACACCAAATATATATTGTATACTGTAAATGAAATATAAAAAAGTACACTAAATATATATTACATAATGCACCTAAAATATAAAAAAGGATAACAAATATATATTGTATACTGTAAATAATATGTCAAAAACTACATTACATATATTTAAAATACTGTACATAAAAATCAAAAAGTACACCAAATATATATTATATACTGTACATAAAATATCAGAAAGTACATTAAATATATTTTATGTACCGTACATATCATATTATCTAACAGTACACCAAATACACATTATATCCTTTAAATGAAATATCAAAATTACAGTAAATATATATTACATACTGAACATAAATTATCAAAAAGTACACCAAATATATGTTATATACTCCTAATAAAATATCAAAAAGTACAGTAAATATATTTTTAATACTGTACATACAATATTATCAAATATACACCAAATACATGTTATATGCTGTAGTTAAAACATCAAAAATTGCAGTAAATATATATTATATACTGTACATGAAATATCAAAAATTACTCCAAATATATATTATATACTGTAAAGGAAATATCAAAAATTACAGTAAATATATTACATAATGTTCATAAAGTATAAAAAAGTACACCAAATATATATGGTATACTGTAAATAATATGTCAAAACCTACAGTAAATATGTTTTATATAATGTACATAAAATATCAAAAAGTACACCAAATATATATTACGTACTGTAAATAAAATATCAAAAAGTACATTAAATATATTTTATGTACTGTACATATAATATTATCTAGCAGTACACCAAATACACATTATATACTGTAAATGAAATATCAAAATTACTGTAAATTTATATTACACACTGTACAAAAAATATCAAAAACTACACCAAATATATTTTATATACTCCAAATAAATTATCAAAAAGTGCAGTAAATAAAATTTATATACTATACATATAATATTTTCTAAAAGTACACCAAGTACATATTATATGTTTTAGTTAAAGTATCAAAAAGTACGGTAAATCTATGTTACATACTGTACATAAAATATCAAAATTTACATCAAATATATATTATATACTGTAAATGAAATATCAAAAAGTACCATAAATATATATTGCATACTGTACATAAAATATAAAAAGTTCACCAAATATATATTGTATACTCTATATATCAAAAACTACACTAAATATATGCTATATATTGTAAATAAAATATGAAAAAGTACAATAAATATATTTCACCTACTGTACATATAATATTATCTAAAATACACCATATATATTATGTACTCTAAATAAAATATCAGAAAGTACAGTTAATATATATAACATACTGTAAATAAAATATCAAAAATTACACCAGATATATATTATATAGTGTACAAAAAATGTCAGAAAGTACAGTAAATACATTTTATAAAATATACATATAATATTATCTAAAGTTACACCAAATACATATTATATACTGTAAATAAAATACCAAAATACAGTAAATATATATTACATACCATACATTAAATATCCTAAAGTTCACAAAATATATATTATATACTCTACATGAAACATCAAAAAGTGCAGCAAACATATTTTATATACAACACATATAATATTATCCAAATGTACGCCCAATATATAATATATAGTGTAAATAAAATATCAAAACTACATTTAATATATTTTATATACTGCACATAAAATATCAAAAATTACACCAAATATATATTATGTACTGTAAATAAAATATCAAAAAGTACAGTAAATGTATATTACACACTGTATGTAAAATATCAAAAACTACACCAAATATATATTATATAATTTACAAAAAACATCCAATGTACACCAAATATATATTATGTACTGTACATAAAATATCAAAACCTACAGTAAATATATTTCATATACTGTACATATAATAATATCTAAAAGTTCACCAAATACATATTATGTACTGTAAATAAAACATCAAAAAGTACAGTAAATATATATTACATACTGTACATAAAATACCAAAAAGTACTCCAAATATGTATTATATATACCGTAAATAAACTATCAAGAACTACAGTAATTACACTTTATATACTGTACATAAAATATCAAAAAGTACACCAAATATATATTATATACAGTAAATAAAATATCAAAAATTACAATAAATATATTTTACATACTGTACATAGAATATTGTCTAAAATACACGAAATAAATATTATACACTGAAATAAAATATAAAAAGGTACAGCAAATATATATTACATACAGTACATAAAATATAAAAAGGTACACAAAATATATATTATATACTATACATCAAATATAAAAAATAACAGTAAATATATATTACATACTGTACATAAAATATAAAAAAGTACACAAAATATATATTATATACTATACATCAAATATAAAAAATAACAGTAAATATATATTACATACCCTACCTAAAATATCAAAAAGTATAAAAAATACATATTATATACCTTGCATAAAACATGAAAAGTACACCAAATATATACTCTATACTGTACATAAATTATTAAAAAAATCAGTAAATATATTTTATATACTGTACATATAATATTATCTAAAAGTACAACAAATACATATTATATAGTTCAAATAAAATATCAAATAGTACAGTAAATATATGTTATATACTGTACATAAAATATCAAAAAGTACACCAAATATGTATTATATATCCTCTAAATAAACTATCAAGCAGTACAGTAAATATATATTATTACTCTACATAAAATATAAAACAGTACACCAAGTATATATTGTTTACTGTAAATAATACATCAAAAACTACAGTGAGTATATTTTATATATTTTACATAAAATATCAAAATTACACCAAATATATCTTATATACTGTAAATAAAGTGTCAAAAACTACATTAAATATATTTTATACACTGTACATATTATATTATCTAACAGTACACCAAATACACATTTTATACTTTAAATGAAATATCAAAATTACAGTAAATATATACTACATACTGTACAAAAAATATCCAAAATCACACCAAATAAATGTTATATAATACAAATAAAATATCATAAAGTACAGTAAATATATTTTATATACTGTACATATAATATTATCTAAACCTACACCAAATACATATTATATGCTGCAGTTTAAATATCAAAAAGTATGGTAAATTTATATTAAATATTGTACATACAATAAGAAAATTTACACCCAATATATATTACATACTGTAAATGAAATTTGAGAAAGTACAGTAAATATATATTAGATAATATACATAAAATATAAAATAGTACACCAAATATACATTATACTATAAATAATATATCAAATACTACAGAAAATATATTTTATATAGTGTACATAAAATATGAAAATGTACACCAAATATATATTATATGCTCTAAATAAAATATGAAAATGTACATTAAATATATTTTATATACTGTACATATAATATTATCTACCAGTACACCAAATACACATTATATACTGTAAATGAATTATCAAAATTACACTAGATATATATCACTTTCTGTACATCAAATATCAAAAAGTACACCAAATATATGTTAAATACTCTAAATAAAATATCAAAAAGTTCACTAAATATATGTTATATACTGTACATGTAATATTATCTAAAAGTACACCAAATATATATTATATGCACCAAATATATGTTATATACTGTAAATGAATTATCAAAAATTACAGTAAATATATATTACATACCGCACATAAAATATAAAACAGCACATCAAATATATATTTTATACTGTAAATAATATAACAAAAAATACAGTAAATATATATAATATACTGTACATAAAATATCAAATAGTACACCAAATATAGGTTTTAAAATGTAAATAATATACCAAAAATACATTAAATATATTTTATATACTGTACATATAATATTATCTAACACTATACCAAATACGCATTATATACTGTAAATGAAATATCAAAAATACAATAAACATACATTACATTCTGTACACAAAATATCAAAAAGTACATCAAATATATGTTATATACTCCAAACAAAATATCAAAATGTACAGTAAATATATTTTATATACTGTATATATAATATTATCTAAAAGTACACCAAATACATATTATATGCTGTAGTTAAAATATCAAAAATACAGTAAATATATATTACATACTGTACATTGAATATCAAAATTTACTCGAAATATATAGTATATATTGTAAATGAAATATCAAATAGTACAGTAAATATATATTACATACTGTACTTAAAATATGAAAAAGTAAATCAAATATATATTGTATACTGTAAATAATATATCAAAATCTACTTTAAATATATATTACATACTGTAGATAAAATATAAAAAATTGCACTAAATATAGGTTATATACTGTAAATGAAATCTCAAAAAGTAGAGTAAATATATATTACATAGTAAACATAAAACATAAAACGGTGCACCAAGTATATGTTGTATATGTTAAATAATATATCAAAAACTACAGTAAATATATTTTATATACTGTACATAAAAATCAAAAATTACACCTATTTTAAATTATATACTCTAAATAAAATATCTGAAATATATTAAATATATTTTATATACTGTAAATATAATATTATCGAACAGTACACCAAATACACATTATATACTCTAAATGAAATATCAAAATTACAGTAAATATATGTTACATACTGTACATAAAATATCAAGAACTACATTGAATATATTTCATACACTGTACATACAATATTATCGAACACTATACCAAATACACATTATATATATAAATGAAATATCAAAATTACAGTAAATATATATTAAAATCTGTACTTAAAATATGAAAAAGTACACGAAATATATAGTATACTGTAAATAATATATCAAATACTATAGTAAATATAGTTTATATACTGTACATAAAATATCAAAAAATACACCATATATATATTATATACTCTAAATAAAATATAAAATGTACATTAAATATATTTTATATACTGTACATATAATATTTGCTAACAGTACACCAAATACACATTATATACTGTAAGTGAAATTTCAAAATTTCACTAAATATACATTACATACTGTACATAAAATATCAAAATCTATGCCAAATATATGTTATATACTCCACATAAAATATCAAAAAGTACAATAAACATATTTTATATACTGTATATATGATATTATCTGAAAGTACACCAAATACACATTATATGCTGTTGTTAAAATATCAAAATACAGTAAATATATATTACATACTGTCCATACAATAAGAAAATTTACACCAAAAATGTATTATAAATGTTAAATGATATATCAAAAAGTACAGTAAATATATTTCATATATTGTACCTATAATATTAACTAAAAGTACACCAAATACATTTTATATACTGTAAATAAAATATCAAAATTTCAGTAAATATATATTATATACTGTACATAAAATATCAAAAACTAAACCAAATATGTGTTATATATACTGTAAATAAACTATCAAAAACTGCAGTAATTATATTTAATATACTGTACATAAAATATCAAAAAGTACACCAAATGTATATTTTATACTGTAAATAAAATATCAAAAATTACAGTAAATATATATGACACACCCTATGTAAAATATCAAAAACTACAGCAAATATATATTATATAATTTACATGAAATATCAAAAGGACACCAAATACATATTATATAATGTACATAAAATAGAAAAAAGTACAGTAAATATATTTCATATATTGTACATATAATATTAACTAAAAGTACACCAAATACATATTATATACTGCAAATAAAATATCAAAAATTACAGGAAATTTATATTACATACTGTACATATAATATCAAAAAGTACACCAAATATGTTTTATATATACTGTAAATAAACTATAAAAAACTACCGTAATTATATTTAATATACTGTACATAAAATATCAAAAATTAAACCATATATATATTATACACTGTAAATAAAATATCAAAAAGTACAGTAAATATATATTACACACCCCATGTAAAATATCAAAAACTACACCAAATATATATTATATAATTTACATAAAATAACAAAAAGCCACCAAATATATCTTATACACTGTACATAAAATATCAAAAAGTACAGTAAATATATTTCATATGTTGTACATATAATATTAACTAAAACTACACCAAATACATTTTATATACTGTAAATAATATATCAAAAATACAGTAAATATATATTTCATACTGTACATTAAATATCAAAAACTATACCAAATATGTGTTATATATACTGTAAATAAACTATCAAAAACTACAGTAAGTATATTTGATATAGTATATATAAAATATCAAAAATTACACCAAATGTATATTATATACTGTAAAGAAAATATCAAAAAGACAGTAAATATATACTACACACCCTATGTAAAATATCAAAAACAACACCAAATATATATTATATAATTTACATGAAATATCAAAAGGACACCAAATATATCTTATATACTGTACATAAAATATCAAAAAGTACAGTAAATATATTTCATATATTGAACATATAATATTAACGAAAAGTACACCACATACATTTTAAATAGTGTAAATAAAATATCAAAAATTTCAGTAAATATATTACATACTGCACATAAAATATCAAAAAGTACACCAAATATGTGTTATATATACAGTAAATAATCTATCAAAAAATACATTAATTATATTTAATATACTGTACATAAAATATCAAAAAATACACCAAATGTATATTATATAGTGTAAATAAAATATGAAAAAGACAGTAAATGCATACTACACACCCTATGTAAAATATCAAAAACCACACCAAATATATATTATATAATTTACATGAAATATCATAAGGACACCAAATATATCTTATATACTGTACATAAAATATCAAAAAGTACAGTAAATATATTTCATATATTGCACATATAATATTAACTAAAACTACACCAAATACATTTTATATACCGTAAATAATATATCAAAGTACAGTAAATATATTACATACTATACATAAAATATCAAAAAGTACACCAAATATGTGTTATATATACTATAAATAAACTATCAAAAACTACAGTAATTATATTTAATATACTGTACATAAAATATCAAAAATTACACCAAATGTATACTATATAATGTAAATAAAATATCAAAAAGGACAGTAAATATATACTACACACCCTATGTAAAATATCAAAAACTACACCAAATATATATCATATAATTTACATAAAATATCAAAAGGACACAAAATATATCTTATATACTGTACATAAAATATCAAAAAGTACAGTAAATATATTTCATATAATGTACATACAATGTTAACTAAAAGTATACCAAATACATTTTATATACAGTAAATAATATATCAAAAATACAGTAAATATATTACATAATGTACATAAAATATCAAAAAGTACACCAAATATGTGTTATATATACTGTAAATAAACTATCAAAAACTACAGTAAATATATTAAATATAATGTACATAAAATATCAAAAATTACACCAAATGTATATTGTATACTGTAAATAACATATCAAAAATAACAGTAAATATATACTACACACCTTATGTAAAATATCAAAAACTACACCAAATATATATTATATAATTTACATGAAATATCAAAGGGACAGCAAATATATCTTATATACTGTACATAAAATATCAAAAAGTACAGTAAATATATTTCATATATTGTACATATAATATTAACTAAAAGTACACCAAATACATTTTTTATACTGTAAATAAAATATCAAAAAGTACAGTAACTATATATCACATACTATACATAAAATATCAAAAAGTACACCAAATATGTGTTATATGAACTGTAAATAAACTATCAAACACTACAGTAATTATCTTTATTATACTGTACATAAAATATCAAAAATTACAACAAATGTATTTTATATACTGTAAATAAAATATCAAAATGTACAGTAAATATGTATTACACTCTATGTAAAATATCAAAAACTAAACCAAATATATATTCTATAATTTACATAAAATATCAAAAGGACACCAAATATATCTTATATACTGTACATATAGTATCAAAAAGTACAGTAAATATATTTCATATATTATACATATAATATTACACCAATTATCTTTTATATATACTTTAAATAAGCTATAAAAAACTACAGTAATTATGTTTAATATACTGTACATAAAATATCAAAAATTGCACCAAATATATATTGTATACTGTAAATAAAATATCAAAAAGACAGTAAATATATACTACACACCCTATGTAAAATATCAAAAACTACGCCAAATATATATTATATAATTTACATGAAATATAAAAAGGACACCAAACATATCTTATATATTGTACATAAAATATCGAAAAGTACAGTAAATATATTACATACCGTACATAAAATATCAAAAAGTACACCAAATATGTGTTATATATACTGTAAATAAACTATCAAAAACTACAGTAATTATATTTAATATACTGTACATAAAATATCAAAAATTACACAAATGTATATTATATACTGTAAATAAAATATCAAAAAGACAGTAAATATATACCACACCCCCTATGTAAAATATCAAAAACTACACCAAATATATATTATATAATTTACATGAAATATCAAAAGGACACTAAATATATCTTATATACAGTACATAAAATATCAAAAAGTACAGTAAATATATTTCAAATATTGTACATATAATATTAACTAAAAGTACACCAAATGCATTTTATATACTGTAAACACTATATCAAAAATTACAGTAAATATATAACATACTGTACATAAAATATCAAAAATTACACCAAATATGTTTTATATATACCTTAAATAATCTGTCAAAAACTACACTAATTATATTTAATATACTGTATATTAAATATCAAAAATTACACCAAATGTATATTGTATACTGTAAATAAAATATCAAAAAGACAGTAAATATATACTACACACCCTATGAAAAATATCAAAAACTACACCAAATATATATTATATAATTTACATGAAATATAAAAAGGACACCAAATATATCTTATATATTGTACATAAAATATCAAAAAGTACAGTAAATATATTTCATATATTGTACATATAATATTAACTAAAAGTACACCAAATACATTTTATATACTGTAAATAACATATCAAAAAGTACAGTAAATATATTACATACTCTACATAAAATATGAAAAAGCACACCAAATATGTGTTATATATACTGTAAATAAACTATCAAAAACTACAGTAATTATATTTAATATACTGTACATAAAATATCAAAAATTACACCAAATGTATATTGTATACTGTAAATAAAATGTTATAAAGACAGTAGATATATACAACACACCCTATGTAAAATATCAAAAACTACACCAAATATATATTTTATAATTTACATAAAATATCAAAAGGACACAAAATATATCTTATATACTGTACATAAAATATCAAAAAGTACAGTAAATATATTTCATATATTGTACATATAATATTAACTGAAAGTACACCAAATACATTTTATATACTGTAAATAAAAAATCAAAAATACAGTAAATATATATTACATAGTGTACATAAAATATCAAAAAGTACAGCAAATATGTGTTATATATACCGAAAATAAGCTATCAAAATCTACACTAATTATATTTAATATACTGTACATAAAATATCAAAAACTACACCAAATGTATACTATAAAATGTAATTAAAATATCAAAAAGGACAGTAAATATATACTACACACCCTATGTAAAATATCAAAAACTACAGCAAATATATAATATAATTTACATGAAATAACAATAGGACACCAAATATATCTTATATACTGTACATAAAATATCAAAAAGTACAGTAAATATATTTCAAATATTGTACATATAATATTAACTAAATGTATACCAAATACATTTTATATACTGTAAATAATATATTAAAAAGTACAGTTAATATATTACATACTGTACATTAAATATCAAAAAGTACACCAAATATGTGTTCTATATACTGTAAATAAACTATCAAAAACTACAGTAATTATATTTAATATAATGTACATAAAATATCAAAAATTACACCAAATGTATATTATATACTGTAAATAAAATATCAAAAAGGACAGTAAATATATACTACACACCCTATGTAAAATATCAAAAACTACACCAAATATATATTATATAATTTACATGAAATTTCAAAAGGACACCAGATATATCTTATATACTGTACATAAAATATCAAAAAGTACAGTAAATGTATTTCATATAGTGTACATATAATATTAACTAAAAGTACACCAAATATATTTTATATACTGTAAATAAAAAATCAAAAATACAGTAAATATATGTTACAGAGTGTACATAAAATGTCAAAAAGTACACCAAATATGTGTTATATATACCGTAAATAAGCTATCAAAAACTACAGTAATTATATTTAATATACTGTATATAAAATATCAAAAATTACACCAAATGAATGTTATATACTGTAAATAAAATATCAAAAAGGACAGTAAATATATATGACACACCCTATGTAAAATATCAAAAACTACATCAAATATATATTATACAATTTACATGAAATATCAAAAGGACACTAAATATATCTTATATTCTGTACATAAACTATCAAAAAGTACAGTAAATATATTTCATAAATGGTACATATAATATTAACTAAAACTACACCAAATACATTTTATATACTGTAAATAATATATCAAAAAGAACAGTAAATATATTACATACTGTACATAAAATATCAAAAAGTACAGCAAATATGTGTTATATATACTGTAAATAAACTATCAAATAATACAGTAATTATATTTAATATACTGCACATAAAATATCAAAAAATACACCAAATGTCTATTATATACTGTATTAATATACTGTACATAAAATATCAAAAAATACACCAAATATGTGTTATATATACCGAAAATAAGCTAACAAAAACTACACTAAATATATTTAATATACTGTACATAAAATATCAAAAATTGCACCAAACGTATATTGTATAATGTAAATAAAATATTAAAAAGACAGCAGATATATACTACACACCCTTTGTAAAATATCAAAAACTACACCAAATATATATTATATAATTTACATAAAATATCAAAAGGACACCAAATATATCTTATATACTGTACATGAAATATCAAAAATTACAGTAAATATATTTCAAATATTGTACATATAATATTAACTAAACGTGTACCAAATATATTTTCCATACTGTAAATAATATATCAAAAAGTACAGTAAATATATTACATACTGTACATAAAATATCAAAAAGTACACCAAATATATGTTATATGTACTGTAAGTAAACTATCAAAAACTACAGTAATTATATTTAATATACTGTACATAAAATATCAAAAAATACACCAAATGTATATTATATACTGTAAATAAAATATCAAAAAGACAGTAAATATATACTTCACACCCTATGAAAAATATCAAAAACTACACCAAATATATATTATATAATTTATATGAAATATAAATAGGACACCAAATATATCTTAAATACTGTACATAAAATATCAAAAAGTACAGTAAATATATTTCAAATATTGTACATATAATATTAACTAAATGTATACCAAATACATTTTATATACTGTAAATAATATATCAAAAAGTACAGTAAATATATTACATAATGTACATAAAATGTCAAAAAGTACACCAAATATGTGTTATATATACTGTAAATAAACTATCAAAAACTACACTAATTATATTTAATATACTGTACATAAAATATCAACAATTGCACCAAATGTATATTATATACTGTAAATCAAATATCAAAAAGGACAGTAAATATATATTACAATCTATGTAAAATATCAAAAACTACACCAAATATATATTATATAATTTACATAAAATATCAAAAGGACACCAAATATATCTTACATTCTGTACATAAAATATGAAAATGTACAGTAAATATATTTCATATATTGTACATATAATATTTACTAAAAGTACACCACATACATTTTAAATAGTGTAAATAAAATATCAAAAAGTTCAGTAAATATATATTACATACTGTACATAAAATATCAAAAAGTAAACCAAATATGTGTGATATATATTGTAAATACACTATCAAAACTACAGTAATTATATTTAATATACTGTACATAAAATATCAAAAATTACACCAAATAAATATTATATACTGTAAATAAAATATCAAAAAGGACAGTAAATATGTATGACACACCCTATGTAAAATATCAAAAACTACAACAAATATAAATTTTATAATTTACATGAAATATCAAAAGGACACCAAGTATATCTTATATTCTGTACATAAAATATCAAAAAGTACAGTAAATATATTTCATATATTGTACATATAATATTAACTAAAAGTACACCAAATACATTTTATATACTGTAAATAATATATCAAAAAGTACAGTAAATATATATTACATACTGTACGTAAAATATCAAGAAGTACACCAAATATGTGTTATATATACTGTAAATAAACTGTCAAATGATACAGTAATTATATTTAATATACTGTACAAAAATATCAAAAAATACACCAAATGTATAGTATATACTGTAAATAAAATATGAAAAAGACAGTAAATATATACTACACACCCTATGTAAAATCTCAAAAACTACACCAAATATCTATTATATAATTTATATGAAATATGAAAAGGACACCAAATATATCTCATATACTGTACATAAAATATCAAAAAGTACAGTAAATATATTTCATATATTGTACATATAATATTAACTAAAAGTACACCAAATACATTTAATATACTGTAAATAAAAAATCTAAAATTCAGTACATATATATTACATAGTATACATAAAATATCAAAAAGTACACCAAATATGTGTTATATATACCGTAAATAAGCTGTCAAAAACTACACTAATTATATTTAATATAGTGTACATAAAATATCAAAAATTACACCACATGTATACTATAAACTGTAAATAAAATATCAAAAAGACAGTAAATATATACTACACACCCTATGTAAAATATAAAAAACTACACCAAATATATAATATAATTTACATGAAATATCAAAAGGACACCAAATATATCTTATATACTGTACATAAAATATCAAAAAGTACAGTAAATATATTTCATATATTCTACATATAATATTAATTAAAGTACACAAAACTCATTTTACATACTGTAAACAAAATATCAAAAAGTACAGTAAATATATATTACATACTGTGCATAAAATATCAAAAAGTAAACTAAATATATGTTATATATACTGTAAATAAACTATCAAATACTAGAGTAATTATATTTAATATACTGTACATAAAATATGAAAAATTACACCAAATGTATATTATGTACTGTAAATAAAATATCAAAAAGGATAGTTAATATATTCTACACACCCTATGTAAAATCTCAAAACCTACACCAAATATATATTATATAATTTACAGGAAACATCAAAAGGACACCAAATATATCTTATATACTGTACATAAAATATCAAAAAGTACAGTAAATATATTTCATATATTGTACATATAATATTAACTAAAAGTTCACCAAATACATTTTATATACTGTAAATAAAAAATCAAAATTACAGTAAATATATATTACATACTGTACATAAAATATCAAAAAGTACACCAAATATGTGTTATATATACTGTAAATAAACTATCAAAAACTACAGTAGTTATATTTAATATATTGTACATAAAATATCAAAAATTACACCAAATGTATCTTATATACAGTAAACAATATATCAATAAGGACAATAAATATACACTATACACCCTATGT
Organism: Pan troglodytes; assembly: GCF_028858775.2. NCBI lineage: Eukaryota > Metazoa > Chordata > Mammalia > Primates > Hominidae > Pan > Pan troglodytes. Next base: position 3,847,479 of record NC_072420.2, on the reverse strand, counting down.
AAAATATCAAAAACTACACCAAGTATGTATTATATAATTTACATAAAATATCAAAAGGACACCAAATGTATCTTATATACTGTACATAAAATATCAAAAAGTACAGTAAATATATTTCATATATTGTACATATAATATTAACTAAAAGAACACCAAATACATTTTATATACTGTAAATATAATATGAAAAAGTACAGTAAATATATATTACATACTATACATAAAATATCAAAAAGTACACCAAATATGTGTTATATATACTGTAAATAAACTATCAAAAACTACAGTAATTATATTTAATATACTGTACATAAAATATCAAAAATTACACCAAATGTATATTATATACTGTAAATAAAATATCAAAAAGTACAGTCAATATATGTGACACACCCTATGTAAAATATCAAAAACTACACCAAATATGTATTATATAATTTACATAAAATATCAAAAGGACACCAAATATATCTTATATACTTTACATAAAATATCAAAAAGTACAGTAAATATATTTCATATATTGTACATATAATATTAGCTAAAAGTACACCAAATACATTTTATATACTGTAAATAAAATATGAAAAGTACAGTAAATATATATTACATACTGTATATAAAATATCAAAAAGTACACCAAATATGTGTTATATATACTGTAAATAAACTATCAAAAACTACAGTAATTATATTTCATATACTGTACATAAAATATCAAAAATTACACCAAATGTATATTATATACTCTAAGTAAAATATCAAAAAGACAGTCAATTTATATGACACACCTTATGTAAAATATCAAAAACTACACCAAATACGTATTATATAATTTACATAAAATATCAAAAGGACACCAAATATATCTTATATACTGTACATAAAATATCAATAAGTACAGTAAATATATTTCATATATTGTACATATAATATTAACTGAAAGTACACCAAATACATTTTATATACTGTAAATAAAATATCAAAAAGTACAGTAAATATATATTACATAATGTACATAAAATATCTAAAAGTACACCAAATATGTGTTATATATACTGTAAACTATCAAAAACTACAGTAATTATATTTAATATACTGTATGTAAAATATCAAAAATTACACCAAATGTATATTATATACTCTAAATAAAATATCAAAAAGACAGTCAATATATATGACAAACCCTATGTAAAATATCAAAAACTACAACAAATATGTATTATATAATTAACATAAAATATGAAAATGACACCAAATGTATCTTATATACTGTACATAAAATATCAAAAAGTACAGTAAATATATTTCATATATTGTGCATATAATATTAACTGAAAGTACACCAAATACATTTTATATACTGTAAATAAAATATCAAAAAGTACAGTAAATATATAGTACATACTGTACATAAAATATCACAAAGTACTCCAAATATGTGTTATATAAACTCTAAATAAACTATCAAATATTACAGTAATTATATTTAATATACTGTACATAAAATATCAAAAATTACACCGAATGTATATTATATACTGTAAATAAAATATCAAAAAGGACAGTCAATATATATGACACACCCTATGTAAAATATCAAAACTACACCAAATATGTATTATATAATTTACATAAATTTCAAAAGGACACCAAATGTATCTTATATACTGTACATAAAATATCAAAAAGTACAGTAAATATATTTCATATATTGTGCATATAATATTAACTGAAAGAACACCAAATACATTTTATATACTGTAAATAAAATATCAAAAACTACAGTAATTATATTTAATATACTGTACATAAAATATCAAAAATTACACCGAATGTATATTATATACTGTAAATAAAATATCAAAAAGGACAATCAATATATATGACACACCCTATGCAAAATATCAAAAACTACACCAAATATGTATTATATAATTTACATAAAATATCAAAAGGACACCAAATATATCTTATATACTGTACATAAAATATCAAAAAGTACAGTAAATATGTTTCATATATTGTACATATAATATTAACTGAAAGTACACCAAATACATTTTATATACTGTAAATAAAATATCAAAAAGTACAGTAAATATATATGACATACTGTACATAAAATATCAAAAAGTACACCAAATATGTGTTATATATAGTGTAAATAAACTATCAAATACTACAGTAATCATACTTAATATACTGTATATAAAATATCAAAAATTACACCAAATGTTTATTATATACTGTAAATAACATATCAAAAAGGACAGTCAATATATATGACACACCCTATGTAAAATACCAAAAACTACACCAAATATGTATTATATAATTAACATAAAATATGAAAATGACACCAAATATATCTTATATACTGTACATAAAATATCAAAAAGTACAGTAAATATATTTCATATATTGTACGTACAAAATTAACTAAAAGTACACCAAATACATCTTATATACTGCAAATATAATATGAAAAAGTACAGTAAATATATATTACATACTGTACATAAAATATCAAAAAGTACAGCAAATATGTGTTTTATATACTGTAAATAAACTATCAAAAACTACAGTAATTATATTTAATGTACTGTACATAAAATATCAAAAATTACACCAAATGTATATTATATACTGTAAATGAAATATCAAAAAGGACAGTCAATATATGTGACACACCCTATGTAAAATATCAAAAACTACACCAAATATGTATTATATAATTTACATAAAATATCAAAAGGCCACCAAATATATCTTATATAATGTACATAAAATATCCAAAAGTACAGTAAATATATTTCATATATTGTACATATAATATTAACTAAAAGTACACCAAATACATTTTATATACTGTAAATAAAATATGAAAAGTACAGTAAATATATATTACATACTTTACATAAAATATCAAAAAGTACACCAAATATGTGTTATATATACTGTAAATAAACTATCAAAAACTACAGTAATTATATTTCATATACTGTACATGAAATATCAAAAATTACACCAAATGTATATTATATACTCTAAATAAAATATCAACAAGGACAGTCAATATATATGACAAACCCTATGTAAAATATCAAAAACTACCCCAAAAATGTATTATATAATTTACATAAAATATGAAAAGGAAACCAAATATATCTTATATACTGTACATAAAATATCAAAAAGTTCAGTAAATATATTTCATATATTGTACATATAATATTAACTGAAAGTACACCAAATACATTTTATATATTGTAAATAAATTATCAAAAATTTCAGGAAATATATATGACATACTGTACATAAAATATCACAAAGTACAACAAATATGTGTTATATATACTGTAAATAAACTATCAAATATTACAGTAATTATATTTAATATACTGTACATAAAATATCAAAAATTACACCGAATGTATATTATATACTGTAAATAAAATATCAAAAAGGACAGTCAATATATATGACACACCCTATGTAAAATATCAAAAACTACACCAAATATGTATTATATAATTTTCATAAAATATCAAAAGGACAACAAATGTATCTTATATACTGTACATAAAATATCAAAAAGTACAGTAAATATATTTCATATATTGTGCATATAATATTAACTGAAAGTACACCAAATACATTTTATATACTGTAAATAAAATATCAAAAAGTACAGTAAATATATATGACATACTGTACATAAAATATCACAAAGTACTCCAAATATGTGTTATATATACTGTAAATAAACTATCAAATATTACAGTAATTATATTTTATATACTGTACATAAAATATCAAAAATTACACCGAATGTATATTATATACTGTAAATAAAATATCAAAAAGTACAGTCAATATATATGACACACCCTATGTAAAATATCAAAAACTACACCAAATATGTATTATATAATTTACATAAAATATCAAAAGGACACCAAGTGTATCTTATATACTGTACATAAAATATCAAAAAGTACAGTAAATATATTTCATATATTGTGCTTATAATATTAACTGAAAGTACACCAAATACATTTTATATACTGTAAATAAAATATCAAAAAGTACAGTAAATATATATGACATATTGTACATAAAATATCAAAAAGTACTCCAAATATGTGTTATATATACTGTAAATAAACTATCAAAACTACAGTAATTATATTTAATATACTGTACATAAAATATCAAAAATTACACCGAATGTATATTATATACTGTAAATAAAATACCAAAAAGGACAATCAATATATATGACACACCCTATGTAAAATATCAAAAACTACAGCAAATATATATTATATAATTTACATAAAATATCAAAAGGACACCAAATATATCTTATATACTGTACATAAAATATCAAAAGGTACAGTAAATATATTTCATATATTGTACATATAATATTAACCGAAAGTACACCAAATACATTTTATATACTCTAAATAAAATATCAAAAAGTACAGTAAATATATATGACATACTGTACATAAAATATCAAAAAGTACACCAAATATGTGTTATATATACTGTAAATAAACTATCAAATACTACAGTAATTATACTTAATATGCTGTATATAAAATATCAAAAATTACACCAAATGTATATTATATACTGTAAATAACATATCAAAAAGGACAGTCAATATATATGACACACCCTATGTAAAATATCAAAAACTACACCAAATATGTATTTTATAATTAACATAAAATATGAAAATGACACCAAATATATCTTATATACTGTACATAATGTATGAAAAAGTAGAGTAAATATATTTCATATATTGTACATATAATATTAACTAAAAGTACACCAAATACATCTTATATACTGCAAATATAATATGAAAAAGTACAGTAAATATATATTACATACTGTACATAAAATATCACAAAGTACAGCAAATATGTGTTTTATATACTGTAAATAAACTATCAAAAACTACAGTAATTATATTTAATGTACTGTACATAAAATATCAAAAATTACACCAAATGTATATTATATACTGTAAATGAAATATCAAAAAGGACAGTCAATATATGTGACACACCCTATGTAAAATATCAAAAACTACAGCAAATATGTATTATATAATTTACATAAAATATCAAAAGGCCACCAAATATATCTTATATACTGTACATAAAATATCCAAAAGTACAGTAAATATATTTCATATATTGTACATATAATATTAACTAAAAGTACACCAAATACATTTTATATACTGTAAATAAAATATGAAAAGTACAGTAAATATATATTACATACTGTACATAAAATATCAAAAAGTACACCAAATATGTGTTATATATACTGTAAATAAACTATCAAAAACTACAGTAATTATATTTCATATACTGTACATGAAATATCAAAAATTACACCAAATGTATATTATATACTCTAAATAAAATATCAACAAGGACAGTCAATATATATGACAAACCCTATGTAAAATATCAAAAACTACCACAAAAATGTATTATATAATTTACATAAAATATGAAAAGGAAACCAAATATATCTTATATACTGTACATAAAATATCAAAAAGTTCAGTAAATATATTTCATATATTGTACATATAATATTAACTGAAAGTACACCAAATACATTTTATATATTGTAAATAAATTATCAAAAATTTCAGGAAATATATATGACATACTGTACATAAAATATCACAAAGTACAACAAATATGTGTTATATATACTGTAAATAAACTATCAAATATTACAGTAATTATATTTAATATACTGTACATAAAATATCAAAAATTACACCGAATGTATATTATATACTGTAAATAAAATATCAAAAAGGACAGTCAATATATATGACACACCCTATGTAAAATATCAAAAACTACACCAAATATGTATTATATAATTTTCATAAAATATCAAAAGGACAACAAATGTATCTTATATACTGTACATAAAATATCAAAAAGTACAGTAAATATATTTCATATATTGTGCATATAATATTAACTGAAAGTACACCAAATACATATTATATACTGTAAATAAAATATCAAAAAGTACAGTAAATATATATGACATACTGTACATAAAATATCACAAAGTACTCCAAATATGTGTTATATATACTGTAAATAAACTATCAAATATTACAGTAATTATATTTTATATACTGTACATAAAATATCAAAAATTACACCGAATGTATATTATATACTGTAAATAAAATATCAAAAAGTACAGTCAATATATATGACACACCCTATGTAAAATATCAAAAACTACACCAAATATGTATTATATAATTTACATAAAATATCAAAAGGACACCAAGTGTATCTTATATACTGTACATAAAATATCAAAAAGTACAGTAAATATATTTCATATATTGTGCTTATAATATTAACTGAAAGTACACCAAATACATTTTATATACTGTAAATAAAATATCAAAAAGTACAGTAAATATATATGACATATTGTACATAAAATATCAAAAAGTACTCCAAATATGTGTTATATATACTGTAAATAAACTATCAAAAACTACAGTAATTATATTTAATATACTGTACATAAAATATCAAAAATTACACCGAATGTATATTATATACTGTAAATAAAATACCAAAAAGGACAATCAATATATGTGACACACCCTATGTAAAATATCAAAAACTACAGCAAATATATATTATATAATTTCCATAAAATATCAAAAGGACACCAAATATATCTTATATAGTGTACATAAAATATCAAAAGGTACAGTAAATATATTTCATATATTGTACATATAATATTAACCGAAAGTACACCAAATACATTTTATATACTCTAAATAAAATATCAAAAAGTACAGTAAATATATATGACATACTGTACATAAAATATCAAAAAGTACACCAAATATGTGTTATATATACTGTAAATAAACTATCAAATACTACAGTAATTATACTTAATATGCTGTATATAAAATATCAAAAATTACACCAAATGTATATTATATACTGTAAATAACATATCAAAAAGGACAGTCAATATATATGACACACCCTATGTAAAATATCAAAAACTACACCAAATATGTATTTTATAATTAACATAAAATATGAAAATGACACCAAATATATCTTATATACTGTACATAAAGTATGAAAAAGTAGAGTAAATATATTTCATATATTGTACATATAATATTAACTAAAAGTACACCAAATACATCTTATATACTGCAAATATAATATGAAAAAGTACAGTAAATATATATTACATACTGTACATAAAATATCAAAAAGTACAGCAAATATGTGTTTTATATACTGTAAATAAACTATCAAAAACTACAGTAATTATATTTAATGTACTGTACATAAAATATCAAAAATTACACCAAATGTATATTATATACTGTAAATGAAATATCAAAAAGGACAGTCAATATATGTGACACACCCTATGTAAAATATCAAAAACTACAGCAAATATGTATTATATAATTTACATAAAATATCAAAAGGCCACCAAATATATCTTATATACTGTACATAAAATATCCAAAAGTACAGTAAATATATTTCATATATTGTACATATAATATTAACTAAAAGTACACCAAATACATTTTATATACTGTAAATAAAATATGAAAAGTACAGTAAATATATATTACATACTGTACATAAAATATCACAAAGTACAACAAATATGTGTTATATATACTCTAAATAAACTATCAAATATTACAGTAATTATATTTAATATACTGTACATAAAATATCAAAAATTACACCGAATGTATATTACATACTGTAAATAAAATATCAAAAAGGACAGTCAATATATATGACACACCCTATGTAAAATATCAAAAACTACACCAAATATGTATTATATAATTTACATAAAATATCAAAAGGACACCAAATGTATCTTATATACTGTACATAAAATATCAAAAAGTACAGTAAATATATTTCATATATTGTGCATATAATATTAACTGAAAAAACACCAAATACATTTTATATACTGTAAATAAAATATCAAAAAGTACAGTAATTATATTTAATATACTGTACATAAAATATCAAATATTACACCGAATGTATATTATATACTGTAAATAAAATATCAAAAAGGACAATCAATATATATGACACACCCTATGTAAAATATCAAAAACTACACCAAATATGTATTATATAATTTACATAAAATATCAAAAGGACACCAAATATATCTTATATACTGTACATAAAATATCAAAACATACAGTAAATATATTTCATATATTGTACATATAATATTAACTGAAAGTACACCAAATACATTTTATATACTGTAAATAAAATATCAAAATGTACAGTAAATATATATGACATACTGTACATAAAATATCAAAAAGTACACCAAATATGTGTTATACATACTGTAAATAAACTATCAAATACTACAGTAATTATACTTAATATACTGTATATAAAATATCAAAAATTACACCAAATGTATATTATATACTGTAAATAATATATCAAAAAGGACAGTCAATATATATGACACACCCTATGTAAAATATCAAAAACTACACCAAATATGTATTATATAATTTACGTAAAATATCAAAAGGACACCAAATATATCGTATATACTGTATATAAAATATCAAAAAGTACAGTAAATATATTTCATATATTGTACATATAATATTAACTAAAAGTACACCAAATACATTTTATATACTGTAAATAAAATATGAAAAGTACAGTAAATATATGTTACATACTGTACATAAAATATCAAAATTTACACCAAGTATGTGTTATATATACTGTAAACAGACTATCAAAAACTACAGTAATTATATTTCATATACTGTACATAAAATATCAAAAATCACACCAAATGTATATTATAAACTCTAAATAAAATATCAAAAAGGACAGTGAATATATATGACACACCCTATGTAAAATATCAAAAACTACACCAAATATGTATTATAAAATTTACATAAAATATGAAAAGGACACCAAATATATCTTATATACTGTACATAAAATATCAAAAAGTACAGTAAATATATATGACATACTGCACATAAAATATCAAAAAGTACACCAAATATGTGTTATATATACTGTAAATAAACTATCAAATGCTACAGTAATTATATTTAATATACTGTACATAAAATATCAAAAATTACACCAAATGTATATTATATACTGTAAATAACATATCAAAAAGACAGTCAAAATATATGACACACCCTATGTAAAATATCAAAAACTACACCAAATATGTATAATAAAATTAACATAAAATATGAAAATGACACCAAATATATCTTATATACTGTACATAAAATATCAAAAAGTACAGTAAATATATTTCATATATTGTACATATAATATTAACTAAAAGTACACCAAATACCTTTTATATACTGCAAATATAATATGAAAAAGTACAGTAAATATATATTACATACTGTACATAAAATATCAAAAAGTACACCAAATATGTGTTTTATATACTGTAAATAAACTATCAAAAACTACAGTAATTATATTTAATATACTGTACATAAAATATCAAAAATTACACCAAATGTATATTATATACTGTAAATAAAATATCAAAAAGGACAGTCAATATATGTGACACACCCTATGTAAAATATCAAAAACTACAAAAAATATGTATTATATAATTAACATAAAATATCAAAAGGCCACCAAATATATCTTATATACTGTACATAAAATATCAAAAAGTACAGTAAATATATATCATATATTGTACATATAATATTAACTGAAAGTACACCAAATACATTTTATATACTGTAAATAAAATATCAAAATTATAGTAAATATATATGACATACTGAACATAAAATATCAAAAGGTACACCAAATATGTGTTATATATAGGGTAAATATACTATCAAAAACTACAGTAATTATTATTTAATATACTGTACATGAAATATCAAAAATTACACCGAATGTATATTATATAATGTAAATAAAATATCAAAAAGACAGTCAATATATATGACACACCCTATGTAAAATATCAAAAACTACACCAAATATGTATTATATAATTTACATAAAATATCAAAAGGACACCAAATATATCTTATATACTGTACATAAAATATCAAAAAGTACAGTAAATATATTTCATATATTGTACATATAGTATTAACTGAAAATACACCAAATACATTTTATATACTGTAAATAAAATATCAAAAAGTACAGTAAATATATATTACAAACTGTACATAATATATCAAAAAGTACACCAAATATGTGTTATATGTACTGTAAATAGACTATCAAAAACTACAGTAATTATATTTAATATACTGTACATAAATTATCAAAAATTACACCAAATGTATATTATATACTGTAAATAAAATATCAAAAAGGATAGTAAATATATATGACACACCCTATGTAAAATACCAAAAACTACATCAAATATGTATTATATAATTTACATAAAATATCAAAAAGACACCAAATATATCTTATATACTGTACATAAAATATCAAAAAGTACAGTAAATATATTTCATATATTGTATATATAATATTAACTGAAAGTACACCAAATACATTTTATATACGATAAATAAAATATCAAAATGTACAGTAAATATATATGACATACTGTACACAAAATATCAAAAAGTACACCAAATATGTGTTATATATAGTGTAAATAAACTATCAAAAACTACAGTAATTATATTTAATATACTGTACGTAAAATATCAAAAATTACACCAAATTTATATTATATACAGTAAATAAAATATCAAAAAGGACAGTCAATATATATGACACACCCTATGTAAAATATCAAAAACTACACCAAATATGTATTATATAATTTGCATAAAATATCAAAAGGACACCAAATGTATATTATATACTGTAAATAAAATATCAAAAAGGACAGTCTATATATATGACACACCCTATGTAAAATATGAAAAACTACACCAAATATGTATTAAATAATTTACATAAAATATCAAAAGGACAGCAAATACATTTTTATACTCTACATAAAATATCAAAAAGTACAGTAAATATATTTCATATATTGTATATATAATATTAACTGAAAGTACACCAAATACATTTTATATACTGTAAATAAAATATCAAAAAGTACAGTAAATATATATAACATAATGTACATAAAATATCAAAAAGTACACAAAATATGTGTTATATATACTGTAAATAAACTATCAAATACTACAGTAATTATATTTAATATATTGTACATAAAATATCAAAAATTACACCAAATGTATATTATATACTGTAAATAAAGTATCAAAAAGAACAGTAACTATATACTACACACCCTATGTAAAATATCAAAAATTACACCAAATATATATAGTATATAATTTATATAAAATATCAAGAGGACACAAAATATATCTTATATACTGTAAATAAAATATAAAAAGTACAGTAATTATATTTCATATATTGTACATATAATATTAACTAAAAGTACACCAAATACAATTTATATACTTTATATAAAATATCCAAAAGTACAGTAAATATATATTACATACTGTACATAAATTATCAAAAAGTACACCAAATATGTGTTATATATACTCTAAATAGACTATCAAAAAGTACAGTAAATATATATTACATTCTGTACATAAAATATCAAAAAGTACACCAAATATATGTTATATATACTGTAAATAGACTATCAAAACCTACAGTAATTATATTTAATATACTGTACATGAAATATCAAGAATTACACCAAATGTATATTATATACTGTAAATAAAATATCAAAAAGGACAGTCAATATATATGACACGCCCTATGTAAAATACCAAAAACTACACCAAATATGTATTATATAATTTACATAAAATACCAAACGGACACCAAATATATCTTATATACTGTACATAAAATGTCAAAAAGTACAGTAAATATATTTCATATATTGTACATATAATATTAACTGAAAGTACACCAAATACATTTTATATACCGTAAATAAAATATCAAAAATACAGTAAATATATATTACATACTGTACATAAAATATCAAAATGTACACCAAATATGTGTTATATATACTGTAAGTAAACTATCAAATACTACAGTAGTTATATTTAATATACTGTATATAAAATATCAAAATTACACCAAATGTATATTATATACTGTAAATAAAATATCAAAAAGGACAGTAAATATATGCTACACACACTTTGTATAATATCAAAAACTACACCAAATATATATTATGTAATTTATATAAAATATCAAAAGGACACCTAATATTAACTAAAACTACACCAAATACATTTTACGTACTCTAAATAAAATATCAAAGTACAGTAAATATATACTACATACTGTACATAAAATATCAAAAAGTAAACCAAATATGTGTTATATATACTGTAAATAAACTATCGAAAACTACAGTAATTATAACTAATATACTGTACATAAAATATCAAAAATTACACCAAATGTATATTATATACTCTAAATAAAATATCAAAGAGGACAGTAACTATATATGACACACACTATGTAAAATACCAAAAACTACACAAAATATGTATTATATAATTTACATAAAATATCAAAAGGACACCAAATATATATTATATACTGTACATAAAATATCAAAAAGTACAGTAGATATATTTCATATATTGTACATATAATATTAACTAAAAGTACACCAAATACATTTTATATACTGTAAATAAAATATTAAATGTACAGTAAATATATATTACATACTGTACATAAAATATCAAAAAGTACACCAAATATGTGTTATATATACTGTAAATAGACTATCAAAAACTACAGTAATTATATTTAATATACTGTACATAAAATATCAAAAATTACACCAAATGTATATTATATACTGTAAATAAAATATCAAAAAGGACAGTAAATATATATGACACACCCTATGTAAAATACCAAAACTACACCAAATATGTATTATATAATTTACATAAAATATCAAAAGGACACCAAATATATCTTATATACTGTACATAAAATATCAAAAAGTACAGTAAATATGTTTCATATATTGTACATATAATATTAACTGAAAGTACACCAAATACATTTTATATATTGTAAATAAAATATCAAAAATTACAGTAAATATATATTACATACTGTACATAAATTATCAAATAGTACAACAAATATGTGTTATATATACTGTAAAGTATCAAAAACTACAGTAATTATATTTAATATACTGTACATAAAATATCAACAATTACACCAAATATATATTATATACTGTAAATAAAATATCAAAAAGGACAGTCAATATATACGACACACCCTATGTAAAATATCAAAAACTACACCAAGTATGTATTATATAATTTACATAAAATATCAAAAGGACACCAAATGTATCTTATATACTGTACATAAAATATCAAAAAGTACAGTAAATATATTTCATATATTGTACATATAATATTAACTAAAAGTACACCAAATGCATTTTATATACTGTAAATAAAATATGACAAAGTACAGTAAATATATATTACATAATATACTTAAAATATCAAAAAGTACACCAAATATGTGTCATATATACTGTAAATAAACTGTCAAATACTACAGTAATTATATTTAATATACTGTACATAAAATATCAAAAATTACACCAAATGTAAATTATATACTGTAAATAATATATCAAAAAGGACAGTCAATATATATGACACACCCTATGTAAAATATCAAAAACTACACCAAATATGTATTATATAATTTACGTAAAATATCAAAAGGACACCAAATATATCTTATATACTGTATATAAAATATCAAAAAGTACAGTAAATATATTTCATATATTGTACATATAATATTAACTAAAAGTACACCAAATACATTTTATATACTGTAAATAAAATATGAAAAGTACAGTAAATATATGTTACATACTGTACATAAAATATCAAAATGTACACCAAGTATGTGTTATATATACTGTAAACAGACTATCAAAAACTACAGTAATTATATTTCATATACTGTACATAAAATATCAAAAATCACACCAAATGTATATTATATACTCTAAATAAAATATCAAAAAGGACAGTGAATATATATGACACACCCTATGTAAAATATCAAAAACTACACCAAATATGTATTATAAAATTTACATAAAATATGAAAAGGACACCAAATATATCTTATATACTGTACATAAAATATCAAAAAGTACAGTAAATATATTTCATATATTGTACATATAATATTTACTGAAAGAACACCAAATACATTTTATATACTGTAAATAAAATATCAAAATGTACAGTAAATATATATGACATACTGTACATAAAATATCAAAAAGTACACCAAATATGTGTTATATATACTGTAAATAAACTATCAAATACTACAGTAATTATATTTAATATACTGCACATAAAATATCAAAAATTACACCAAATGTATATTATATACTGTAAATAAAATATCAAAAAGGACAGTAAATATATATGACACACCCAATGTAAAATATCAAAAACTACACAAAATATGTATTATATAATTTACATAAAATATCCAAAGGACACCAAATGTACCTTACATACTGTACATAAAATATCAAAAAGTAGAGTAAATATGTTTCATATATTGTACATATAATATTAACTAAAAGTACACCAAATACATTTTATATACTCTAAATATAATATGAAAAACTACAGTAAATATATATTACATACTGTACATAAAATATCAAAAAGTACACCAAATATGTGTTATATATACTGTAAATAAACTATCAAAAACTACAGTAATTATATTTAATATACTGTACATGAAATATCAAAAATTACACCAAATGTATATTATATACTCTAAATGAAATATCAAAAAGAACAGTCAATATATATGACACACCCTATGGAAAATATCAAAAACTACACCAAGTATGTATTATATAATTTACATAAAATATCAAAAGGACACCAAATATATCTTATATACTGTACATAAAATATCAAAAATTTCAGTAGATATATTTCATATATTGTACGTATAACATTAACTGAAAGTACACCAAATACATTTTATATACTGTAAATAATATATCAAAATGTACAGTAAATATATATTACATACTGTACATAAAATATCAAAAAGTACACCAAATATGTGTAATATATACTGTAAACTATCAAAAACTACAGTAATTATATTTAGTATACTGTACATAAAATATCAAAAATTACACCAAATGTATATTATATACTCTAAATAATATATCAAAAAGGACAGTAACTATATACTACACACCCTATGTAAAATATCAAAAACTACACCAAATATATATTATATAATTTTTATAAAATATCAAAAGGACACCAAATATATCTTCTATACTGTACATAAAATATCAAAAAGTACAGTAAATATGTTTCATATATTGTACATATAATATTAACTAAAAGTACACGAAATACATTTTATATACTGTAAATAAAATATCAAAAAGTACAGTAAATGTATATTACATAGTGTACATAAAATATCAAAAAGTACACCTAATATGTGTTATATATACTGTAAATAAACTATCAAAAACTACAGTAATTATATTTAATATACTGTACATAAAATATCAAAAATTACACGAAATGTGTATTATATACTGTAAATAAAATATCAGAAACGACAGTAAATATATATGACACACCCTATGTAAAATACCAAAAACTACACCTAATATTTATTATATAATTTATATAAAATATCAAAAGGACACAAAATATATCTTCTTTACTGTACATAAAATATGAAAAAGTACAGTAAATATATTTCATATATTGTACATATAATATTAACTGAAAGTACACCAAATACATTTTATATACTGTAAATAAAATATCAAAAATACAGTAAATATATATTACAAACTGTACATAAAATATCAAAAAGTACACCAAATATGTGTTATGTATACTGTAAATAGACTATCAAAAACTACAGTAATTATATTTAATATACTGTACATAAAATATCAAAACTTCAACCTAATGTATATTATATACTGTAAATAAAATATCAAAAAGGACAGTAACTATATATGACACACCCTATGTAAAATACCAAAAACTACACCAAATATGTATTATATAATTTACATAAAAAATCAAAAGGACACCAAATATATCTTATATACTGTACATAAAATATCAAAAAGTACAGTAGATATATTTCATATATTGTACATATAATATTAACTAAAAGTACACCAAATACATTTTATATACTGTAAATAAAATATCAAAAAGTACAGTAAATATATATGACATAATGCACATAAAATATCAAAAAGTACACAAAATATGTGTAATATATACTGTAAATAAACTATCAAAAACTACAGAAATTATATTTAATATACTGTACATAAAATATCAAAAATTACACCAAATGTATATTAATATACTCTAAATAAAATATCAAAAGACAGTCAATATATATGACACACCATATGTAAAATATCAAAAACTACACCAAATATGTATTATATAATTTACATAAACTATCAAAAGGACACCAAATATATCTTATATACTGTACATAAAATATCAAAAGTACAGTAAATATATTTTATATATTGTACATATAATATTAACTAAAAGTACACCAAATACATTTTATATACTGTAAATAAAATATCAAAAGGTACAGTAAATATATATTACATACTGTACATAAAATATGAAAAAGTACACCAAATATGTGTTACATATACTGTAAATAGACTATCAAAAAATACAGTAATTATATTTAGTATACTGTACATAAAATATCAAAAATTACACCAAATGTATATTATATACTGTAAATAAAATATCAAAAAGTACAGTAAATATATATGACACACCCTATGTAAAATACCAAAATCTACACCAAACATGTATTATATAATTTACATAAAATATCAAAAGGACACCAAATATATCTTCTATACTGTACATAAAATATCAAAAAGTACAGTAAATATATTTCATATATTGTACATATAATATTAACTAAAAGTACACCAAATACATTTTATATACTGTAAATAAAATATCAAAAAGTACAGTAAATGTATATTACATAGTGTACATAAAATATCAAAAAGTACACCAAATATGTGTTATATATACTGTAAATGAACTATCAAAAACTACAGTAATTATATTTAATATACTGTACATAAAATATCAAAAATTACAAAAAATGTATATTATATACTGTAAACAAAATATCAAAAAGGACAGTAAATATATATGACACACCCTATGTAAAATATCAAAAACTACACCAAATATGTATTATATAATTTACATAAAATATCAAAAGGACACCAAATATATCTTATATACTGTACATAAAATATCAAAAAGTTCAGTAAATATATTTCATATATTGTACATATAATATTAACTGAAAGTACACCAAATACATTTTATATACTGTAAATAAATTATCAAAAAGTTCAGTAAATATATATGACATACTGTACATAAAATATCACAAAGTACAACAAATATGTGTTATATATACTCTAAATAAACTATCAAATATTACAGTAATTATATTTAATATACTGTACATAAAATATAAAAATTACACCGAATGTATATTATATACTGTAAATAAAATATCAAAAAGACAGTCAATATATATGACACACCCTATGTAAAATATCAAAAACTACACCAAATATGTATTATATAATATACATAAAATATCAAAAGGACACCAAATGTATCTTATATACTGTACATAAAATATCAAAAAGTACAGTAAATATATTTCATATATTGTGCATATAATATTAACTGAAAGTACACCAAATACATTTTATATACTGTAAATAAAATATCAAAAAGTACAGTAAATATATATTACATACTGTACATAAAATATCAAAAAGTACACCAAATATGTGTTATATATACTGTAAATAAACTATCAAAAACTACAGTAATTATATTTGATATACTGTACATAAAATATCAAAAATTACACCAAATGTATATTATACAGTGTAAATAAAATATCAAAAATTACAATAAATATATATTACACACTCTATGTAAAATATGAAAAAGTAGACCAAATAAATATTGTATAATTTACATAATATATCAAAAGTACACCAAATATATATTATATACTGTACATAAAATATCAAAAAGTACAGCAAATATGTGTTATATATGGTAAATAAATTATCAAAAACTACAGTAATTATATTTATTGTACTGTAAATAAAATATCAAAAATTACCGCAAATGTATATTATATACTGTAAATAAAATATCAAAAAGTACAGTAAATATACATTACACACTGTACATAAAATATCAAAAACTACAACAAATACATATTATATAATTTACATAAAATGTCAAATGTACACCAAATACTTATTATATACTGTACATAAATATCAAAAAGTACAGTAAATATATTTCATATATTGAACATATAATAGTATCTAAAAGTACACCAAACACATGTAATATACTGTAAACTAAATATCAAAAATACAGGAAATATATATTACACACTGTTCCAAAATATCAAAAACTACACCAAATATATATTATATAATTTAAAGAAAATATCAAAAGTACACCAAATACATATTATATACTCTACATAATATATCAAAATGTACAGTATATATATTTCCTATATTGTATATATAATATTAATTAAAAGAACACTAAATACATTTTATATACGGTAAATAAAATATCAAAACAACAGTAAATATATATTACATACTGTACATAAAATATCAAAAAGCACACCAAATATGTGTTACATATACTGTAAAAAACTATCAAAAACTACAGTAATTATATGATATATACTGTAAATAAAATATCAAAAATTACACCAAATATATATTATATACTGTAAATTATATATCAAAAAGTACAGTAAATGTATATTACACACTGTACCGAAAATATCAAAAACTACACAAATTGTATATTATATAATTTACAGAAAATATCAAAAGTACACCAAATATATATTATATACTGTACATATAATATCAAAAAGTACAGTAAATATATTTCATATATTGTACATATAACATTAACTAAAAGTACACCAAATACATTTTATATACTGTAAATAAAATATCAAAGGGTACAGTAAATATATATTACATACTGTAGATAAAACATCAAAAAGTACAAATATGTGTTGTATATACTGTAAATAAACTATCAAAAACTACAGTAAATATATTTATTATACTGTACATAAAATATCAAAAATTACACCAAATGTATATTATATACTCTAAATAAAACATCAAAAGTTACAGTAAATATATATTACAAACACTATGTAAAATATCAAAAACTACACCAAATATATAAGATAATTTACATAAAATATCAAAAGTACACCAAATATCTATTATAGACTGTACATAATATACCAAAAATCATCGTAAATATATTTCATATATTGTACATATAATATCAACTAAAACTACACCAAATATATTTTATATAGTGTAAATAAAATATCAAAAGTACAGTAAATATATGATACATACTGTACATAAAATATCAAAAATTACACCGAATATGTGTCATATATACTGCAAATAAACTATCAAAAACTACAGTAATTATATTTTATATACTGTACATAAAATATCAAAACTTACACCAAATGTATATTATATACACTAAATAAAATATCAACAAGGACAGTCAATATATATGAAAAACCCTATGTAAAATATCAAAAACTACACCAAATATGTATTATATAATTTACATAAAATATGAAAAGGACACCAAATATATCTTATATACTGTACATAAAATATCAAAAAGTTCAGTAAATATATTTCATATATTGTACATATAATATTAACTGAAAGTACACCAAATACATTTTATATACGGTAAATAAATTATCAAAAATTTCAGTAAATATATATGACATACTGTACATAAAATATCACCAAGTACAACAAATATGTGTTATATATACTCTAAATAAACTATCAAATATTACAGTAATTATATTTAATATACTGTACATAAAATATCAAAAATTACACCGAATGTATATTATATACTGTAAATAAAATATCAAAAAGGACAGTCAATATATATGACACACCCTATGTAAAATATCAAAAACTACACGAAATATGTATTATATAATTTACATAAAATATTAAAAGGACACCAAATGTATCTTATATACTGTACATAAAATATCAAAAAGTACAGTAAATATATTTCATATATTGTGCATATAATATTAACTGAAAGAACACCAAATACATTTTATATACTGTAAATAATATATCAAAATGTACAGTAATTATATTTAATATACTGTACATTAAATATCAAAAATTACACCGAATGTATATTATATACTGTAAATAAAATATCAAAAAGGACAATCAATATATATGACACACCCTATGTAAAATATCAAAAACTACACCAAATATGTATTATATAATTTACATAAAATATCAAAAGGACACCAATTATATCTTATATACTGTACATAAAATACCAAAAGGTACAGTAAATATATTTCATATATTGTACATATAATATTAACTGAAAGTACACCAAATACATTTTATATACTGTAAATAAAATATCAAAATGTACAGTAAATATATATGACATACTGTACATAAAATATCAAAAAGTACACCAAATATGTGTTATATATACTGCAAATAAACTATCAAATACTACAGTAATTATACTTAATATACTGTATATAAAATATCAAAAATTACACCTAATGTATATTATATACTGTAAATAACATATCAAAAAGGACAGTCAATATATATGACACACCCTATGTAAAATATCAAAAACTACACCAAATATGTATTATATAATTAACATAAAATATGAAAATGACACCAAATATATCTTATATACTCTACATAAAATATCAAAAAGTACAGTAAATATATTTCATATATTGTACATATAATATTAACTAAAAGTACACCAAATACATCTTATATACTGCAAATATAATATGAAAAGTACAGTAAATATATATTACATACTGTACATAAAATATCAAAAAGTACACCAAATATGTGTTTTATATACTGTAAATAAACTATCAAAAACTACAGTAATTATATTTAATATACTGTACATAAAATATCAAAAATTACACCAAATGTATATTATATACTGTAAATAAAATATCAAAAAGGACAGTCAATATATGTGACACACCCTATGTAAAATATCAAAAACTACACCAAATATGTATTCTATAATTTACATAAAATATCAAAAGGCCACCAAATATATCTTATATACTGTACATAAAATATCCAAAAGTACAGTAAATATATTTCATATATTGTACATATAATATTAACTGAAAATACACCAAATACATTTTATATACCGTAAATAAAATATCAAAAAGTACAGTAAATATATATGACAAACTGTACATAATATATCAAAAAGTACACCAAATATGTGTTATATATACTGTAAATAGACTATCAAAAACTACAGTAATTATATTTAATATACTGTACGTAAAATATCAAAAATTACACCAAATGTATATTATATACTGCAAATAAAATATCAAAAAGACAGTAACTATATATGACACACCCTATGTAAAATACCAAAAACTACACCAAATATGTATTATATAATTTACATAAAATATCCAAAGGACACCAAACATATCTTATATACTGTATATAAAATATCAAAAAGTACAGTAGATATATTTCATATACTGTTCATATAATATTAACTGAAAGTACACCAAATACATTTTATATACTGTAAATAAAATATCAAAAAGTACAGTAAATATATGTGACATACTGTACATAAAATATCAAAAAGTACACCAAATATGTGTTATATATACTGTAAATAAACTATCAAAAACTACAGTAATTATATTTAATATACAGTACATAAAATATCAAATATTACACCAAATGTATATTATATACTCTAAATAAAATATCAAAAAGATAGTCATATATGACACACACTTTGTAAAATATCAAAAACTACACCAAATATGTATTATAAAATTTACATAAAATATGAAAATGACACCAAATATATCTTATATACTGTACATAAAATATCAAAAAGTTCAGTAAATATATTTCATATATTGTACATATAATATTAACTGAAAGTACACCAAATACATTTTATATACTGTAAATAAATTATCAAAAAGTTCAGTAAACATATATGACATACTGTACATAAAATATCACAAAGTACAACAAATATGTGTTATATATACTCTAAATAAACTATCAAATATTACAGTAATTATATTTAATATACTGTACATAAAATATCAAAAATTACACCGAATGTATATTATATACTGTAAATAAAATATCAAAAAGGACAGTCAATATATATGACACACCCTATGTAAAATATCAAAAACTACACCAAATATGTATTATATAATTTACATAAAATATCAAAAGGACACCAAATGTATCTTATATACTGTACATAAAATATCAAAAAGTACAGTAAATATATTTCATATATTGTGCTTATAATATTAACTGAAAGTACACCAAATACATTTTATATACTGTAAATAAAATATCAAAAAGTACAGTAAATATATATGACATATTGTACATAAAATATCAAAACGTACTCCAAATATGTATTATATATACTGTAAATAAACTATCAAAAACTACAGTATTTATATTTAATATACTGTACATAAAATATCAAAAATTACACCGAATGTATATTATAAACTGTAAATAACATATCAAAAAGGACAGTCAATATATATGACACACCCTATGTAAAATATCAAAAACTACACCAAATATGTATTATATAATTAACATAAAATATGAAAATGACACCAAATATATCTTATATACTGTACATAAAATATCAAATTACAGTAAATATATTTCATATATTGTACATATAATATTAACTAAAAGTACACCAAATACATCTTATATACTGCAAATATAATATGAAAAAGTACAGTAAATATATATTACATACTGTACAAAAAATATCAAATAGTACACCAAATATGTGTTTTATATACTGTAAATAAACTATCAAAAACTACAGTAATTATATTTAATATACTGTACATAAAATATCAAAAATTACACCAAATGTATATTATATACTGTAAATAAAATATCAAAAAGGACAGTCAATATATGTGACACACCCTATGTAAAATATCAAAAACTACACCAAATATGTATTATATAATTTACATAAAGTATCAGAAGGCCACCAAATATATCTTATATACTGTACATAAAATATCAAAAGGTACAGTAAATATATTTCATATATTGTACATATAATATTAACTAAAAGTACACCAAATACATTTTATATACTGTAAATAAAATATGAAAAGTACAGTAACGATATATTACATCCTGTACATAAAATATCAAAAAGTACACCAAATATGTTTGATATATATTGTAAATAAACTATCAAAAACTACAGTAATTATATTTCATATACTGCACATGAAATATCAAAAATTACACCAAATGTATATTATATACTCTAAATAAAATATCAACAAGGACGGTCAATATATATGACAAACCCTATGTAAAATATCAAAAACTACACCAAATATGTATTATATAATTTACATAAAATATGAAAAGGACACCAAATATATCTTATATACTGTACATAAAATATCAAAAAGTACAGTAAATATATTTCATATAATGTACATATAATATTAACTGAAAGTACACCAAATACATTTTATATACTGTAAATAAATTATCAAAAATTTCAGTAAATATATATGACATACTGTACATAAAATATCACAAAGTACAACAAATATGTGTTATATATGCTCTAAATAAACTATCAAATATTACAGTAATTATATTTAATATACTGTACATAAAATATCAAAAATTACACCGAATGTATATTATATACTGTAAATAAAATATCAAAAAGGACAGTCAATATATATGACACACCCGATGTAAAATATCAAAAACTACACCAAATATGTATTATATAATTTACATAAAATATCAATAGGACACCAAATGTATCTTATATACTGTACATAAAATATCAAAAAGTACAGTAAATATATTTCCTATATTGTGCATATAATATTAACTGAAAGAACACCAAATACATTTTATATACTGTAAATAAAATATCAAAAAGTACATTAATTATATTTAATGTACTGTACATAAAATATCAAAAATTACACCGAATGTATATTATATACTGTAAATAAAATATCAAAAAGGACAATCAATATATATGACACACCCTATGTAAAATATCAAAAACTACACCAAATATGTATTATATAATTTACATAAAATATCAAAAGGACACCAAATATATCTTATATACTGTACATAAAATATCAAAAGGTACAGTAAATATATTTCATATATTGTACATATAATATTAACTGAAAGTACACCAAATACATTTTATATACTGTAAATAAAATATCAAAAAGTACAGTAAATATATATGACATACTGTACATAAAATATCAAAAAGTACACCAAATATGTGTTATATATACTGTAAATAGACTATCAAATACTACAGTAATTATACTTAATATACTGTATATAAAATATCAAAAATTACACCAAATGTATATTATATACTGTAAATAACATATCAAAAAGGACAGTCAATATATGTGACACACCCTAAGTAAAATACAAAAAACTACACCAAATATGTATTATATAATTTACATAAAATATCAAAAGGCCACCAAATATATCTTATATACTGTACATAAAATTTCAAAGAGTACAGTAATATATTTCATATATTGTACATATAATATTAATTAAAGTACACCAAATACATTTTATATACTGCAAATATAATATGAAAAAGTACAGTAAATATATATTACATACTGTACATAAAATATCAAAAAGTACACCAAATATGTGTTTTATATACTGTAAATAAACTATCAAAAACTACAGTAATTATATTTAATATACTGTACATAAAATATCAAAAATTACATCAAATGTATATTATATACTGTAAATAAAATATCAAAAAGGACAGTCAATATATGTGACACACCCTATGTAAAATATCAAAAACTACACCAAATATGTATTATATAATTAACATAAAATATGAAAATGACACCAAATATATCTTATATACTGTACATAAAATATCAAAAAGTACAGTACATATATTTCATATATTGTACATATAATATTAACTAAAAGTACACCAAATACATTTTATATACTGTAAATAAAATATGAAAAGTACAGTAAATATATATTACATACTGTACATAAAATATCAAAAAGTACACCAAATATGTGTTTTATATGCTGTAAATAAACTATCAAAAACTACAGTAATTATATTTAATATACTGTACATAAAATATCAAAAATTACACCGAATGTATATTATATACTGTAAATAAAATATCAAAAAGGACAATCAATATATATGACACACCCTATGTAAAATATCAAAAACTACACCAAATATGTATTATATAATTTACATAAAATATCAAAAGGACACCAAATGTATCTTATATACTGTACATAAAATATCAAAAAGTACAGTAAATATATTTCATATATTGTACATATAATATTAACTGAAAGTACACCAAATACATTTTATATACTGTAAATAAAATATCAAAAAGTACAGTAAATATATATGACATACTGTACATAAAATATCAAAAAGTACACCAAATATGCGTTACATATACTGTAAATAAACTATCAAATACTACAGTAATTATATTTAATATACTGTACATAAAATATCAAAAATTACACCAAATGTATATTATATACTGTAAATAACATATCAAAAAGGACAGTCAATATATATGACACACTCTATGTAAAATATCAAAAACTACAGAAAATATGTATTATATAATTAACATAAAATATGAAAATGACACCAAATATATCTTATATACTGTACATAAAATATCAAAAAGTACAATAAATATATTTCACATATTGTACATATAATATTAACTAAAATTACACCAAATACATTTTATATACTGCAAATATAATATGAAAAAGTACAGTAAATATATATTACATACTGTACATAAAATATCAAAAAGTACACCAAATATGTGTTTTATATACTGTAAATAAACTACCAAAAACTACAGTAATTATATTTAATATACTGTACATAAAATATCAAAAATTACACGAAATGTATATTATATACTGTAAATAAAATATCAAAAAGGACAGTCAATATATGTGACACACCCTATGTAAAATATCAAAAACTACACCAAATATGTATTATATAATTTACATAAAATATCAAAAGGCCACTAAATATATCTTATATACTGTACATAAAATATCAAAAATACAGTAAATATATTTCATATATTGTACATATAATATTAACTAAAAGTACACCAAATACATTTTATATACTGTAAATAAAATATGAAAAGTACAGTAAATATATATTACATACTGTACATAAAATATCAAAAAGTACACCAAATATGTGTTATATATACTGTAAATAAACTATCAAAAACTACAGTAATTATATTTCATATACTGTACATGAAATATCAAAAATTACACCAAATGTATATTATATACTCTAAATAAAATATCAACAAGGACAGCCAATATATATGACAAACCCTATGTAAAATATCAAAAACTACACCAAATATGTATTATATAATTTACATAAAATATGAAAAGGACACCAAATATATCTTATATACTGTACATAAAATATCAAAAAGTTCAGTCAATATATTTCATATATTGTACATATAATATTAACTGAAAGTACACCAAATACATTTTATATACTGTAAATAAATTATCAAAAAGTTCAGTAAATATATATGACATACTGTACATAAAATATCACAAAGTACAACAAATATGTGTTATATATACTCTAAATAAACTATCAAATATTGCAGTAATTATATTTAATATACTGTACATAAAATATCAAAAATTACACCGAATGTATATTATATACTGTAAATAAAATATCAAAAAGGACAGTCAATATATGTGACACACCCTATGTAAAATATCAAAAACTACACCAAATATGTATTATATAATTTACATAAAATATCAAAAGGCCACCAAATATATCTTATATACTGTACATAAAATATCAAAAAGTACAGTAAATATATTTCATATATTGTACATATAATATTAACTAAAATTACACCAAATACATTTTATATACTGCAAATATATTATGAAAAAGTACAGTAAATATATATTACATACTGAACATAAAATATCAAAAAGTACACCAAATATGTGTTTTATATACTGTAAATAAACTACAAAAAACTACAGTAATTATATTTAATATACTGTACATAAAATATCAAAAATTACACGAAATGTATATTATATACTGTAAATAAAATATCAAAAAGGACAGTCAATATATGTGACACACCCTATGTAAAATATCAGAAACTACACCAAATATGTATTATATAATTAACATAAAATATGAAAATGACACCAAATATATCTTATATACTGTACATAAAATATCAAAAAGTACAGTAAATATATTTCATATATTGTACATATAATATTAACTAAAAGTACACCAAATACATTTTATATACTGCAAATATAATATGAAAAAGTACAGTAAATATATATTACATACTGTACATAAAATATCAAAAAGTACACCAAATATGTGTTTTATATACTGTAAATAAACTATCAAAATCTACAGTAATTATATTTAATATACTGTACATAAAATATCAAAAATTACACCAAATGTATATTATATACTGTAAATAAAATATCAAAAAGGACAGTCAATATATGTGACACACCCTATGTAAAATATCAAAAACTACACCAAATATGTATTATATAATTTACATAAAATATCAAAAGGCCACCAAATATATCTTATATACTGTACATAAAATATCAAAAAGTACAGTAAATATATTTCATATATTGTACATATAATATTAACTGAAAGTACACCAAATACATTTTATATACTGTAAATAAAATATCAAAAACTACAGTAAATATATATGACATACTGTACATAAAATATCAAAAAGTACACCAAATATGTCTTATATATACTGTATATAAACTATCAAAAACTACAGTAATTATATTTAATATACTGTACATAAAATATCAAATATTACACCAAATGTATATTATATACTCTAAATAAAATATCAAAAAGATAGTCAATATATATGACACACACTTTGTAAAATATCAAAAACTACACCAAATATGTATTATATAATTTACATAAAATACGAAAAGGACACCAAATATATCTTATATACTGTACATAAAATATCAAAAAGTTCAGTAAATATATTTCATATATTGTACATATAATATTAACTGAAAGTACACCAAATACATTTTATATACTGTAAATAAATTATCAAAATTTCAATAAATATATATGACATACTGTGCATAAAATATCACAAAGTACAACAAATATGTGTTATATATACTCTAAATAAACTATCAAATATTACAGTAATTATATTTAATATACTGTACATAAAATATCAAAAATTACACCGAATGTATATTATATACTGTAAATAAAATATCAAAAAGGACAGTCAATATATATGACACACCCTATGTAAAATATCAAAAACTACACCAAATATGTATTATATAATTTACATAAAATATCAAAAGGTCACCAAATGTATCTTATATACTGTACATAAAATATCAAAAAGTATAGTAAATATATTTCATATATTGTGCATATAATATTAACTGAAAGTACACCAAATACATTTTATATACTGTAAATAAAATATCAAAAAGTACAGTAAATATATATGACATATTGTACATAAAATATCAAAAAGTACTCCAAATATGTGTTATATATACTGTAAATAAACTATCAAAAACTACAGTAATTATATTTAATATACTGTACATAAAATATCAAAAATTACACCGAATGTATATTATATACTGTAAATAAAATATCAAAAAGGACAATCAATATATATGACACACCCTATGTAAAATATCAAAAACTACACCAAATATGTATTATATAATTTACATAAAATATCAAAAGGACACCAAATGTATCTTATATACTGTACATAAAATATCAAAAAGTACACCAAATATGTGTTATATATACTGTAAATAAACTATCAAATACTACAGTAATTATATCTAATATACTGTACATAAAATATCAAAAATTACATCAAATGTATATTATATACTCTAAATAACATATCAAAAAGGACAGTCAATATATATGACACACCCTATGTAAAATAAAAAAACTACACCAAATATGTATTATATAATTTACATAAAATACCAAAAGGACACCAAATATATCTTATATACTGTACATAAAATATCAAAAAGTACAGTAAATATATTTCATATATTGTACATATAATATTAACTAAAAGTACACCAAATACATTTTATATACTGTAAAAAAATATCAAAAAGTACTGTAAATATATATGACATACTGTACATAAAATATCAAAAAGTACAACAAATATGTGTTATATATACTGTAAATAAACTATCAAATACTAAAGTAATTATATTTAATATACTGTACATAAAATATCAAAAATTACACCAAATGTATATTACATACTGTAAATAAATTATCAAAAAGGACAGTCAATATATATGACACACCCTATGTAAAATATCAAAAACTACACCAAATATGTATTATATAATTTACATAAAATATCAAAAGGACACCAAATGTATCTTATATACTCTACATATAATATCAAAAAGTACAGTAAATATATTTCATATATTGTACATATAATATTAACTAAAAGTACACCGAATACATTTTATATACTGTAAATAAAATATGAAAAGTACAGTAAATATATATTACATACTGTACATAAAATATCAAAAAGTACACCAAATATGTGTTATATATACTGTAAATAAACTATCAAAAACTACAGTAATTATATTTCATATACTGTACATGAAATGTCAAAAATTACACCAAATGTATATTATATACTCTAAATAAAATATCAACAAGGACAGTCAATGTGTATGACAAACCCTATGTAAAATATCAAAAACTACACCATATATGTATTATATAATTTACATAAAATACCAAAAGGACACCAAATATATCTTATATACTGTACATAATATATCAAAAAGTACAGTAAATATATTTCATATATTGTACATATAATATTAACTAAAACTACACCAAATACATTTTATATACTGCAAATATAATATGAAAAAGTACAGTAAATATATATTACATACTGTACATAAAATATCAAAAAGTACACCAAATATGTGTTTTATATACTGTAAATAAACTATCAAAAACTACAGTAATTATATTTAATATACTGTACATAAAATATCAAAAATTACACCTAATGTATATTATATACTGTAAATAAAATATCAAAAAGGACAATCAATATATATGACACACCGTATGTAAAATATCAAAAACTACACCAAATATGTATTATATAATTTACATAAAATATAAAAAGGACACCAAATGTATCTTATATACTGTACATAAAATATCAAAAAGTACAGTAAATATATTTCATATATTGTACATATAATATTAACTGAAAGTACACCAAATACATTTTATATACTGTAAATAAAATATCAAATTGTACAGTAAATGTAGATGACATACTGTACATAAAATATCAAAAAGTACACCAAATATGTGTTATATATACTGTAAATAAACTATCAAATACTACAGTAATTATATTTAATATACTGTACATAAAATATCAAAAATTACACCAAATGTATATTATATACTGTAAATAAAATATCAAAAAGGACAGTCAATATATGTGACACACCCTTTGTAAAATATCAAAAACTACACCAAATATGTATTATATAATTTACATAAAATATCAAAAGGACACCAAATATATCTTATATACTGTACATAAAATATCCAAAAGTACAGTAAATATATTTCATATATTGTGCATATAATATTAACTGAAAGTACACCAAATACATTTTATATACTGTAAATAAAATATCAAATAGTACAGTAAATATATATGACATATTGTACATAAAATATCAAAAAGTACTCCAAATATGTGTTATGTATACTGTAAATAAACTATCAAATACTACAGTAATTATATTTAATATACTGTACATAAAATATCAAAAATTACACCGAATGTATATTATATACTGTAAATAAAATATCAAAAAGGACAGTCAATATATATGACACACCCTTTGTAAAATATCAAAAACTACACCAAATATTTATTATATAATAAACATAAAATGTGAAAATGACACCAAATATATCTTATATACTGTACATAAAAAATCAAAAAGTACAGTAAATATATATTACACACTGTACTTAGAATATCAAAAAGTACACCAAATATGTGTTATATATACTGTAAATAGACTATCAAAAACTACAGTAATTATATTTAATATACTGTACATAAAATATCAAAAATTACACCAAATGTATATTATATAATCTAAATAAAATATCAAAATGACAGTCAATATATGTGACACACCCTATGTAAAATATCAAAAACTACACCAAATATTGTATTATATAATTTACATAAAATATGAAAAGGACACGAAATATATCTTATATACTGTACATAAAATATCAAAAAGTACAGTAAATATATTTCGTATATTGTACATATAATATTAACTGAAAGTACACCAAATACATTTTATATACTGTAAATAAAATATCAAAAAGTACTGTAAATATATATGACATACTGTACATAAAATATCAAAAAGTACAACAAATAAGTGTTATATATACTGTAAATAAACTATCAAATACTACAGTAATTATATTTAATATACTGTACATAAAATATCAAAAATTACACCAAATGTATATTACATACTGTAAATAAATTATCAAAAAGGACAGTCAATATATATGACACACCCTATGTAAAATATCAAAAACTACACCAAATATGTATTATATAATTTACATAAAATATCAAAAGGACACCAAATGTATCTTATATACTCTACATATAATGTCAAAAAGTACAGTAAATATATTTCATATATTGTACGTATAATATTAACTAAAAGTACACCAAATACATTTTATATACTGTAAATAAAATATGAAAAGTACAGTAAATATATATTACATACTGTACATAAAGTATCAAAATGTACACCAAATATGTGTTATATATACTGTAAATAAACTATCAAAAACTACAGTAATTATATTTCATATACTGTACATGAAATGTCAAAAATTACACCAAATGTATATTATATACTCTAAATAAAATATCAACAAGGACAGTCAATATATATGACAAACCCTATGTAAAATATCAAAAACTACACCAAATATGTATTATATAATTTACATAAAATACCAAAAGGACACCAAATATATCTTATATACTGTATATAATATATCAAAAAGTACAGTAAATATATTTCATATATTGTACATATTATATTAACTAAAACTACACCAAATACATTTTATATACTGCAAATATAATATGAAAAAGTACAGTAAATAAATATTACATACTGTACATAAAATATCAAAAAGTACACCAAATATGTGTTTTATATACTGTAAATAAACTATCAAAAACTACAGTAATTATATTTAATATACTGTACATAAAATATCAAAAATTACACCAAATGTATATTATATACTGTAAATAAAATATCAAAAAGGACAGTAAATATATGTGACACACCCTATGTAAAATATCAAAAACTACACCAAATATGTATTATATAATTTACATAAAATATCAAAAGGACACCAAATATATCTTATATACTGTACATAAAATATCCAAAAGTACAGTAAATATATTTCATATATTGTGCATATAATATTAACTGAAAGTACACCAAATACATTTTATATACTCTAAATAAAATATCAAAAAGTACAGTAAATGTATATGACATACTGTACATAAAATATCAAAAAGTACACCAAATATGTGTTATATATACTGTAAATAAACTATCAAATACTACAGTAATTATATTTAATATACTGCACATAAAATATCAAAAATTACACCAAATGTATATTATATACTGTAAATAACATATCAAAAAGGACAGTCAATATATATGACACACCCTATGTAAAATATCAAAAACTACACCAAATATGTATTATATAATTAACATAAAATGTGAAAATGACACGAAATATATCTTATATACTGTACATAAAAAATCAAAAAGTACAGTAAATATATATTACACACTGTACTTAGAATATCAAAAAGTACACCAAATATGTGTTATATATACTGTAAATAGACTATCAAAAACTACAGTAATTATATTTAATATACTGTACATAAAATACCAAAAATTACACCAAATGTATATTATATACTGTAAATAACATATCAAAAAGGACAGTCAATATATATGACACACCCTATGTAAAATATCAAAAACTACACCAAATATGTATTATATAATTAACATAAAATGTGAAAATGACACGAAATATATCTTATATACTGTACATAAAAAATCAAAAAGTACAGTAAATATATATTACACACTGTACTTAGAATATCAAAAAGTACACCAAATATGTGTTATATATACTGTAAATAGACTATCAAAAACTACAGTAATTATATTTAATATACTGTACATAAAATACCAAAAATTACACTAAATGTATATTATATACTCTAAATAAAATATCAAAATGACAGTCAATATATGTGACACACCCTATGTAAAATATCAAAAACTACACCAAATATGTATTATATAATTTACATAAAATATGAAAAGGACACGAAATATATCTTATATACTGTACATAAAATATCAAAAAGTACCGTAAATATATTTCATATATTGTACATATAATATTAACTGAAAGTACACCAAATACATTTTATATACTGTAAATAAAATATCAAAAATTACAGTAAATATATATGGCATACTGTACATAAAATATCAAAAAGTACAACAAATATGTGTTATATATACTGTAAATAAACTATCAAATACTACAGTAATTATATTTAATATACTGTACATAAAATATCAAAAATTACACCAAATGTATATTACATACTGTAAATAAATTATCAAAAAGGACAGTCAATATATATGACACACCCTATGTAAAATATCAAACACTACACCAAATATGTATTATATAATTTACATAAAATATCAAAAGGACACCAAATGTATCTTATATACTGTACATAAAATATCAAAAAGTACAGTAAATATATTTCATATATTGTACATATAATATTAACTAAAAGTACACCAAATACATTTTATATACTGTAAATAAAATATGAAAAGTACAGTAAATATATATTACATACTGTACATAAAATATCAAAAAGTACACCAAATATGTGTTATATATACTGTAAATAAACTATCAAAAACTACAGTAATTATGTTTCATATACTGTACATGAAATATCAAAAATTACACCAAATGTATACTATATACTCTAAATAAAATATCAACAAGGACAGTCAATATATATGACAAACCCTATGTAAAATATCAAAAACTACACCAAATATGTATTATATAATTTACATAAAATACCAAAAGGACACCAAATATATCTTATATACTGTACATAAAATATCAAAAAGTACAGTAAATATATTTCATATATTGTACATATAATATTAACTGAAAGTACACCAAATACATTTTATATACTGTAAATAAAATATCAAAAAGTACAGTAAATATATATGACATACTGTACATAAAATAACAAAAAGTACACCAAATATGTGTTATATATACTGTAAATAAACTATCAAATACTACAGTAATTATATTTAATATACTGTACATAAAATATCAAAAATTACACCAAATGTATATTATATACTGTAAATAACCTATCAAAAAGGACAGTCAATATATATGACACACCCTATGTAAAATATCAAAAACTACACCAAATATGTATTATATAATTTACATAAAATACCAAAAGGACACCAAATATATCTTATATACTGTACATAAAATATCAAAAATTACACCAAATGTATATTATATACTGTAAATAAAATATCAAAAAGGACAATCAATATATATGACACACCATATGTAAAATATCAAAAACTACACCAAATATGTATTATATAATTTACATAAAATATAAAAAGGACACCAAATGTATCTTATATACTGTACATAAAATATCAAAAAGTACAGTAAATATATTTCATATATTGTACATATAATATTAACTGAAAGTACACCAAATACATTTTATATACTGTAAATAAAATATCAAATAGTACAGTAAATGTATATGACATACTGTACATAAAATATCAAAAAGTACACCAAATATGTGTTATATATACTGTAAATAAACTATCAAATACTACAGTAATTATATTTAATATACTGTAAATAAATATCAAAAATTACACTAAATGTATATTATATACTGTAAATAACATATCAAAAAGGACAGTCAAAATATATGACACACCCTATGTAAAATATCAAAAACTACACCAAATATGTATTGTATAATTAACATAAAATATGAAAATGACACCAAATATATCTTATATACTGTACATAAAATATCAAAAAGTACAGTAAATATATTTCATATATTGTACATATAATATTAACTAAAAGTACACCGAATACATTTTATATACTGTAAATAATATATCAAAAAGTACAGTAAATATATATTACATACTGTACATAAAATATCAAAAAGTACACCAAATATGTGTTTTATATACTGTAAATAAACTATCAAAAACTACATTAATTATATTTAATATGCTGTACATAAAATATCAAAAATTACACAAAATGTATATTATATACTGTAAATAAAATATCAAAAGAGAGTCAATATATGAGACACACCCTATGTAAAATATCAAAAACTACACCAAATATGTATTATATAATTAACATAAAATATCAAAAGGACACCAAATATATCTTATATACTGTACATAAAATATCAAAAAGTACAGTAAATATATTTCATATATTGTGCATATAATATTAACTGAAAGTACACCAAATACATTTTATATACTGTAAATAAAATATGAAAAGTACAGAAAATATATATTACATACTGTACATAAAATATCAAAAAGTACACCAAATATGTGTTATATATACTGTAAATAAACTATCAAAAACTACAGTAATTATATTTCATATACTGTACATGAAATATCAAAAATTACACCAAATGTATATTTTATACTCTAAATTATATATTAACAAGGACAGTCAATATATATGACAAACCCTATGTAAAATATCAAAAACTACACCAAATATGTATTATATAATTTACATAAAATACCAAAAGGACACCAAATATATCTTATATACTGTACATAATATATCAAAAAGTACAGTAAACATATTTCATATATTGTACATAAAATATTAACTAAAACTACACCAAATACATTTTATATACTGCAAATATAATATGAAAAAGTACAGTAAATATATATTACATACTGTACATAAAATATCAAAAAGTACAAACAATATGTGTTTTATATACTGTAAATAAACTATCAAAAACTACAGTAATTATATTTAATATACTGTACATAAAATATCAAAAATTACACCAAATGTATATTATATACTGTAAATAAAATATCAAAAAGGACAGTCAATATATGTGACACACCCTATGTAAAATATCAAAAACTACACCAAATATGTATTATATAATTTATATAAAATATAAAAAGGACACCAAATGTATCTTATATACTGTAAATAAGATATCAAAAAGTACAGTAAATATATTTCATATATTGTACATAAAATATTAACTGAAAGTACACCAAATACATTTTATATACTGTAAATAAAATATGAAAAGTACAGAAAATGTATATTACATACTGTACATAAAATATCAAAAAGTACACCAAATATGTGTTATATATACTGTAAATAAACTATCAAAAACTACAGTAATTATATTTCATATACTGTACATGAAATATCAAAAATTACACCAAATGTATATTATATACTCTAAATTATATATCAACAAGGACAGTCAATATATATGACAAACCCTATGTAAAATATCAAAAACTACACCAAATATGTATTATATAATTTACATAAAATACCAAAAGGACACCAAATATATCTTATATACTGTACATAATATATCAAAAAGTACAGTAAACATATTTCATATATTGTACATAAAATATTAACTAAAACTACACCAAATACGTTTTATATACTGCAAATATAATATGAAAATGTACAGTAAATATATATTACATACTGTACATAAAATATCAAAAAGTACACCAAATATGTGTTATATATACTGTAAATAAACTATCAAATACTACAGTAATTATATTTAATATTCTGTACATAAAATATCAAAAATTACACCAAATGTATATTATATACTGTAAATAAAATATCAAAAAGGACACTCAATATATGTGACACACCCTATGTAAAATATCAAAAACTACACCAAATATGTATTATATAATTTACATAAAATATCAAAAGGACACCAAATGTATCTTATATACTGTACATAAAATATCAAAAAGTACAGTAAATATATTTCATATAATGTACATATAATATTAACTGAAAGTACACCAAATACATTTTATATACTGTAAATAAATTATCAAAAAGTTCAGTAAATATATATGACATACTGTACATAAAATATCAAAAAGTACAACAAATATGTGTTTTATATACTGTAAATAAACTATCAAAAACTACAGTAATTATATTTAATATACTGTACATAAAATATCAAAAATTACACCAAATGTATATTATATACTGTAAATAAAATATCATAAAACAGTAACTATACACTACACACCCTATGTAAAGTATCATAAACTACACCAAATATGTATTATATAATTTACATAAAATATCAAAAGGACACCAAATATATCTTATATACTGTACATAAAATATCAAAAAGTACAGTAAATATATTTCATATATTGTACATATAATATTAACCGAAAGTACACCAAATACATTTTATATACTGTAAATAAAATATCCAAATTACAGTAAATATATATTACATACTGTACATAAAATATCAAAAAGTACACCAAATATGTGTTTTATATACTGTAAATAAACTATCAAAAACTACAGTAATTATATTTAATATACTGTACATAAAATATCAAAAATTACACCAAATGTATATTATATACTGTAAATAAAATATCAAAAAGGACAGTCAATATATGTGACACACCCTATGTAAAATATCAAAAACTACACCAAATATGTATTATATAATTTACATAAAATATCAAAAGGCCACCAAATATATCTTATATACTGTACATAAGATATCAAAAAGTACAGTAAATATATTTCATATATTGTACATATAATATTAACTAAAAGTACACCAAATACATTTTATATACTGTAAATAATATATGAAAAGTACAGTAAATATATATTATATACTGTACATAAAATATCAAAAAGTACACCAAATATGTGTTATATATACTGTAAATAAACTATCAAAAACTACAGTAATTATATTTCATATACTGTACATGAAATATCAAAAATTACACCAAATGTATATTATATTCTCTAAATAATATATCAACAAGGACAGTCAATATATATGACAAACCCTATGTAAAATATCAAAAACTACACCAAATATGTATTATATAATTTACATAAAATATGAAAAGGACAGCAAATATATCTTATATACTCTACATAAAATATCAAAAAGTTCAGTAAATATATTTCATATATTGTACATATAATATTAACTGAAAGTACACCAAATACATTTTATATACTGTAAATAAATTATCAAAAATTTCAGTAAATATATATGACATACTGTACATAAAATATCACAAAGTACAACAAATATGTGTTATATATGCTCTACATAAACTATCAAATATTACAGTAATTATATTTAATATACTGTACATAAAATATCAAAAATTACACCGAATGTATATTATATACTGTAAATAAAATATCAAAAAGGACAGTCAATATATATGACACACCCTATGTAAAATATCAAAAACTACACCAAATATGTATTATATAATTTACATAAAATATCAAAAGTACACCAAATATATCTTATATACTGTACATAAAATAACAAAAGGTACAGTAAATATATTTCATATATTGTACATATAATATTAACTGAAAGTACACCAAATACATTTTATATACTGTAAATAAAATATCAAAAAGTACAGTAAATATATATGACATAATGTACATAAAATATCAAAAAGTACACCAAATATGTGTTATATATACTGTAAATAAACTATCAAATACTACAGTAATTATACTTAATATACTGTATATAAAATATCAAAAATTACACCAAATGTATATTATATACTGTAAATAACATATCAAAAAGGACAGTCAATATATGTGACACACCCTAAGTAAAATACAAAAAACTACACCAAATATGTATTATATAATTTACATAAAATATCGAAAGGCCACCAAATATATCTTATATACTGTACATAAAATATCAAAAAGTACAGTAAATATATTTCATATATTGTACATATAATATTAACTAAAAGTACACCAAATACATTTTATATACTGTAAATAATATATGAAAAGTACAGTAAATATATATTATATACTGTACATAAAATATCAAAAAGTACACCAAATATGTGTTATATATACTGTAAATAAACTATCAAAAACTACAGTAATTATATTTCATATACTGTACATGAAATATCAAAAATTACACCAAATGTATATTATATACTCTAAATAATATATCAACAAGGACAGTCAATATATGTGACAAACCCTATGTAAAATATCAAAAACTACACCAAATATGTATTATATAATTTACATAAAATATGAAAAGGACAGCAAATATATCTTATATACTCTACATAAAATATCAAAAAGTTCAGTAAATATATTTCGTATATTGTACATATAATATTAACTGAAAGTACACCAAATACATTTTATATACTGTAAATAAATTATCAAAAATTTCAGTAAATATATATGACATACTGTACATAAAATTTCACAAAGTACAACAAATATGTGTTATATATGCTCTAAATAAACTATCAAATATTACAGTAATTATATTTAATATACTGTACATAAAATATCAAAAATTACACCGAATGTATATTATATACTGTAAATAAAATATCAAAAAGGACAGTCAATATATATGACACACCCTATGTAAAATATCAAAAACTACACCAAATATGTATTATATAATTTACATAAAATATCAAAAGGACACCAAATATATCTTATATACTGTACATAAAATATCAAAAGGTACAGTAAATATATTTCATATATTGTACATATAATATTAACTGAAAGTACACCAAATACATTTTATATACTGTAAATAAAATATCAAAAAGTACAGTAAATATATATGACATAATGTACATAAAATATCAAAAAGTACACCAAATATGTGTTATATATACTGTAAATAAACTATCAAATACTACAGTAATTATACTTAATATACTGTATATAAAATATCAAAAATTACACCAAATGTATATTATATACTGTAAATAACATATCAAAAAGGACAGTCAATATATGTGACACACCCTAAGTAAAATACAAAAAACTACA
The DNA here is from genome assembly GCF_028858775.2 of Pan troglodytes. Classification (NCBI taxonomy): domain Eukaryota; kingdom Metazoa; phylum Chordata; class Mammalia; order Primates; family Hominidae; genus Pan; species Pan troglodytes. Next base: position 3,806,387 of record NC_072420.2, on the reverse strand, counting down.
CCAAATATGTATTATATAATTTACATAAAATATCAAAAGGCCACCAAATATATCTTATATACTATACATAAAATATCAAAAAGTACAGTAAATATATTTCATATATTGTACATATAATATTAACTAAAAGTACACCAAATACATTTTATATACTGTAAATAATATATGAAAATTACAGTAAATATATATTATATACTGTACATAAAATATCAAAAAGTACACCAAATATGTGTTATATATACTGTAAATAAACTATCAAAAACTACAGTAATTATATTTCATATACTGTACATGAAATATCAAAAATTACACCAAATGTATATTATATACTCTAAATAATATATCAACAAGGACAGTCAATATATATGACAAAGCCTATGTAAAATATCAAAAACTACACCAAATATGTATTATATAATTTACATAAAATATGAAAAGGACAGCAAATATATCTTATATACTCTACATAAAATATCAAAAAGTTCAGTAAATATATTTCATATATTGTACATATAATATTAACTGAAAGTACACCAAATACATTTTATATACTGTAAATAAATTATCAAAAATTTCAGTAAATATATATGACATACTGTACATAAAATATCACAAAGCACAACAAATATGTGTTATATATGCTCTAAACTATCAAATATTACAGTAATTACATTTAATATACTGTACATAAAATATCAAAAATTACACCGAATGTATATTATATACTGTAAATAAAATATCAAAAAGGACAGTCAATATATATGACACACCCTATGTAAAATATCAAAAACTACACCAAATATGTATTATATAATTTACATAAAATATCAAAAGGACACCAAATATATCTTATATACTGTACATAAAATATCAAAAGGTACAGTAAATATATTTCATATATTGTACAGATAATATTAACTGAAAGTACACCAAATACATTTTATATACTGTAAATAAAATATCAAAGTTACAGTAAATATATATGACATAATGTACATAAAATATCAAAAAGTACACCAAATATGTGTTATATATACTGTAAATAAACTATCAAATACTACAGTAATTATACTTAATATACTGTATATAAAATATCAAAAATTACACCAAATGTATATTATATACTGTAAATAACATATCAAAAAGGACAGTCAATATATGTGACACACCCTAAGTAAAATACAAAAAACTACACCAAATATGTATTATATAATTTACATAAAATATCAAAAGGCCACCAAATATATCTTATATACTGTACATAAAATATCAAAAAGTACAGTAAATATATTTCATATATTGTACATATAATATTAACTGAAAGTACACCAAATACATTTTATATACTGTAAATAAAATATGAAAATTACAGTAAATATATATTACATACTGTACATAAAATATCAAAAAGTACACCAAATATGTGTTATATATACTGTAAATAAACTACCAAAAACTACAGTAATTATATTTCATATACTGCACATGAAATATCAAAAATTACACCAAATGTATATTATATACTCTAAATAAAATATCAACAAGGACAGTCAATATATATGACAAACCCTATGTAAAATACCAAAAACTACACCAAATATGTATTATATAATTTACATAAAATATGAAAAGGGCACCAAATATATCTTATATACTGTACATAAAATATCAAAAAGTACAGTAAATATATATCATATAATGTACATATAATATTAACTGAAAGTACACCAAATACATTTTATATACTGTAAATAAAATATCAAAAACTACAGTAAATATATATGACATACTGTACATAAAATATCAAAAAGTACACCAAATATGTGTTATATATACTGTATATAAACTATCAAAAACTACAGTAATTATATTTAATATACTGTACATAAAATATCAAATATTACACCAAATGTATATTATATACTCTAAATAAAATATCAAAAAGATAGTCAATATATATGACACACACTTTGTAAAATATCAAAAACTACACCAAATATGTATTATATAATTTACATAAAATACGAAAAGGACACCAAATATATCTTATATACTGTACATAAAATATCAAAAAGTTCAGTAAATATATTTCATATATTGTACATATAATATTAACTGAAAGTACACCAAATACATTTTATATACTGTAAATAAATTATCAAAATTTCAATAAATATATATGACATACTGTGCATAAAATATCACAAAGTACAACAAATATGTGTTATATATACTCTAAATAAACTATCAAATATTACAGTAATTATATTTAATATACTGTACATAAAATATCAAAAATTACACTGAATGTATATTATATACTGTAAATAAAATATCGAAAAGGACAGTCAATATATATGACACACCCTATGTAAAATATCAAAAACTACACCAAATATGTATTATATAATTTACATAAAATATCAAAAGGTCACCAAATGTATCTTATATACTGTACATAAAATATCAAAAAGTATAGTAAATATATTTCATATATTGTGCATATAATATTAACTGAAAGTACACCAAATACATTTTATATACTGTAAATAAAATATCAAAAAGTACAGTAAATATATATGACATATTGTACATAAAATATCAAAAAGTACTCCAAATATGTGTTATATATACTGTAAATAAACTATCAAAAACTACAGTAATTATATTTAATATACTGTACATAAAATATCAAAAATTACACCGAATGTATATTATATACTGTAAATAAAATATCAAAAGGACAATCAATATATATGACACACCCTATGTAAAATATCAAAAACTACACCAAATATGTATTATATAATTTACATAAAATATCAAAAGGACACCAAATGTATCTTATATACTGTACATAAAATATCAAAAAGTACACCAAATATGTGTTATATATACTGTAAATAAACTATCAAATACTAAAGTAATTATATCTAATATACTGTACATAAAATATCAAAAATTACACCAAATGTATATTATATACTCTAAATAACATATCAAAAAGGACAGTCAATATATATGACACACCCTATGTAAAATAAAAAAACTACACCAAATATGTATTATATAATTTACATAAAATACCAAAAGGACACCAAATATATCTTATATACTGTACATAAAATATCAAAAATTACACCGAATGTATATTATATACTGTAAATAAAATATCAAAAAGGACAATCAATATATATGACACACCATATGTAAAATATCAAAAACTACACCAAATATATATTATATAATTTACATAAAATATAAAAAGGACACCAAATGTATCTTATATACTGTACATAAAATATCAAAAAGTACAGTAAATATATTTCATATATTGTACATATAATATTAACTGAAAGTACACCAAATACATTTTATATACTGTAAATAAAATATCAAATAGTACAGTAAATGTATATGACATACTGTACATAAAATATCAAAAAGTACACCAAATATGTGTTATATATACTGTAAATAAACTATCAAATACTACAGTAATTATATTTAATATACTGTACATAAAATATCAAAAATTACACTAAATGTATATTATATACTGTAAATAACATATCAAAAAGGACAGTCAAAATATATGACACACCCTATGTAAAATATCAAAAACTACACCAAATATGTATTGTATAATTAACATAAAATATGAAAATGACACCAAATATATCTTATATACTGTACATAAAATATCAAAAAGTACAGTAAATATATTTCATATATTGTACATATAATATTAACTAAAAGTACACCGAATACATTTTATATACTGTAAATAATATATCAAAAAGTACAGTAAATATATATGACATACTGTACATAAAATATCAAAAAGTACACCAAATATGTGTTTTATATACTGTAAATAAACTATCAAAAACTACATTAATTATATTTAATATGCTGTACATAAAATATCAAAAATTACACAAAATGTATATTATATACTGTAAATAAAATATCAAAAAGGAGAGTCAATATATGTGACACACCCTATGTAAAATATCAAAAACTACACCAAATATGTATTATATAATTTACATAAAATATCAAAAGGACACCAAATATATCTTATATACTGTACATAATATATCAAAAAGTACAGTAAATATATTTCATATATTGTGCATATAATATTAACTGAAAGTACACCAAATACATTTTATATACTGTAAATAAAATATGAAAAGTACAGAAAATATATATTACATACTGTACATAAAATATCAAAAAGTACACGAAATATGTGTTATATATACTGTAAATAAACTATCAAAAACTACAGTAATTATATTTAATATACTGTACATAAAATATCAAAAATTACACCAAATGTATATTATATACTGTAAATAAAATATCAAAAAGGACAGTCAATATATCTGACACACCCTATGTAAAATATCAAAAACTACACCAAATATGTATTTTATAATTTACATAAAATATCAAAAGGACACCAAATGTATCTTATATACTGTAAATAAGATCTCAAAAAGTACAGTAAATATATTTCATATATTGTAAATATAATATTAACTAAAAGTACACCAAATACATTTTATATACTGTAAATAAAATATGAAAAGTACAGTAAATATATATTACATACTGTACATAAAATATCAAAAAGTACACCAAATATGTGTTATATATACTGTAAATAAACTATCAAATACTACAGTAATTATATTTAATATACTGTACATAAAATATGAAAAATTACACCAAATGTATATTATATACTGTAAATAAAATATCAAAAAGGACAGTCAATATATGTGACACACCCTATGTAAAATATCAAAAACTACACCAAATATGTATTATATAATTTACATAAAATATCAAAATGACACCAAATATATCTTATAGACTGTACATAAAATATCAAAAAGTACAGTAAATATATTTCATATATTGTACATATAATATTAACTAAAAGTACACCAAATACATTTTATATACTGTAAATAAAATATGAAAAGTACAGTAAATATATATTACATACTATACATAAAATATCAAAAAGTACACGAAATATTTGTTATATATACTGTAAATAAACTATCAAAAACTACAGTAATTATATTTAATATACTGTACATAAAATATCAAAAATTACACCAAATGTATATTATATACTGTAAATAAAATATCAAAAAGGACAGTCAATATATGTGACACACCCTATGTAAAATATCAAAAACTACACCAAATATGTATTATATAATTAACATATAATATGAAAATGACACCAAATATATCTTATATACTGTACATAAAAAATCAAAAAGTACAGTAAATATATATTACACACTGTACTTAGAATATCAAAAAGTACACCAAATATGTGTTATATATACTGTAAATAGACTATCAAAAACTACAGTAATTTTATGTAATATACTGTACATAAAATATCAAAAATTACACCAAATGTATATTATATAATCTAAATAAAATATCAAAATGACAGTCAATATATGTGACACACCCTATGTAAAATATCAAAAACTACACCAAATATGTATTATATAATTTACATAAAATATGAAAAGGACACGAAATATATCTTATATACTGTACATAAAATATCAAAAAGTACAGTAAATATATTTCGTATATTGTACATATAATATTAACTGAAAGTACACCAAATACATTTTATATACTGTAAATAAAATATCAAATAGTACAGTAAATATATATGACATATTGTACATAAAATATCAAAAAGTACTCCAAATATGTGTTATGTATACTGTAAATAAACTATCAAATACTACAGTAATTATATTTAATATACTGTACATAAAATATCAAAAATTACACCGAATGTATATTATATACTGTAAATAAAATATCAAAAAGGACAATCAATATATATGACACACCCTATGTAAAATATCAAAAACTACACCAAATATGTATTATATAATTTACATAAAATATAAAAAAGACACCAAATGTATCTTGTATACTGTTCATAAAATAGCAAAAAGTACAGTAAATATATTTCATATATTGTACATATAATATTAACTGAAAGTACACCAAATACATTTTATATACTGTAAATAAAATATCAAAAAGTACAGTAAATGTATATGACATACTGTACATAAAATATCAAAAAGTACACCAAATATGTGTTATATATACTGTAAATAAACTATCAAATACTACAGTAATTATATTTAATATACTGCACATAAAATATCAAAAATTACACCAAATGTATATTATATACTGTAAATAACATATCAAAAAGGACAGTCAATATATATGACACACCCTATGTAAAATATCAAAAACTACACCAAATATGTATTATATAATAAACATAAAATGTGAAAATGACACCAAATATATCTTATATACTGTACATAAAAAATCAAAAAGTACAGTAAATATATATTACACACTGTACTTAGAATATCAAAAAGTACACCAAATATGTGTTATATATACTGTAAATAGACTATCAAAAACTACAGTAATTATATTTAATATACTGTACATAAAATATCAAAAATTACACCAAATGTATATTATATACTCTAAATAAAATATCAAAATGACAGTCAATATATGTGACACACCCTATGTAAAATATCAAAAACTACACCAAATATGTATTATATAATTTAGATAAAATATGAAAAGGACACGAAATATATCTTATATACTGTACATAAAATATCAAAAAGTACAGTAAATATATTTTGTATATTGTACATATAATATTAACTGAAAGTACACCAAATACATTTTATATACTGTAAATAAAATATCAAAAAGTACAGTAAATATATATGACATACTGTACATAAAATATCAAAAAGTACAACAAATATGTGTTATATATACTGTAAATAAACTATCAAATACTACAGTAATTATATTTAATATACTGTACATAAAATATCAAAAATTACACCAAATGTATATTACATACTGTAAATAAATTATCAAAAAGGACAGTCAATATATATGACACACCCTATGTAAAATATCAAAAACTACACCAAATATGTATTATGTAATTTACATAAAATATCAAAAGGACACCAAATGTATCTTATATACTCTACGTATAATATCAAAAAGTACAGTAAATATATTTCATATATTGGACATATAATATTAACTAAAAGTACACCAAATACATTTTATATATTGTAAATAAAATATGAAAAGTACAGTAAATATATATTACATACTGTACATAAAATATCAAAAAGTACACCAAATATGTGTTATATATACTGTAAATAAACTATCAAAAACTACAGTAATTATATTTCATATACTGTACATGAAATTTCAAAAATTACACCAAATGTATATTATATACTCTAAATAAAATATCAACAAGGACAGTCAATATGTATGACAAACCCTATGTAAAATATCAAAAACTACACCAAATATGTATTATATAATTTACATAAAATACCAAAAGGACACCAAATATATCTTATATACTGTACATAATATATCAAAAAGTACAGTAAACATATTTCATATATTGTACATAAAATATTAACTAAAACTACAACAAATACATTTTATATATGGCAAATATATTATGAAAAAGTACAGTAAATATATATTACATACTGTACATAAAATATCAAAAAGTACACCAAATATGTGTTTTATATACTGTAAATAAACTATCAAAAACTACAGTAATTATATTTAATATACTGTACATAAAATATCAAAAATTACACCAAATGTATATTATATACTGTAAATAAAATATCAAAAAGGACAGTCAATATATGTGACACACCCTATGTGAAATATCAAAAACTACACCAAATATGTATTATATAATTTACATAAAATATCAAAAGGACACCAAATATATCTTATATAGTGTACATAATATATCCAAAAGTACAGTAAATATATTTCATATATTGTGCATATAATATTAACTGAAAGTACACCAAATATATTTTATATAATGTAAATAAAATATCAAAAAGTACAGTAAATATATATGACATACTGTACATAAAATATCAAAAAGTACTCCAAATATGTGTTATATATACTGTAAATAAACTATCAAATACTACAGTAATTATATTTAATATACTGTACATAAAATACCAAAAATTACACCGAATGTATATTATATACTGTAAATAAAATATCAAAAAGGACAATCAATATATATGACACACCCTATGTAAAATATCAAAAACTACACCAAATATGTTTTATATAATTTACATAAAATATAAAAAGGACACCAAATGTATCTTATATACTGTACATAAAATATCAAAAAGTACAGTAAATATATTTCATATATTGTACATATAATATTAACTAAAAGTACACCAAATACATTTTATATACTGTAAATAAAATATGAAAAGTACAGTAAATATATAATACATACAGTACATAAAATATCAAAAAGTACACCAAATATGTGTTATATATACTGTAAATAAACTATCAAAAACTACAGTATTTATATTTCATATACTGTACATGAAATATCAAAAATTACACCAAATGTATACTATATACTCTAAATAAAATATCAACAAGGACAGTCAATATATATGACAAACCCTATGTAAAATATCAAAAACTACACCAAATATGTATTATATAATTTACATAAAATATCAAAAAGACACCAAATATATCTTATATACTGTACATAAAATATCAAAAAGTACAGTAAATATATTTCATATATTGAACATATAATATTAACTGAAAGTACACCAAATACATTTTATATACTGTAAATAAAATATCAAAAAGTACAGTAAATATATATGACATACTGTACATAAAATATCAAAAAGTACACCAAATATCTGTTATATATACTGTAAATAAACTATCAAATACTACAGTAATTATATTTAATATACTGTACATAAAATATCAAAAATTACACCAAATGTATATTATATACTGTAAATAACCTATCAAAAAGACAGTCAATATATATGACACACCCTATGTAAAATATCAAAAACTACACCAAATATGTATTATATAATTTACATAAAATACCAAAAGGACACCAAATATATCTTATATACTGTACATAATATATCAAAAAGTACAGTAAACATATTTCATATATTGTACATAAAATATTAACTAAAACTACACCAAATACATTTTATATACTGCAAATATAATATGAAAAAGTACAGTAAATATATATTACATACTGTACATAAAATATCAAAAAGTACACCAAATATGTGTTTTATATACTGTAAATAAACTATCAAAAACTACAGTAATTATATTTAATATACTGTACATAAAATATCAAAAATTACACCAAATGTATATTATATACTGTAAATAAAATATCAAAAAGGACAGTCAATATATGTGACACACCCTATGTAAAATATCAAAAACTACACCAAATATGTATTATATAATTTACATAAAATATCAAAAGGACACCAAATATATCTTATATAGTGTACATAAAATATCCAAAAGTACAGTAAATATATTTCATATATTGTGCATATAATATTAACTGAAAGTACACCAAATATATTTTATATAATGTAAATAAAATATCAAAAATACAGTAAATATATATGACATACTGTACATAAAATATCAAAAAGTACTCCAAATATGTGTTATATATACTGTAAATAAACTATCAAATACTACAGTAATTATATTTAATATACTGTACATAAAATACCAAAAATTACACCGAATGTATATTATAGACTGTAAATAAAATATCAAAAAGGACAATCAATATATATGACACACCCTATGTAAAATATCAAAAACTACACCAAATATGTGTTATATAATTTACATAAAATATAAAAAGGACACCAAATGTATCTTATATACTGTACATAAAATATCAAAAAGTACAGTAAATATATTTCATATATTGTACATATAATATTAACTAAAAGTACACCAAATACATTTTATATACTGTAAATAAAATATGAAAAGTACAGTAAATATATATTACATACTGTACATAAAATATCAAAAAGTACACCAAATATGTGTTATATATACTGTAAATAAACTATCAAAAACTACAGTAATTATATTTCATATACTGTACATGAAATATCAAAAATTACACCAAATGTATACTATATACTCTAAATAAAATATCTACAAGACAGTCAATATATATGACAAACCCTATGTAAAATATCAAAAACTACACCAAATATGTATTATATAATTTACATAAAATATCAAAAGGACACCAAATATATCTTATATACTGTACATAAAATATCAAAAAGTACAGTAAATATATTTCATATATTGTACATATAATATTAACTGAAAGTACACCAAATACATTTTATATACTGTAAATAAAATATCAAAAAGTACAGTAAATATATATGACATACTGTACATAAAATATCAAAAAGTACACCAAATATCTGTTATATATACTGTAAATAAACTATCAAATACTACAGTAATTATATTTAATATACTGTACATAAAATATCAAAAATTACACCAAATGTATATTATATACTGTAAATAACCTATCAAAAAGGACAGTCAATATATATGACACACCCTATGTAAAATATCAAAAACTACACCAAATATGTATTATATAATTTACATAAAATACCAAAAGGACACCAAATATATCTTATATACTGTACATAATATATCAAAAAGTACAGTAAACATATTTCATATATTGTACATAAAATATTAACTAAAACTACACCAAATACATTTTATATACTGCAAATATAATATGAAAAAGTACAGTAAATATATATTACATACTGTACATAAAATATCAAAAAGTACAAACAATATGTGTTTTATATACTGTAAATAAACTATCAAAAACTACAGTAATTATATTTAATATACTGCACATAAAATATCAAAAATTACACCAAATGTATATTATATACTGTAAATAAAATATCAAAAAGGACAGTCAATATATGTGACACACCCTATGTAAAATATCAAAAACTACACCAAATATGTATTATATAATTTACATAAAATATCAAAAGGACACCAAATGTATCTTATATACTGTAAATAAGATATCAAAAAGTACAGTAAATATATTTCATATATTGTACATAAAATATTAACTGAAAGTACACCAAATACATTTTATATACTGTAAATAAAATATGAAAAGTACAGAAAATATATATTACATACTGTACATAAAATATCAAAAAGTACACCAAATATGTGTTATATATACTGTAAATAAACTATCAAAAACTACAGTAATTATATTTCATATACTGTACATGAAATATCAAAAATTACACCAAATGTATATTATATACTCTAAATTATATATCAACAAGGACAGTCAATATATATGACAAACCCTATGTAAAATATCAAAAACTACACCAAATATGTATTATATAATTTACATAAAATACCAAAAGGACACCAAATATATCTTATATACTGTACATAATATATCAAAAAGTACAGTAAACATATTTCATATATTGTACATAAAATATTAACTAAAACTACACCAAATACATTTTATATACTGCAAATATAATATGAAAAAGTACAGTAAATATATATTACATACTGTACATAAAATATCAAAAAGTACACCAAATATGTGTTATATATACTGTAAATAAACTATCAAATACTACAGTAATTATATTTAATATTCTGTACATAAAATATCAAAAATTACACCAAATGTATATTATATACTGTAAATAAAATATCAAAAAGGACACTCAATATATGTGACACACCCTATGTAAAATATCAAAAACTACACCAAATATGTATTATATAATTTACATAAAATATCAAAAGGACACCAAATGTATCTTATATACTGTACATAAAATATCAAAAAGTACAGTAAATATATTTCATATAATGTACATATAATATTAACTGAAAGTACACCAAATACATTTTATATACTGTAAATAAATTATCAAAAAGTTCAGTAAATATATATGACATACTGTACATAAAATATCAAAAAGTACAACAAATATGTGTTTTATATACTGTAAATAAACTATCAAAAACTACAGTAATTATATTTAATATACTGTACATAAAATATCAAAAATTACACCAAATGTATATTATATACTGTAAATAAAATATCATAAAACAGTAACTATACACTACACACCCTATGTAAAGTATCATAAACTACACCAAATATGTATTATATAATTTACATAAAATATCAAAAGGACACCAAATATATCTTATATACTGTACATAAAATATCAAAAAGTACAGTAAATATATTTCATATATTGTACATATAATATTAACCGAAAGTACACCAAATACATTTTATATACTGTAAATAAAATATCAAAATTACAGTAAATATATATTACATACTGTACATAAAATATCAAAAAGTACACCAAATATGTGTTTTATATACTGTAAATAAACTATCAAAAACTACAGTAATTATATTTAATATACTGTACATAAAATATCAAAAATTACACCAAATGTATATTATATACTGTAAATAAAATATCAAAAAGGACAGTCAATATATGTGACACACCCTATGTAAAATATCAAAAACTACACCAAATAGGTATTATATAATTTACATAAAATATCAAAAGGCCACCAAATATATCTTATATACTGTACATAAAATATCAAAAAGTACAGTAAATATATTTCATATATTGTACATATAATATTAACTAAAAGTACACCAAATACATTTTATATACTGTAAATAATATATGAAAAGTACAGTAAATATATATTATATACTGTACATAAAATATCAAAAAGTACACCAAATATCTGTTATATATACTGTAAATAAACTATCAAAAACTACAGTAATTATATTTCATATACTGTACATGAAATATCAAAAATTACACCAAATGTATATTATATACTCTAAATAATATATCAACAAGGACAGTCAATATATATGACAAACCCTATGTAAAATATCAAAAACTACACCAAATATGTATTATATAATTTACATAAAATATGAAAAGGACAGCAAATATATCTTATATACTCTACATAAAATATCAAAAAGTTCAGTAAATATATTTCGTATATTGTACATATAATATTAACTGAAAGTACACCAAATACATTTTATATACTGTAAATAAATTATCAAAAATTTCAGTAAATATATATGACATACTGTACATAAAATATCACAAAGTACAACAAATATGTGTTATATATGCTCTAAATAAACTATCAAATATTACAGTAATTATATTTAATATACTGTACATAAAATATCAAAAATTACACCGAATGTATATTATATACTGTAAATAAAATATCAAAAAGGACAGTCAATATATATGACACACCCTATGTAAAATATCAAAAACTACACCAAATATGTATTATATAATTTACATAAAATATCAAAAGGACACCAAATATATCTTATATACTGTACATAAAATATCAAAAGGTACAGTAAATATATTTCATATATTGTACATATAATATTAACTGAAAGTACACCAAATACATTTTATATACTGTAAATAAAATATCAAAAAGTACAGTAAATATATATGACATAATGTACATAAAATATCAAAAAGTACACCAAATATGTGTTATATATACTGTAAATCAACTATCAAATACTACAGTAATTATACTTTATATACTGTATATAAAATATCAAAAACTACACCAAATGTATATTATATACTGTAAATAACATATCAAAAATTACAGTCAATATATGTGACACACCCTAAGTAAAATACAAAAAACTACACCAAAGATGTATTATATAATTTACATAAAATATCAAAAGGCCACCAAATATATCTTATATACTGTACATAAAATATCAAAAAGTACAGTAAATATGTTTCATATATTGTACATATAATATTAACTAAAAGTACACCAAATACATTTTATATACTGTAAATAATATATGAAAAGTACAGTAAATATATATTATATACTGTACATAAAATATCAAAAAGTACACCAAATATGTGTTATATATACTGTAAATAAACTATCAAAAACTACAGTAATTATATTTCATATACTGTACATGAAATATCAAAAATTACACCAAATGTATATTATATACTCTAAATAATATATCAACAAGGACAGTCAATATATATGACAATCCCTATGTAAAATATCAAAAACTACACCAAATATGTATTATATAATTTACATAAAATATGAAAAGGACAGCAAATATATCTTATATACTCTACATAAAATATCAAAAAGTTCAGTAAATATATTTCATATATTGTACATATAATATTAACTGAAAGTACACCAAATACATTTTATATACTGTAAATAAATTATCAAAAATTTCAGTAAATATATATGACATACTGTACATAAAATATCACAAAGTACAACAAATATGTGTTATATATGCTCTAAACTATCAAATATTACAGTAATTACATTTAATATACTGTACATAAAATATCAAAAATTACACCGAATGTATATTATATACTGTAAATAAAATATCAAAAAGGACAGTCAATATATATGACACACCCTATGTAAAATATCAAAAACTACACCAAATATGTATTATATAATTTACATAAAATATCAAAAGGACACCAAATATATCTTATATACTGTACATAAAATATCAAAAGGTACAGTAAATATATTTCATATATTGTACAGATAATATTAACTGAAAGTACACCAAATACATTTTATATACTGTAAATAAAATATCAAAAAGTACAGTAAATATATATGACATAATGTACATAAAATATCAAAAAGTACACCAAATATGTGTTATATATACTGTAAATAAACTATCAAATACTACAGTAATTATACTTAATATACTGTATATAAAATATCAAAAATTACACCAAATGTATATTATATACTGTAAATAACATATCAAAAAGGACAGTCAATATATGTGACACACCCTAAGTAAAATACAAAAAACTACACCAAATATGTATTATATAATTTACATAAAATATCAAAAGGCCACCAAATATATCTTATATACTGTACATAAAATATCAAAAAGTACAGTAAATATATTTCATATATTGTACATATAATATTAACTGAAAGTACACCAAATACATTTTATATACTGTAAATAAAATATGAAAATTACAGTAAATATATATTACATACTGTACATAAAATATCAAAAAGTACACCAAATATGTGTTATATATACTGTAAATAAACTATCAAAAACTACAGTAATTACATTTCATATACTGCACATGAAATATCAAAAATTACACCAAATGTATATTATATACTCTAAATAAAATATCAACAAGGACAGTCAATATATATGACAAACCCTATGTAAAATACCAAAAACTACACCAAATATGTATTATATAATTTACATAAAATATGAAAAGGGCACCAAATATATCTTATATACTGCACATAAAATATCAAAAAGTACAGTAAATATATATCATATAATGTACATATAATATTAACTGAAAGTACACCAAATACATTTTATATACTGTAAATAAAATATCAAAAACTACAGTAAATATATATGACATACTGTACATAAAATATCAAAAAGTACACCAAATATGTGTTATATATACTGTATATAAACTATCAAAAACTACAGTAATTATATTTAATATACTGTACATAAAATATCAAATATTACACCAAATGTATATTATATACTCTAAATAAAATATCAAAAAGATAGTCAATATATATGACACACACTTTGTAAAATATCAAAAACTACACCAAATATGTATTATATAATTTACATAAAATACGAAAAGGACACCAAATATATCTTATATACTGTACATAAAATATCAAAAAGTTCAGTAAATATATTTCATATATTGTACATATAATATTAACTGAAAGTACACCAAATACATTTTATATACTGTAAATAAATTATCAAAATTTCAATAAATATATATGACATACTGTGCATAAAATATCACAAAGTACAACAAATATGTGTTATATATACTCTAAATAAACTATCAAATATTACAGTAATTATATTTAATATACTGTACATAAAATATCAAAAATTACACCGAATGTATATTATATACTGTAAATAAAATATCGAAAAGGACAGTCAATATATATGACACACCCTATGTAAAATATCAAAAACTACACAAAATATGTATTATATAATTTACATAAAATATCAAAAGGTCACCAAATATATCTTATATACTGTACATAAAATATCAAAAAGTATAGTAAATATATTTCATATATTGTGCATATAATATTAACTGAAAGTACACCAAATACATTTTATATACTGTAAATAAAATATCAAAAAGTACAGTAAATATATATGACATATTGTACATAAAATATCAAAAAGTACTCCAAATATGTGTTATATATACTGTAAATAAACTATCAAAAACTACAGTAATTATATTTAATATACTGTACATAAAATATCAAAAATTACACCGAATGTATATTATATACTGTAAATAAAATATCAAAAAGGACAATCAATATATATGACACACCCTATGTAAAATATCAAAAACTACACCAAATATGTATTATATAATTTACATAAAATATCAAAAGGACACCAAATGTATCTTATATACTGTACATAAAATATCAAAAAGTACACCAAATATGTGTTATATATACTGTAAATAAACTATCAAATACTACAGTAATTATATCTAATATACTGTACATAAAATATCAAAAATTACACCAAATGTATATTATATACTCTAAATAACATATCAAAAAGGACAGTCAATATATATGACACACCCTATGTAAAATAAAAAAACTACACCAAATATGTATTATATAATTTACATAAAATACCAAAAGGACACCAAATATATCTTATATACTGTACATAAAATATCAAAAATTACACCGAATGTATATTATATACTGTAAATAAAATATCAAAAAGGACAATCAATATATATGACACACCATATGTAAAATATCAAAAACTACACCAAATATATATTATATAATTTACATAAAATATAAAAAGGACACCAAATGTATCTTATATACTGTACATAAAATATCAAAAAGTACAGTAAATATATTTCATATATTGTACATATAATATTAACTGAAAGTACACCAAATACATTTTATATACTGTAAATAAAATATCAAATAGTACAGTAAATGTATATGACATACTGTACATAAAATATCAAAAAGTACACCATATATGTGTTATATATACTGTAAATAAACTATCAAATACTACAGTAATTATATTTAATATACTGTACATAAAATATCAAAAATTACACTAAATGTATATTATATACTGTAAATAACATATCAAAAAGGACAGTCAAAATATATGACACACCCTATGTAAAATATCAAAAACTACACCAAATATGTATTGTATAATTAACATAAAATATGAAAATGACACCAAATATATCTTATATACTGTACATAAAATATCAAAAAGTACAGTAAATATATTTCATATATTGTACATATAATATTAACTAAAAGTACACCGAATACATTTTATATACTGTAAATAATATATCAAAAAGTACAGTAAATATATATTACATACTGTACATAAAATATCAAAAAGTACACCAAATATGTGTTTTATATACTGTAAATAAACTATCAAAAACTACATTAATTATATTTAATATGCTGTACATAAAATATCAAAAATTACACAAAATGTATATTATATACTGTAAATAAAATATCAAAAAGGAGAGTCAATATATGTGACACACCCTATGTAAAATATCAAAAACTACACCAAATATGTATTATATAATTAACATAAAATATCAAAAGGACACCAAATATATCTTATATACTGTACATAAAATATCAAAAAGTACAGTAAATATATTTCATATATTGTGCATATAATATTAACTGAAAGTACACCAAATACATTTTATATACTGTAAATAAAATATGAAAAGTACAGAAAATATATATTACATACTGTACATAAAATATCAAAAAGTACACGAAATATGTGTTATATATACTGTAAATAAACTATCAAAAACGACAGTAATTATATTTAATATACTGTACATAAAATATCAAAAATTACACCAAATGTATATTATATACTGTAAATAAAATATCAAAAAGGACAGTCAATATATCTGACACACCCTATGTTAAATATCAAAAACTACACCAAATATGTATTTTATAATTTACATAAAATATCAAAAGGACACCAAATGTATCTTATATACTGTAAATAAGATCTCAAAAAGTACAGTAAATATATTTCATATATTGTACATATAATATTAACTAAAAGTACACCAAATACATTTTATATACTGTAAATAAAATATGAAAAGTACAGTAAATATATATTACATACTGTACATAAAATATCAAAAAGTACACCAAATATGTGTTATATATACTGTAAATAAACTATCAAATACTACAGTAATTATATTTAATATACTGTACATAAAATATCAAAAATTACACCAAATGTATATTATATACTGTAAATAAAATATCAAAAAGGACAGTCAATATATGTGACACACCCTATGTAAAATATCAAAAACTACACCAAATATGTATTATATAATTTACATAAAATATCAAAAGGACACCAAATATATCTTATAGACTGTACATAAAATATCAAAAAGTACAGTAAATATATTTCATATATTGTACATATAATATTAACTAAAAGTACACCAAATACAATTTATATACTGTAAATAAAATATGAAAAGTACAGTAAATATATATTACATACTATACATAAAATATCAAAAAGTACACGAAATATGTGTTATATATACTGTAAATAAACTATCAAAAACTACAGTAATTATATTTAATATACTGTACATAAAATATCAAAAATTACACCAAATGTATATTATATACTGTAAATAAAATATCAAAAAGGACAGTCAATATATGTGACACACCCTATGTAAAATATCAAAAACTACACCAAATATGTATTATATAATTAACATATAATATGAAAATGACACCAAATATATCTTATATACTGTACATAAAAAATCAAAAAGTACAGTAAATATATATTACACAATGTACTTAGAATATCAAAAAGTACACCAAATATGTGTTATATATACTCTAAATAGACTATCAAAAACTACAGTAATTATATTTAATATACTGTACATAAAATATCAAAAATTACACCAAATGTATATTATATAATCTAAATAAAATATCAAAATGACAGTCAATATATGTGACACACCCTATGTAAAATATCAAAAACTACACCAAATATGTATTATATAATTTACATAAAATATGAAAAGGACACGAAATATATCTTATATGCTGTACATAAAATATCAAAAAGTACAGTAAATATATTTCGTATATTGTACATATAATATTAACTGAAAGTACACCAAATACATTTTATATACTGTAAAAAAATATCAAAAAGTACTGTAAATATATATGACATACTGTACATAAAATATCAAAAAGTACAACAAATATGTGTTATATATACTGTAAATAAACTATCAAATACTACAGTAATTATATTTAATATACTGTACATAAAATATCAAAAATTACACCAAATGTATATTACATACTGTAAATAAATTATCAAAAAGGACAGTCAATATATATGACACACCCTATGTAAAATATCAAAAACTACACCAAATATGTATTATATAATTTACATAAAATATCAAAGGACACCAAATGTATCTTATATACTCTACATATAATATCAAAAAGTACAGTAAATATATTTCATATATTGTACATATAATATTAACTAAAAGTACACCAAATACATTTTATATACTGTAAATAAAATATGAAAAGTACAGTAAATATATATTACATACTGTACATAAAATATCAAAAAGTACACCAAATATGTGTTATATATACTGTAAATAAACTATCAAAAACTACAGTAATTATATTTCATATACTGTACATGAAATGTCAAAAATTACACCAAATGTATATTATATACTCTAAATAAAATATCAACAAGGACAGTCAATATGTATGACAAACCCTATGTAAAATATCAAAAACTACACCAAATATGTATTATATAATTTACATAAAATACCAAAAGGACACCAAATATATCTTATATACTGTACATAATATATCAAAAAGTACAGTAAATATATTTCATATATTGTACATATAATATTAACTAAAACTACACCAAATACATTTTATATACTGCAAATATAATATGAAAAAGTACAGTAAATATGTATTACATACTGTACATAAAATATCAAAAAGTACACCAAATATGTGTTTTATATACTGTAAATAAACTATCAAAAACTACAGTAATTATATTTAATATACTGTACATAAAATATCAAAAATTACACCTAATGTATATTATATACTGTAAATAAAATATCAAAAAGGACAATCAATATATATGACACACCCTATGTAAAATATCAAAAACTACACCAAATATGTATTATATAATTTACATAAAATATAAAAAGGACACCAAATGTATCTTATATACTGTATATAAAATATCAAAAAGTACAGTAAATATATTTCATATATTGTACATATAATATTAACTGAAAGTACACCAAATACATTTTATATACTGTAAATAAAATATCAAAATGTACAGTAAATGTAGATGACATACTGTACATAAAATATCAAAAAGTACACCAAATATGTGTTATATATACTGTAAATAAACTATCAAATACTACAGTAATTATATTTAATATACTGTACATAAAATATCAAAAATTACACCAAATGTATATTATATACTGTAAATAAAATATCAAAAAGGACAGTCAATATATGTGACACACCCTATGTAAAATATCAAAAACTACATCAAATATGTATTATATAATTTACATAAAATATCAAAAGGACACCAAATATATCTTATATACTGTACATAAAATATCCAAAAGTACAGTAAATATATTTCATATATTGTGCATATAATATTAACTGAAAGTACACCAAATACATTTTATATACTGTAAATAAAATATCAAATAGTACAGTAAATATATATGACATATTGTACATAAAATATCAAAAAGTACTCCAAATATGTGTTATGTATACTGTAAACTATCAAATACTACAGTAATTATATTTAATATACTGTACATAAAATATCAAAAATTACACCGAATGTATATTATATACTGTAAATAAAATATCAAAAAGGACAATCAATATATATGACACACCCTATGTAAAATATCAAAAACTACAGCAAATATGTATTATATAATTTACATAAAATATAAAAAAGACACCAAATGTATCTTATATACTGTTCATAAAATATCAAAAAGTACAGTAAATATATTTCACATATTGTACATATAATATTAACTGAAAGTACACCAAATACATTTTATATACTGTAAATAAAATATCAAAAAGTACAGTAAATGTATATGACATACTGTACATAAAATATCAAAAAGTACACCAAATATGTGTTATATATACTGTAAATAAACTATCAAATACTACAGTAATTATATTTAATATACTGCACATAAAATATCAAAAATTACACCAAATGTATATTACATACTGTAAATAAATTATCAAAAAGGACAGTCAATATATGTGACACACCCTATGTAAAATATCAAAAACTACACCAACTATGTATTATATAATTTACATAAAATATGAAAATGACACCAAATATATCTTATATACTGTACATAAAATATCAAAAAGTACAGTAAATATATTTCATATATTGTACATATATTAACTGAAAGTACACCAAATACATTTTATATACTGTAAATAAAATATCAAAAAGTACAGTAAATATATATGACATACTGTACATAAAATATCAAAAAGTACACCAAATATGTGTTATATTTACTCTAAATAAACTATCAAATACTACAGTAATTATATTTAATATACTGTACATAAAATATCAAAAATTACACCAAATGTATATTATATACTGTAAATAACATATCAAAACGGACAGTCAATATATATGACACACCCTATGTAAAATATCAAAAACTACACCAAATATGTATTATATAATTAACATAAAATATCAAAAGGACACCAAATGTATCTTATATACTGTTCATAAAATATCAAAAAGTACAGTAAATATATTTCACATATTGTACATATAATATTAACTGAAAGTACACCAAATACATTTTATATACTGTAAATAAAATATCAAAAAGTACAGTAAATGTATATGACATACTGTACATAAAATATCAAAAAGTACACCAAATATGTGTTATATATACTGTAAATAAACTATCAAATACTACAGTAATTATATTTAATATACTGCACATAAAATATCAAAAATTACACCAAATGTATATTACATACTGTAAATAAATTATCAAAAAGGACAGTCAATATATGTGACACACCCTATGTAAAATATCAAAAACTACACCAACTATGTATTATATAATTTACATAAAATATGAAAATGACACCAAATATATCTTATATACTGTACATAAAATATCAAAAAGTACAGTAAATATATTTCATATATTGTACATATAATATTAACTAAAAGTACACCAAATACATTTTATATACTGCAAATATAAAATGAAAAATTACAGTGAATATCTATTACATACTGTACATAAAATATCAAAAAGTTCACCAAATATGTGTTTTATATACTGTAAATAAACTATCAAAAACTACACTAATTATATTTAATATACTGTACATAAAATATCAAAAATTACACCAAAGGTATATTATATACTGTAAATAACATATCAAAAAGGACAGTCAATATATATGACACACCCTATGTAAAATATCAAAAACTACACCAAATATGTATTATATAATTAATATAAAATATGAAAATGACACCAAATATATCTTATATACTGTACATAAAATATCAAAAAGTACAGTAAATATATTTCATATATTGTACATATATTAACTGAAAGTACACCAAATACATTTTATATACTGTAAATAAAATATCAAAAAGTACAGTAAATATATATGACATACTGTACATAAAATATCAAAAAGTACACCAAATATGTGTTATATATACTCTAAATAAACTATCAAATACTACAGTAATTATATTTAATATACTGTACATAAAATATCAAAAATTACACCAAATGTATATTATATACTGTAAATAACATATCAAAACGGACAGTCAATATATATGACACACCCTATGTAAAATATCAAAAACTACACCAAATATGTATTATATAATTAACATAAAATATCAAAAGGACACCAAATATATCTTATATACTGTACATAAAATATCAAAAAGTACAGTAAATATATTTCATATATTGTGCATATAATATTAACTGAAAGTACACCAAATACATTTTATATACTGTAAATAAAATATCGAAAAATACAGTAAATATATATGACATATTGTACATAAAATATCAAAAAGTACTCCAAATATGTGATATATATACTGTAAATAAACTATCAAATACTACAGTAATTATATTTAATATACTGTACATAAAATATCAAAAATTACACCGAATGTATATTATATAATGTAAATAAAATATCAAAAAGGATAGTCAATATATATGACACACCTTATGTAAAATATCAAAAACTACACCAAATATGTATTATATAATTTACATAAAATATCAAAAGGACACCAAATGTATCTTATATACTGTACATAAAATATCAAAAAGTACAGTAAATATATTTCATATATTGTGCATATAATATTAACTGAAAGTACACCAAATACATTTTATATACTGTAAATAAAATATCAAAATTACAGTAAATATATATGACATACTGTACATAAAATATCAAAAAGTACACCAAATATGTGTTATATATAGTGTAAATATACTATCAAAAACTACAGTAATTATATTTCATATACTGTACATGAAATATCAAAAATTACACCAAATGTATATTATATACTCTAAATAAAATATCAACAAGGACAGTCAATATATATGACAAACCCTATGTAAAATATCAAAAACTACACCAAATATGTATTATATAATTTACATAAAATTCCAAAAGGACACCAAATATATCTTATATACTGTACATAAAATATCAAAAAGTACAGTAAATATATTTCATATATTGTACATATAATATTAACTAAAAGTACACCAAATACATTTTATATACTGTAAATAAATTATCAAAAATTTCAGTAAATATATATGACATACTGTACATAAAATATCAAAAAGTACAACAAATATGTGTTATATATACTCTAAATAAACCATCAAATACTACAGTAATTATATTTAATATACTGTACATAAAATATCAAAAATTACACCAAATGTATATTATATACTGTAAATAACATATCAAAAAGGACAGTCAATATATATGACACACCCTATGTAAAATAAAAAACCACACCAAATATGTATTATATAATTTACATAAAATACCAAAAGGACACCAAATATATCTTATATACTGTACATAAAATATCAAAAAGTACCGTAAATATATTTCAGATATTGTACATATAATATTAACTAAAAGTACACCAAATACATTTTATATACTGCAAATATAATATGAAAAAGTACAGTAAATATATATTACATAATGTACATAAAATATCAAAATGTAGAACAAATATGTGTTTTATATACTGTAAATAAACTATCAAAAACTACAGTAATTATATTTAATATACTGTACATAAAATATCAAAAATTACACCAAATGTATATTATATACTGTAAATAAAATATCAAAAAGGACAGTCAATATATGTGAAACACCCTATGTAAAATATCAAAAACTACACCAAATATGTATTATATAATTTACATAAAATATGAAAAGGACACCAAATGTATCTTATATACTGTACATAAAATATCAAAAAGTACAGTAAATATATTTCATATATTGTGCATATAATATTAACTGAAAGTACAGCAAATACATTTTATATACTGTAAATAAAATATCAAAAAGTACAGTAAATATATATGACATACTGTACATAAAATATCAAAAAGTACACCAAATATGTGTTATATATACTGTAAATAAACTATCAAATACTACAGTAATTATATTTAATATACTGTACATAAAATATCAAAAATTACACCAAATGTATATTATATACTGTAAATAACATATCAAAAAGGACAGTCAATATATATGACACACCCTATGTAAAATAAAAAAACTACACCAAATATGTATCATATAATTTACATAAAATACCAAAAGGACACCAAATATATCTTATATACTGTACATAAAATATCAAAAAGTACAGTAAATATATTACATATATTGTACATATAATATTAACTAAAAGTACACCAAATACATTTTATATACTGCAAATATAATATGAAAAAGTACAGTAAATATATATTACATACTGTACATAAAATATCAAAAAGTACACCAAATATGTGTTATATATACTGTAAATAAACTATCAAATACTACAGTAATTATATTTAATATACTGTACATAAAATATCAAAAATTACACCAAATGTATATTATATACTGTAAATAAAATATCAAAAAGGACAGTCAATATATGTGACACACCCTATGTAAAATATCAAAAACTACACCAAATATGTATTATATAATTTACATAAAATATCAAAAGGACACCAAATGTATCTTATATACTGTAAATAAGATATCAAAAAGTACAGTAAATATATTTCATATATTGCACATATAATATTAACTAAAAGTACACCAAATATATTTTATATACTGTAAATAAAATATGAAAATTACAGTAAATATATATTACATACTGTACATAAAATATCAAAAAGTACACCAAATATGTGTTATATGTACTGTAAATAAACTATCAAATACTAAAGTAATTATATTTAATATACTGTACATAAAATATCAAAAATTACACCAAATGTATATTATATACTGTAAATAAAATATCAAAAATTACAGTAAATATATATTACACACGGTACATAAAATATCAAAAACTACACCAAATATATATTATATAATTTACATAAAATATCAAATGTACACCAAATACATTTTATATACTGTACATAAAATATCAATAAGTATAGTAAATATATTTCATATATTGTCCATATAAGATTATCTGAAAGTACAGCAAATTCATATTATATACTGTAAATAAAATATCAAAAAGTACAGTAAATATATATTACATACTGTACATAAAATATCAAAAATTACACCAAATGTATATTATACACTGTAAAAAAAATATCAAAAATTACAGTAAATATATATTACACACTCTATGAAAATATAAAAAACTACAACAAATACATATTATATAATTTACATAAAATATCAAAAGGGCACCAAATATGTCTTATATAATGTACAAAAAAGATCAGAAAGAACAGTAAACATATTTCATATATTGTACATATAATATTAACTAAAAGTACACCAAATACATTTTATGTACTGTAAGTAAAATATCAAAAATTACAGTAAATATAAGTTACATACTGTACATAAAATATCAAAAAGTACACCAAATATGAGTTATATATACTGTAAACTATCAAATCTACAGTAATTAAATTTAAAATACTGTACATAAAATATCAAAAATTACACCAAATGTATATTATATACTGTAAATATAATATGAAAAAGTACAGTAAATATATATGACACACCCCATGCAAAATATCAAAAACTACACCAAATATATATTATATAATTTACATAAAATATCAAAAGTACTCCAAATATATATTATATACTGTACATAAAATATCAAAAAGTACAGTAAATATATTTCATATATTGTACATATGATATTAACGAAAAGTACACCAAATACATTTTATGTAATGTAAATAAAATATCAAAAAGTACGGTAAATATATATTACATACTGTACATAAAATATCAAAAAGTACACCAAATATGTGTTATATATACTGTAAATAAACTATCAAAAACTACACTAATTATATTTAATATACTGTACATAAAATATCAAAAATTACACCAAATGTATATTATATACTCTAAATAAAATATCAAAAATTACAGTAAATATATATTACACACTCTATGAAAATATAAAAACTACAACAAATATATATTATATAATTTACATAAAATATTAAAAGGACACCAAATATATCTTATA
This sequence comes from Pan troglodytes, assembly GCF_028858775.2. Classification (NCBI taxonomy): domain Eukaryota; kingdom Metazoa; phylum Chordata; class Mammalia; order Primates; family Hominidae; genus Pan; species Pan troglodytes. The sequence continues at coordinate 3,779,077 of NC_072420.2, read as the reverse complement.
TAATGTACATAAAAGATCAAAAAGTACAGTAAATATATTTCATATATTGTACATATAATATTAACTAAAAGTACACCAAATCATTTTATATACTGTAAATAAAATATCAAAAAGTACAGTAAATATATATTACATACTGCACATAAAATATCAAAAAGTACACCAAATATGTGTTATATATACTGTAAATAAACTACCGAAAACTACAGTACTTATATTTTATATACTGTACATAAAATATCAAAAATTACACCAAATGTATATTATATACCGTAAATACAATATCAAAAAGTACAGTAAATATATATTACACACTGTACATAAAATATCAAAAAGTACGCCAATTATATATTATATAATTTACATAAAATATCAAAAGTACACCAAATACATATTATATACTCTACATAAAATATCAAAATGTATAGTAAATATATTTCATATATTGTCCATCTAAGATTATCTGAAAGTACACCAAATACATATTATATACTGTAAATAAAATATCAAAAACTACAGTAAATATATATTACATACTGTACATAAAATATCAAAAAGTACACCAAATATATGTTATATATACTGTTAATAAACTGTCAAGAACTACAGTAATTATATTTAATATACTGTACATAAAATATCAAAATTTACACCAAAAGTATATTATATACTGTAAATAAAATATCAAAAAGGACAGTAAATATATATTACACACTCTATGTAAAATATAAAAAACTACAAAAAATATATATTATATAATTTACATAAAATATCAAAAGTACACCAAATATATATTATATACTGTACATAAAATATCAAAAACTACAGTAAATATATTTCATATATTGTACATATAATATTAACTAAAACTACACCAAATACATTTTATGTACTGTAAATAAAATATCAAAATGTACAGTAAATATAAGTTACATACTGTACATAAAAAATCAAAAAGTACACCAAATATGTGTTATATATACTGTAAATAAACTATCAAAAACTACAGTAATTATATTTCATATACTGTACATAAAATAACAAAAATTACACCAAATGTATATTATACACTGTAAATAAAATATCAAAAAGTACAGTAAATATATATGACACACCCCATGCAAAATATCAAAAACTACACAAAATATACATTATATAATTTACATAAAATATCAAAAGGACACGAAATACATATTATATACTGTACATAAAATATCAAAATCATAGTAAATATATTTCATATATTGTCCATATAAGATTATCTGAAAGTACACCAAATTCATATTATATACTATAAATAAAATATCAAAAAGTACAGTAAATATATATTACATACTGTACATAAAATATCAAAAAGTACACCAAATATGTGTTATATATACTGTAAATAACTATCAAAAACTACAGTAATTATATTTAATATACTGTACATAAAATATCGAAAATTACACCAAATGTATATTATATACTGTAAATAAATATCAAAAAGTACAGTAAATATATATGACACACCCCATGCAAAATATCAAAAACTACACCAAATATATAATATAATTTACATAAAATATCAAAAGGACACCAAATATCTTATATACTGTACATAAAATATCAAAAAGTACAGTAAATATATTTCATATATTGTACATATAATATTAAATAAAAGTACACCAAATACATTTTGTAAACTGTACAGAAAATATCAAAAAGTACAGTAAATATATACTACATACTGTACATAAAATATCAAAAGGTACACCAAATATGTGTTATATATACTTTAAATAAACTATCAAAAACTACAGTAATTATATGCAATAAACTTTACGTAAAATATCAAAAAATACACCAAATGTTTATTATATACTGTAAATAAAATATCAAAAAGTACAGTAAATATACATTACATACTGTACATAAAATATCAAAAAGTACACCAAATATGTGTTATATATACTGTAAATAAACTATCAAAAACTACAGTAATTATATGTAATATACTGTACATAAACTATCAAAAATTACAGTAATTATATTTAATATACTGTACATAAAATATCAAAAATTACACCAAATGCATATTATATACTCTAAATGAAATATGAAAAAGGACAGTAAATATATATTACACTCTATGTAAAATATCAAAAACTACACCAAATATATATTATATAATTTACATAAAATATGAAAAGGACACCAAATATATTCTTATATACTGTACATAAGATATCAAAAAGTACAGTAAATATATTTCATATATTGTACATATAATATTAACTAAAAGTACACCAAATACATTTTATGTACTGTAAGTAAAATATCAAAAATACAGTAAATATAAGTTACATACTGTACATAAAATATGAAAAAGTACACCAAATATGTGTTATATATACTGTAAATAAACTATCAACTCTACAGTAATTAAATTTAATATACTGTATATAAAATATCAAAAATTACACCAAATGTATATTATATACTGTAAATAAAATATGAAAAAGTACAGGAAATATATATGACACACCCCATGCAAAATATCAAAAACTGCACCAAATATATATTATATAATTTACATAAAATATCAAAAGTACTCCAAATATATATTATATACTGTACATAAAATATCAAAAAGTACAGTAAATATATTTCATATATTGTACATATAATATTAACGAAAAGTACACCAAATTCATATTATATACTGTAAATAAAATATCAAATGTACAGTAAATATGTATTACATACTGTACATAAAATAACAAAAAGTACACCAAATATGTGTTATATATACTGTAAATAAACTATCAAAAACTACAGTAATTATATTTAATATACTGTACATAAAATATCAAAAATTACAGTAAATATACATTACACACTCTATGAAAATATAAAAAACTACAACAAATATATATTATAAAATTTACATAAAATTTCAAAAGGACACCAAATATATCTTATATAATGTACATAAAAGATCAAAAAGTACAGAAAATATATTTCATATATTGTACATATAATATTAACTAAAAGTACAGCAAATCATTTTATATATTGTAAATAAAATATTAAAAATACAGTAAATATATATTAAATACTGCACATAAAATATCAAAAAGTACACCAAATATGTGTTATATATACTGTAAATAAACTGTCAAAAACTACAGTAATTATATTTAATATACTGTACATAAAATATCAAAAATTACACCAAATGTATATTATATACTGTAAATAAAATATCAAAAAGTACAGTAAATATATATTACACACTCTATGAATATATAAATAACTACAACAAATATATATAACATAATTTACATAAAATATCAAAAGTACACCAAATATATATTATTTATTGTACACAAAATATCAAAAACTACAGTAAATATATTTCATATATTGTACATATAATATTAAGTAAAAGTACACCAAATACATTTTATGTAATGTAAATAAACTGTCAAAATGTACAATAAATATATATTACATACTGTACATAAAATATCAAAAAGTACACCAATTAGGTGTTGTATATACTGTAAATAAACTATGAAGAACTACAGTAATTATATTTAATATACTGTAAATAAAATATCAAAAATTACATCAAATATATATTATATACTGTAAATAAAATATCAACAAGAACAGTAAATATATATTACACTCTCTATGTAAAATATCAAAATCTACACCAAATATATATTATATAATTTACATAAAATATCAAAGGACACCAAATATATATTATATACTGTACATAAAATATCAAAAATTACAGTAAATATATTTCATATATTGTACATATAATATTAACTAAAAGTACAGCAAATCATTTTATATACTCTAAATAAAATATGAAAAAGTACAGTAAATATATATTACATACTGTACATAAAATATCAAAAAGTACACCAAATATGTGTTATATATACTGTAAATAACCTATCAAAAACTACAGTAATTTTATTTTATATACTGTACATAAAATATAAAAAACTACACCAAATGTATATTATATACTGTAAATAAAATATCAAAAAGTACAGTATATATATTACACACTGTACATAAAATATCAAAAACTACACAAAATATATAATATAATTTGCATAAAATATCAAAAGTACACCAAATACATATTGTATACTGTACATAAAATATCAGAAAGTATAGTAAATATATTTCATATATTGTCCATATAAGATTATCTGAAAGTACACCAAATTCATATTATATACTGTAAATAAAATATCAAAAAGTACAGTAAATATATATTACATACTGTACATGAAATATCAAAAAGTACACCAAATATGTGTTATATATACTGTAAATAAACTATCAAAAAATACAGTAATTATATTTAATATACTCTACATAAAATATCAAAAATTACACTAAATGTATACTATATACTACAAATAAAATATCAAAAATTAGAGTAAATATACATTACACACTCTATGAAAATATAAAAAACTACAACAAATATATATTATATAATTTACATAAAATTTCAAAAGCACACCAAATATATCTTATATAATGTACATAAAAGATCAAAAAGTACAGTAAATATATTTCATATATTGTACATATAATATTAACTAAAAGTACAGCAAATCATTTTATATAGTGTAAATAAAATATTAAAAAAACAGTAAATATATATTACATACTGCACATAAAATATCAAAAAGTACACCACATATGTGTTATATATACTGTAAATAAACTATCAAAAACTACAGTAATTATATTTTATATACTGTACATGAAATATCAAAAATTACAACAAAAGTATCCTATATACCGTAAATAAAATATCAAAAATTACAGTAAATATATATTACACACTGTACATAAAATATCAAAAAGTACACCAAATATATATTATACAATTTACATAAAATATCAAAAGTACACCAAATATATATTATATACTGTACATAAAATATCAAAATGTATAAGAAATATATTTCATATATTGTCCATCTAAGATTATCTGAAAGTACACCAAATACATATTATATACTGTGAATAAAATATCAAAATGTACAGCAAATATATATTACATACTGTAAATAAAATATCAAAAAGTACACCAAATATGGGTTATATATACTGTAAATAAACTATCAAGAACTACAGTAATTATATTTAATATACTGTACATAAAATATCAAAAATTACACCAAAAGTATATTATATACTGTTAAGAAAATATCAAAAAGGACAGTAAATATATATTACACACTCTATGTAAAATATAAAGAACTACAACAAATATATATAATATAATTGACATAAAATATCAAAAGTACAGCAAATATATATTATTTATTGTACATAAAATATCAAAAACTACAGTAAATATATTTCATGTATTGTACATATAATATTAACTAAAGTCCACCAAATACATTTTATGTAATGTAAATAAACTATCAAAATGTACAGTAAATATATATTACATACTGTACATAAAATATCAAAAAGTACACCAAATAGGTGTTATATATACAGTAAATAAACTATGAAAAACTACAGTAATTATATTTAATATACTGTACATAAAATATCAAAAATTACATCAAATGTATATTATATACTGTAAATAAAATATCAAAAAGAACAGTAAATATATATTACACACTCTATGTAAAATATCAAAATCTACACCAAATATATATTATATAATTTACATAAAATATCAAAGGACACCAAATATATATTATATACTGTACATAAAATATCAAAAAGTACAGTAAATATATTTCATATATTGTACATATAATATTAACTAAAAGTACACCAAATCATTTTATATACTGTAAATAAAATACCAAAAATACAGTAAATATATCTTACATACTGTACATAAAATATCAAAAAGTACACCAAATATGTGTTATATATACTGTAAATAAACTATCAAGAACTACAGTAATTATATTTAGTATACTGTACGTAAAATATCAAGAATTACACCAAAAGTATATTATATACTGTAAAGAAAATATCAAAAAGGACAGTAAATATATATTACACACTATGTAAAATATAAAAAACTACAACAAATATATATAATATAATTTACATAAAATATCAAAAGTACAGTAAATATATATTATTTATTGTACATAAAATATCAAAAAGTACACCAAATATGTGTTATATATACTGTAAATAAACTATCAAAAACTACAGTAATTATATTTAATATACTGTACATAAAATATCAAAAATTACACCAAATGTATATTATATACTGTAAATAAAATATGAAAAAGTACAGTAAATATATATGACACACCCCATGCAAAATATCAAATACTACACCAAATATAGATTATATAATTTACATAAAATATCAAAAGGAAACCAAATATATCTTATACACTGTACATAAAATATCAAAATGTACAGTATATATATTTCATATATTGGACATATAATATTAACTAAAAGTACACCAAATACATTTTATATACTGTACAGAAAATATCAAAAAGTACAGTAAATACATATTACATACTGTAGATAAAATATCAAAAGGTACACCAAATATGTGTTACATATACTGTAAATATACTATCAAAAACTACAGTAATTATATTTAATATACTGTACATAAAATATCAAAAATTACACCAAATGTATAGTATATACTGTACATAAAATATCAAACATTACAGTAAATATATATTACACACTGTACATAAATATCAAAAACTACACCAAATATATCTTATATAATTTACATAAAATATCAAAAGGACACCAAATACATATTATATACTATACATAAAATATCAAAAAGTATAGTAAATATATTTCATATATTGTCCATGTAAGATTATCTGAAAGTACACCAAGTTCATATTATATACTGTAAATAAAATATCAAAAAGTACAGTAAATATATATTACATACTGTACATAAAATATCAAAAAGTACACCAAATATGTGTTATATATACTGTAAATAAACTATCAAATACTACAGTAATTATATTTAATATACTGTACATAAAATATCAAAAATTACACCAAATGTATATTATATACTGTAAATAAAATATCAAAAAGTACAGTAAATATATATTACACACTCTATGAAAATATAAATAACTACAACAAATATATATTATATAATTTACATGAAATATCAAAAGTACACCAAATATATATTATTTATTGTACACAAAATATCAAAAACTGCAGTAAATATATTTCATATATTGTACATATAATATTAAGTAAAAGTACACCAAATACATTCTATGTAATGTAAATAAACTGTCAAAATGTACAGTAAATATATATTACATACTGTACATAAAATATCAAAAAGTACACCAATTAGGTGTTATATATACTGTAAATAAACTACGAAGAACTACAGTAATTATATTTAATATACTGTACATAAAAGATTAAAAATTACATCAAATGTATAAGATATACTGTAAATAAAATATCAAAAGGAACAGTAAATATATATTACACACTCTATGTAAAATATCAAAATCTACACCAAATATATATTATATAATTTACATAAAATATCAAAGGACACCAAATATATATTACATACTGTACATAAAATATCAAAAAGTACAGTAAATATATTTCATATATTGTACATATATTAACTAAAAGTACACCAAATCATTTTATATACTGTAAATAAAATATCAAAAAGTACAGTAAATATATCTTACATACTGTACATAAAATATCAAAAAGTACACCAAATATGTGTTATATATACTGTAAATAAACTATCAAGAACTACAGTAATTATATTTAATATACTGTACATAAAATATCAAAAATTACACCAAATGTATATTATATACTCTAAATAAAATATCAAAAAGGACAGTAAATATATATTACACCCTCTATGTAAAATATCAAAAACTACATCAAATATGTATTATATAATTTACATAAAATATGAAAAGTACACCAAATATATCTTATATAATTTACATAAAATATCAAAAAGTACAGTAAATATATTTCATATAGTGTACATATAATATTAACTAAAAGTACACCAAATACATTTTGTATACTGTAAATAAAATACCAAAATACAGTAAATATATTACATACTGTACATAAAATATCAAAAAGTACACCACATATGTGTTATATATACTGTAAATAAACTATCAAATACTACAGTAATTATATTTAATATACTCTACATAAAATATCAAAAATTACACCAAATGTATATTATATACTGTAAATAAAATATGAAAAATGTCAGTAAATATATATTACACACTCTATGTAAAATTTCAAAAAGTACACCAAATATATATTATATAATTTACATAAAATGTCAGAAGAACATAAAATATATCTTATATACTATACATAAAATATCAAAAAGTACAGTAAATATATTTCATATATTGTACATATAATATTATGTAAAAGTACACCAAATCATTTTATATACTGTAAATAAAATACCAAAATACAGTAAATATATATTACATACTGTACATAAAATATCGAAATGTACACCAAATATGTGTTATATGTACTGTAAATAAACTATCAAAAACTACAGTAATTATATTTAATATACTGTACAGAAAATATCAAAAATTACATCAAATGTATATTATATACTGTACATAAAATATCAAAAATTACATCAAATGTATATTATATTGTGTAAATAAAATGTCAAAAACTACAGTAAATATATATTACATGCTGTACATAAAATATCAAATAGTACACCAAATATGTGTTATATATACTGTGAATAAACTATCAAAATCTACAGTAATTATATTTAATATACTGTACATAAAATATCAAAAAGTACAGTAAATATATTTCATATATTGTACATATAATATTAACTAAAAGTACACCAAATCATTTTATATACTGTAAATAAAATATCAAAAAGTACAGTAAATATATATTACATACTGTACATAAAATATCAAAAAGTACACCAAATATGTGTTATATATACTGTAAATAAACTATCAAAAACTACAGTAATTATATTTAATATACTGTACATATAATATCAGAAATTACACCAAACGTATATTATATACTGTAAATAAAATATCAAAAAGTACAGTAAATATATATTACACACTCTATGAAAATATAAAAAACTACAACAAATATATATTATATAATTTACATAAAATATCAAAGGAACACCAAATATATCTTATATAATGTACATAAAAGATGAAAAAGTACAGTAAATATATTTCATGTACTGTACATATAATATTATCTAAAAGTACACCAAATACATATTATATACTGTAAATAAAATATCAAAAAGTCCAGTAAACATATATTACATACTGTACATAAAATATCAAAAAGTACACCAAATATGTGTTATATATACTATAAATAAAATATCAAAAACTTCAGTAACTTTATTTTGTATACTGTACATAAAATATCAAAAATTACACCAAATGTATATTATATACTCTAAATAAAATATCAAAAAGTACAGTAAATATATATTGCAGACTGTACATAAAATATCAAAGACTACACCAAATATATATTATATAATTTACATAAAACATCAAAAGTACACCAAATACATATTATATACCGTACATAAAATATCAAAAATATAGTAATTATATTGGATATATTGTCCATATAAGATTATCTGAAAGTACACCGTAATTCATATTATATACTGTAAATAAAATATCAAAAAGTACACCCAATATATATTATATACAGTAAATAAAATATCAAAAATTAGAATAAATATATTTTACATACTGTACACATAGTATAGTTTAAAATACACCAAAAATGTATTTTACACTGAAATAATATATCAAAAGGTAGAGTAAATATATATCACATACAGTACATAAAATATAACAATGTACACTAAATATATATAATATACTGTACATAACATATAAAAAAGAACAGTAAATATATTTTATATACCATACAAAAAATATCAAAAATTATACCAAATGTATATTATATACTGTAAATAAAATATCAAAAATTACTGTAAATATATATTACACACTGTATATAAATTATCAAAAGCTACACCAATTATATATTATATTATTTTCATAATATATCAAAAGTACACCAAATACATATTATATAATGTACATAAAATATCAAAAATACACTAAATATATTTTATCTACTGTACATAAAATATCAAAATTATACCAAATCTATATTATATACTGTAAATAAAATATCAAAAAGTACAGTAAATATTTATTACTCAATGTATGTAAAATATCAAAAACTACACCAATTATATATTATATAATTTACAAAAAATATCAAAAGTACACCAAATACATATTATATACTGTACATAAAATATCAAAAAGTACAGTAAATATATTTCATATATTGTACATATAATATTATCTAAAAGTACACCAAATACATATTATATACTGTAAATAAAATATCAAAAAGTACAGTAAATATATATAACATTCTGCACATAAAATATCAAAAAGTACACCAAATATGTATTATATATGCTGCAAATAAACTATCAAAAAATACAGTAACTATATTTTATATACTGTACATAAAAATCAAAAAGTACACCCTATATATTATATACAGTAAATAAAATATTAAAAATTAGAGTAAATATATTTTACATACTGTACACATAATATTTTTTAAAACACACCAAAAATGTATTTTACACTGAAATAATATATCAAAAGGTAGAGTAAATATATATCACTTACAGTGCATAAAATATAAAAAAGTACACTAAATATATATTATATACTGTACATAAAATATCAAAAAGTACAGTAAATATATTTTATATACTGTACATAAAATATCAAAAATTATACCAAATGTATATTATATACTGTAAATGAAATATCAAAATGTACAGTAAATATATATTACACACTGTATGTGAAATATCAAAAACTACACCAATTATATATTATATAATTTACACAATATATCAAATGTACACCATTTACATATTATATACTGTACATAAAATATCAAAAAGTACACTAAACATATTTCGTATATTGTACATATAATATTATCTAAAAGTACACCAAATACTTATTATATACTGTAAATAAAATATCAAAAAGTACAGTAAATATATATTACATTCTGCCCATAAAATATCAAAAAGTACACCAAATATGTATTATATACGCTGTAAATAAACTATCAAAAAATACAGTAACTATATTTTATATACTGTACTTAAAATATCAAAAAGCACACCCTATATATTATATACAGTAAATAAAATATCAAAAATTAGAGTAAATATATTTTACATACTGTACACATAATATTGTTTAAAACACAACAAAAATGTATTTTACACTGAAATAATACATCAAAAGTTAGAGTAAATATATATCACATACAGTACATAAAATATAAAAAAGTACGCTAAATATATATTATATACTGTACATAAAATATCAAAAAGTACAGTAAATATATTTTCTATACAATACATAAATTATCAAAAATTATACCAAATGTATATTATATACTGTAAATAAAATATCAAAAAGTACAGTAAATATATATTACACACTGTATGTAAAATACCAAAAACTACACCAATTATATATTACATAATTTTCATAATGTATCAAATGTACAGCAAATACATATTATATACTGTACATAAAATATCAAAAAGAACAGTAAATATATTTTATATACTGTACAAAAAATATCAAAAATTATACCAAGTGTATATTATATACTGTAAATAAAATATCAAAAATTACTCTAAGTATATATTACACACTGTATGTAAAATATCAAAAACTACACCAATTATATATTATATAATTTACATAATATATCAAAAGTACACCAAATACATTTTATATACTGTACATAAAATATCAAAAACTACAGTAAATATATTTCATATATTGTACATATAATATTACCTAAAAGTACACCAAATACATATTATATATGGTAAATAAAATATCAAAAAGTACAGTAAATATATATTACATACTCTAAATAAAATATCAAAAAGTACACCAAATATGTATTATATATACTGTAAATAAACTACCAAAAAATACAGTAATTATATTTTATATACTGTACATAAAATATCACAAACTACACCCAATATATATTATATACAGTAAATAAAATATCAAAAATTAGAGAAAATATATTTTACATACTGTACACATAATATTGTTTAAAACACAACAAAAATGTATTTTACATTGAAATAATATATCAAAAGGTAGAGTAAATATATATCACCTACAGTACATAAAATATAAAAAAGTACACTAAATATATATTATATACTGTACATAAAATATCAAAAAGTACAGTAAATATATTTTATATACTGTACGTAAAATATCAAAAATTATACCAAATGTATATCATATACTGTAAATAAAATATCAAAAAGTACAGTAAATATATATTACACACTGTATGTAAAATATCAAAAACTACACCAATTATATATTATATAATTTTCATAATATATCAAAAGTACAGCAAATACATATTATATACTGTACATAAAATATCAAAAAGTACACTAAATATATTTTATATACTGTACATAAAATATCAAAAATTTTACCAAATGTATATTATATACTGTAAAAAATATCAAAAAATACAGTAAATATATATTACACACTGTATGTAAAATATCAAAAACTACACCAATTATACATTATATAAGTTACATAATATATCAAAAGTACACCAAATAAATATTATATACTGTACATAAAATATCAAAAAGTACAGTAAATATATTTCATATATTGTACATATAATATTATCTAAAAGTACACCAAATACATATTATATACGGTAAATAAAATATCAAAAAGTACAGTAAATGTATATTACATACTGTACATAAAATATCAAAAAGTACACCAAATATGTATGATATATACTGTAAATATACTATCAAAAAATACAGGAATTATATTTTATATACTGTACATAAAAAATCAAAAACTACACACAATATATAATATACAGTAAATAAAATATCAAAAATTAGAGTAAATATATTTTACATACTGTACACATAATATTGTTTAAAACACACCAAAATTGTATTTTACACTGAAATAATATATCAAAAGGTAGAGTAAATATATATCACATACAGTATATAAAATATAAAAAAGTACACTAAACATATATTATCTATTGTACATAAAATATCAAAATGTACAGTAAATATATTTTATCTACTGTACATAAAATATCAAAAATTATACCAAATGTATATTATATACTGTAAATAAAATATCAAAATCTACTGTAAATATATATTACACACTGTATGTAAAATATCAAAAACTACACCAATTATATATTATATAATTTACATAATATATCAAAAGTACACCAAATACATATTATATACTGTACATAAAATATCAAAAAGTACAGTAAATAGATTTCATATATTGTACATATAATATTATCTAAAAGTACACCAAATACATATTATATACTGTAAATCAAATATCAAAAAGTACAGTAAATATATATTACATACTGTACATAAAATATCAAAAAGTACAACAAATATGTATTATATATACTGTAAATAAACTACCAAAAAATACAGTAATTATATTTTATATACTGTACATAAAATATCACAAAGTACACCCAATATATATTATATACAGTAAATAAAATATCAAAAATTAGAGTAAATATATTTTACATACTGTACACATAATATTGTTTAAAACACACCAAAAATGTATTTTACACTGAAATAATATATTGAAAGGTAGAGTAAATATATATCACATACAGTACATAAAATATAAAAATGTACACTAAATATATATTATGTACTGTACATAAAATAGCAAAAATTACAGTAAATATATTTTATATACTGTACACAAAATATGAAAAATTATACCAAATGTATATTGTATAGTGTAAATAAAATATCAAAAAGCACAGTAAATATATATTACACACTGTTTGTAAAATATCAAAAACTACACAAATTATATATTATATAATTTACATAAAATATCAAATGTACACCAAATACATATTATATACTGTACATAAAATATCCAAAAGTACAGTAAATATATTTCATATATTGTACATATAATATTATCTAAAAGAACACAAATACATATTATATACAGTAAATAAAATATCAAAAAGTACAGTAAATATATATTACATTCTGCACATAAAATATCAGAAAGTACACCAAATATGTATTATATATACTGTACATAAACTATCAAAAACTACAGTTATTATATTTTATATACTGTACATAAAATATCAAAAAGTACACCCAATACATATTATATGCAGCAAATAAAATATCAAAAATTAGAGTAAATAGATTTTACATACTGTAAACATAATGTTGTTTAAAACACACCAAAAATGTATTTTACACTGAAATAAAATATCAAAATATACAGTAAATATAAATCACATACAGTACATAAAATATAAAAAGTACACTAAATATATATTATATACTGTACATAAAATATCAAAAAGAACAGTATATATATTTTATATACTGTACATAAAAAATCTAAAATTATACCACATGTATATTATATACTGTAAATAAATTATCAAAAATTACTGTAAATATATATTACACACTGTATGTAAAATATCAAAAACTACACCAGTTATATATTATATAATTTACATAAAATATCAAAAGTACACCAAATACATATTATATACTGTATATAAAATATCAAAGAGTACAGTAAATATATTTCATATATTGTACATATAATATTATTTTAAAGTACACCAAATACATATTATATACTGTAAATAAAATATCAAAAAGTACAGTAAATATATATTACTTACTCTACATAAAATAACAGAAAGTACACCAAATATGTATTATATATACTGTAAATAAACTATCAAAAAATACAGTAATTTTATTTTATATACTGTACATAAAATATCAAAAATTACACCCAATATATATTATATACAGTAAATAAAATATCAAAGATTACAGTAAATATATTTTACATACTGTACACATAATATTGTTTAAAACACACCAAAAATGTATTTTACACTGAAATAATATATCGAAAGGTAGAGTAAATATATATCACATACAGTACATAAAATATAAAAATGTACACTAAATATATATTATATGCTGTAGATAAAATAGCAAAAATTACAATAAATATATTTTATATACTGTACATAAAGTATCAAAAATTATACCAAATGTATCTTGTATACTGTAAATAAAATATCAAAAAGTACAGTAAATATATATTACACACAGTACGTAAAATATCAAAAACTACACCAATTATATATTATATAATTTTCATAATATATCAAAAGTACACCAAATACATATTATATACTGTACATAAAATATCAAAAAGTACCGTAAATATATTTTACATACTGTAGATAAAATATCAAAAATTATACCAAATGTATATTATATACTGTAAATAAAATATCAAAAAGTACAGTAAATATATATTACACACTGTATGTAAAATATCAAAAACTACACCAATTATATATTATATAATTTACATAATATATCAAAAGTACACCAAATACATATTATATACTGTACATAAAATATCAAAAAGTACAGTAAATATATTTCATATATTGTGCATATAATATTATCTAAAAGTACACCAAATACATATTATATACTGTAAATAAAATATCGAAAAGTACAGTAAATGTGTATTACATACTGCACATAAAATATCAAAAAGTACAACAAATATGTATTATATATACTGTAAATAAACTATCAAAAAACACAGTAATTATATTTTATATACTGTACATAAAATATCAAAAACTACACACAATATATATTATATACAGTAAATCAAATATCAAAAATTAGAGTAAATATATATTACATACTGTACACATAATATTGTTTAAAACACACCAAAAATGTATTTTACACTGAAATAATATATCAAAAGGTAGAGGAAATATATATCACATACAGTATATAAAATATAAAAAAGTACACTAAACATATATTATCTACTGTACATAAAATATCAAAAAGTACAGTAAATATATTTTAAATACTGTACATAAAATATCAAAAATTATTCCAAATGTATATTATATACTGTAAATAAAATATCAAAAACTACTGTAAATATATATTACACACTGTATGTAAAATATCAAAAACTACACCAATTATATATTATATAATTTACATAATATATCAAAAGTACACCAAATACATATTATATACTGTACATAAAACATCAAAAAGTACAGTAAATATATTTCATATATTGTACATATAATATTATCTAAAAGTACACCAAATACATATTATATACTGTAAATAAAATATCAAAAAGTACAGTAAATATATATTACATACTGTACATAAAATATCAAAAAGTACAACAAATATGTATTATATATACTGTAAATAAACTATCAAAAAATACAGTAATTATATCTTATATACTGTACATAAAATATCACAAATTACACCCAATATATATTATATACAGTAAATAAAATATCAAAAATTAGTGTAAATATATTTTACATACTGTACACATAATATTGTTTAAAACACACCAAAAATGTATTTTACACTGAAATAATGTATCGAAAGGTAGAGTAAATATATATCACATACAGTACATAAAATATAAAAATGTACACTAAATATATATTATATACTGTACATAAAATATCAAAAATTACAGTAAATATATTTTTTATACTGTGCACAAAATATGAAAAATTATACCAAATGTATATTGTATACTGTAAATAAAATATCAAAAAGCACAGTAAATATATATTACACACTGTTTGTAAACTATCAAAAACTACACCAATTATATATTATATAATTTACATAAAATATCAAAAGTACACCAAATACATATTATATACTGTACATAAAATATCCAAAAGTACAGTAAATATATTTCATATATTGTACATATAATATTATCTAAAAGAACACCAAATACATATTATATACTGTAAATAAAATATCAAAAAGTACAGTAAATATATATTACATTCTGCACATAAAATATCAGAAAGTACACCAAATATGTATTATATATACTGTAAATAAACTATCAAAAACTGCAGTTATTATATTTTATATACTGTACATAAAATATCAAAAAGTACACCCAATATATATTATATGCAGCAAATAAAATATCAAAAATTAGAGTAAATAGATTTTACATACTGTAAACATAATATCGTTTAAAACACACCAAAAATGTATTTTACACTGAAATAAAATATCAAAAGGTACAGTAAATATAAATCACATACAGTACATAAAATATAAAAAAGTACACTAAATATATATTATATACTGTACATAAAATATCAAAAAGAACAGTATATATATTTTATATACTGTACATAAAAAATCTAAAATTATACCACATGTATATTATATACTGTAAATAAAATATCAAAAATTACTGTAAATATATATTACACACTCTATGTAAAATATCAAAAACTACACCAGTTATATATTATATAATTTACATAAAATATCACAAGTACACCATATACATATTATATACTGTACATAAAATATCAAAAAGTACAGTAAATATATTTCATATATTGTACATATAATATTATCTTAAAGTACACCAAATACATATTATATACTGTAAATAAAATATTAAAAAGTACACTAAATATATATTACTTACTCTACATAAAATATCAGAAAGTACACCAAATATGTATTATATATACTGTAAATAAACTATCAAAAAATACAGTAATTATATTTTATATACTGTACATAAAATATCACAAAGTACACCCAATATATATTATATACAGTAAATAATATATCAAAAATTAGAGTAAATATATTTCACATGCTGTACATATATTGTTTAAAACACACCAAAAATGTATTTTACACTGAAATAATATATCAAAAGGTAGAGTAAATATATATCACATACAGTACATAAAATATAAAAAAGTACACTAAATATATATTATATACTGTACATAAAATATCGAAAATACAGTAAATATATATTATATAATGTACATAAAATATCAAAAATTATACCAAATGTATATTATATACTGTAAATAAAATATCAAAAAGTACAGTAAATATATATTACACACTGTATCAAAAACTACACCAATTAAATACTCTATAATTTACATAATATATCAAAAGTACACCAAATACATATTATATACTGTACATCAAATATCAAAATGTACAATAAATATATTTTATATACTGTACATAAAATATCAAAAATTATACCGAATGTATATTGTAAACTGTAAATAAAATATCAAAAAGTACAGTAAATATTTATTACTCAATGTATGTTAAATATCAAAAACTACACCAATTATATATTATATAACTTACATAAATTATCAAAAATACAACAAATACATATTATATACTGTACATAAAATATCAAAAAGCACAGTAAATATATTTCATATATTGTACATATAATATTATCTAAAAGTACACCAAATACATATTATATACTGTAAATAAAATATCAAAATTACAGTAAATATATATTACATACTGTACATAAAATATCAGAACGTACACCAAATATGTATTATATATACTGTAAATATACTATCAAAAAATTCAGTAATTATATTTTATACACTGTACATAAAATATCAAAAAGTACACCCAATATATATTATATACAGTAAATAAAATATCAAAAATTAGAGTAAATATATTTTACATACTGTACACATAATATTGTTTAAAACACACCAAAAATGAATTTTACACTGAAATAAAATATCAAAAGTTAGAGTAAATATATATCACATACAGTACATAAAACATAAAAAAGTACACTAAATATATATTATATACTGTACATAAAATATCAAAAAGTACAGTAAATATATTTTATATACTGTACATAAAATATCAGAAATTATAACAAATGTATATTATATACTGTAAATAAAATATCAAAATATACAGTAAATATATATTACACACTGTATGCCAAATATCAAAAACAACACCAATTATATATTATATAATTTACATAATATATAAAAACTACACCAAATACATATTATATACTGTACATAAAATATCAAAAAGTACAGTAAATATATTTCATATATTGTATATATAATATTATCTAAAAGTACACAAAATACATATTATATACTGTAAATAAAATATCAAAATTACAGTAAATATATATTACATACTGTACATAAAATATCAAAAAGTACACCAAATATGTATTATATATACTGTAAAAAAATATCAAAAAATACAGTAATTATATTTTATATACTGTACATAAAATATCACAAAGTACACCCAATATATATTATATACAGTAAATAAAATATCAAAAATTAGAGTAAATATATTTTACATACTGTACACATAGTATTGTTTAAAACACAACAAAAATGTATTTTACACTGAAATAATATATCAAAAGGTAGAGTAAATATATATCACATACAGTACATAAAATATAAAAAAGTACACTAAATATATATTATATACTGTACATAAAATATCAAAAAGTACAGTAAATATATTTTATATACTGTACATAAAATATTAAAAATTATACCAAATGTATAGTATATACTGTAAATAAAATATCGAAAGGTACAGTAAATATATATTACACACTGTATGTAAAATATCAAAAACAACAACAATTATATATTATATAATTTACATAATATATCAAAAGTACACCAAATACATATTATATACTGTACATAAAATATCAAAAAGTACAGTAAATATATTTCATATATTGTACAAATAATATTATCTAAAAGTACACCAAATACATATTATATACGGTAAATAAAATATCAAAAAGTACAGTAAATATATATTACATACTGTACATAATATATCAAAAAGTACACCAAATATCTATTATATATACTGTAAATATACTATCAAAAAATACAGTAATTTTATTTTTTATACTGTACATAAAATATCACAAACTACACCCAATATATATTATATACAGTAAATAAAATATCAAAAATTGGAGGAAATATATTTTACATACTGTACACATAATATTGTTTAAAACACAACAAAAATGTATTTTACACTGAAATAATATATCAAAAGGTAGAGTAAACATATATCACATACAGTACATAAAATATAAAAAAGTACACTAAATATATATTATATACTGTACATAAAATATCAAAAAGTACAGTAAATATATTTGATGTACTGTACGTAAAATATCAAAAATTATACCAAATGTATATTATATACTGTAAATAAAATATCGAAAAGTACAGTAAATATATATTACACACTGTATGAAAAATAGCAAAAACTACACCAATTATATATTATATAATTTACATAAAATATCAAAGTACACCAAATATATATTATATACTGTACATAAAATATCAAAAAGTACAGTAAATATACTTCATATATTGTACATATAATATTATCTAAAAGTACACAAAATACATATTATATACTGTAAATAAAATATCAAAATTACAGTAAATATATATTACATACTGTACAGAAAATATCAGAACGTACACCAAATATGTATTATATATACTGTAAATATACTATCAAAAAATTCAGTAATCATATTTTATATACTGTACATAAAATATCACAAAGTACACCCAATATATATTATATACAGTAAATAAAATATCAAAAATTAGAGTAAATATATTTTACATACTGTACACATAATATTGTTTAAAACACACCAAAAATGTATTTTACACTGAAATAAAATATCAAAAGTTAGAGTAAATATATATCACATACAGTACATAAAACATAAAAAAGAACACTAAATATATATTATATACTGTACATAAAATATCAAAAAGTACAGTAAATATATTTTATATACTGTTCATAAAATATCAAAAATTATACTAAATGTATATTATATACTGTAAATAAAATATCAAAAGGTACAGTAAATATATATTACACACTGTATGTAAAATATCAAAAACAACACCAATTATATATTATATAATTTACATAATATATCAAAAGTACACCAAATACATATTATATACTGTACATAAAATATCAAAAGGTACAGTAAATACATTTCATATATTGTACATATAATATTATCTAAAAGTACACCAAATACATATTATATACGGTAAATAAAATATCAAAAAGTACAGTAAATATATATTACATACTGTACATAAAATATCAAAAAGTACACCAAATATGTCTTATATATACTGTAAATAAACTATCAAAAAATACAGTAATTATATTTTATATACTGTACATAAAATATCAGAAACTACACCCAATATATATTATATACAGTAAATAAAATATCAAAAATTAGAGTAAATATATTTTACATACTGTACACATAATATTGTTTAAAACACAACAAAAATGTATTTTACACTGAAATACTATATCAAAAGTTAGAGTAAATATATATCACATACAGTACATAAAATATAAAAAAGTACACTAAATATATATTATATACTGTACATAAAATATCAAAAAGTACAGTAAATATATTTTATATACTGTACGTAAAATATCAAAAATTATACCAAATGTATATTATATACTGTAAATAAAATAGCAAAAAGTACAGTAAATATATATTACACACTATGTAAAATATCAAAAACTACACCAATTATTTATTATATAATTTTCATAATATATCAAAAGTACAGCAAATACATATTATATACTGTACATAAAATATCAAAAAGTACACTAAATATATTTTATATACTGTACATAAAATATCAAAAATTATACCAAATGTATATTATACACTGTAAAAAATATCAAAAAGTACAGTAAATATATATTACACACTGTATGTAAAATATCAAAAACTACACCAATTATATATTATATAATTTACATAATATATCAAAAGTACACCAAATACATATTATATACTGTACATAAAATATCAAAAAGTACAGTAAATATATTTCATATATTGTATATATAATATTATGTAAAACTACACAAAATACATATTATATACTGTAAATAAAATACCAAAAAGTACAGTAAACATATATTACATACTGTACATAAAATATCAGAAAGTACACCAAATATGTATTATATATATTGTAAATATACTATCAAAAAATACAGTAATTATATTTTATATACTGTAGATAAAATATCAAAAAGTACACCCTATATATATTACATAGAGTAAATAAAATATCAAAAATTAGAGTAAATATATTTTACATACTGTACACATAATATTGTTTAAAAAACAACAAAAATATATTTTACACTGAAATAATATATCAAAAGGTAGAGTAAATATATATCACATACAGTACATAAAATATAAAAACGTACACTAAATATATATTATATACTGTACGTAAAATATCAAAAAGTACAGTAAATATATTTTATATACTATACATAAAATATCAAAAATTATACCAGATGTATATTATATACTGTAAATAAAATATCAAAAGGAACAGTAAATATATATTACACTCTGTATGTAAAATATCAAAAACTACAACAATTATATATTATATAATTTACATAATATATCAGAAGTACACCAAATACATTTTATATACTGTACATAAAATATCAAAAAGTACACCAAATATGTATGATATATACTGTAAATATACTATCAAAAAATACAGTAATTATATTTTATATACTGTACATAAAATATCACAAACTACACCCAGTATATATTATATACAGTAAATAAAATATCAAAAATTAGAGTAAATATATTTTACATACTGTACACATAATATTGTTTAAAACACAACAGAAATGTATTTTACACTGAAATAATATATCAAAAGGTAGAGTAAATATATATCACATACAGTACATAAAATATAAAAAAGTACACTAAATATATATTATTTACTGTACATAAAATATCAAAAAGTACAGTAAATATATTTGATATACTGTACGTAAAATATCAAAAATTATACCAAATGTATATTATATACTGTAAATAAAATATCAAAAAGTACAGTAAATATATATTACACACTGTTTGTAAAATATCAAAAACTACACCAATTATATATTATATAGTTTACATAAATTATCCAAGGTACAACAAATACATGTTATATACTGTACATAAAATATCAAATAGTACAGTGAATATATTTCATATATTGTATATTTAATATTATCTAAAAGTACACCAAATACATATTATATATGGTAAATAAAATATCAAAAAGTACAGTAAATATATACTACATACTGTACATAAAATATCAGAAAGTACACCAAATATGTATTATATATACTGTAAATAAACTATCAAAAAACAGTAATTATATTTTATATACTGTACATAAAATATCAAAAAGTACACCCAATATATGTTATATACAGTAAATAAAACATCAAAAATTAGATTAAATATATTTTACATACTGTACACAAAATATTGTTTAAAACACACCAAAAATGTATTTTACACTGAAATAATATATCAAAAGGTAGAGTAAATATACATCACATACAGTACATAAAATATAAAAAAGTACACTAAATATATATTATATACTGTACATAAAATATCAAAAATACAGTAAATATATTTTATATACTGTACATAAAATATCAAAAATTATACCAAATGTATATTATATACTGTAAATAAAATATCAAAAAGTACAGTAAATATATATTACACACTGTATCAAAAAATACACCAATTATATATTATATAATTACCATAATATATCAAAAGTACACCAAATACATATTATATACTGTACATAAAATATCAAAAAGTACAGTAAATATATTTCATATATTGTACATATAATATTATCTAAAAGTACACCAAATACATATTATATACTGTAAATAAAATATCAAAAAGTACAGTAAATATATATTACACACCGTATGTAAAATATCAAAAACTACACCAATTATATATTATATAATTTACATAAAATATCAAAAGTACACCAAATATATATTATATACTGTACATAAAATATCAAAAATTACAGTAAATATATTTTATATACTGTACATAAAATATCAAAAATTATACCAAATGTATATTATATACTGTAAATAAAATATCAAAAGGTACAGTAAATATATATTACACACTGTATGTAAAATATCAAAAACAACACCAATTATATATTATATAATTTACATAATATATCAAAAGTACACCAGATACATATTATATACTGTACATAAAATATCAAAAAGTACAGTAAATATATTTCATATATTGTACATATAATATTATCTAAAAGTACACCAAATACATATTATATACGGTAAATAAAATATGAAAAAGTACAGTAAATATATATTATATACTGTACATAAAATATCAAAAAGTACACCAAATATGTATTATATATACTGTAAATAAACTATCAAAAAATACAGTAATTATATTTTATATACTGTACATAAAATATCACAAACTACACCCAATATATATTGTATACATTAAATAAATATCAAAAATTAGAGTAAATATATTTTACATACTGTACACATAAGATTGTTTAAAACACAACAAAAATGTATTTTACACTGAAATAATATATCAAAAGTTAGAGTAAATATATATCACATACAGTACATAAAATATAAAAAAGTACCCTAAATATATATTATATACTGTACATAAAATATCAAAAAGAACAGTAAATATATTTTATATACTGTACAAAAAATATCGAAAATTATACCAAATGTATATTATATACAGTAAATAAAATATGAAAAATTACTGTAAATATATATTACACACTGTATATAAAATATCAAAAACTACAACAATTATATATTATATAATTTACATAATATATCAGAAGTACACCAAATACATTTTATATACTCTACATAAAATATCAAAAAGTACAGTAAATATATTTCATTTATTTTACATATAATATTATCTAAAAGTACACCAAATACATATTATATACGGTAAATAAAATATCAAAAAGTACAGTAAATATATATTACATACTGTACATAAAATATCAAAAAGTACACCAAATATGTATTATATATTCTGTAAATATACTATCAAAAAATACAGTAATTATATTTTATATACTGTACATAAAATATCACAAACTACACCCAATATATATTATATACAGTAAATAAAATATCAAAAATTGGAGTAAATATATTTTACATACTGTACACATAATATTGTTTAAAACACAACAAAAATGTATTTTACACTGAAATAATATATCAAAAGTTAGAGTACATATATATCACATACACTACATAAAATATAAAAAAGTACACTAAATATATATTATATACTGTTCATAAAATATCAAAAAGTACAGTAAATATATTTTATATACAATACATAAAATATCAAAAATTATACCAAATGTATATTATATACTGTAAATAAAATATCAAAAAGTACAGAAAATATATATTACACACTGTATGTGAAATATCAAAAACTACACCAATTATATATTACATAATTTTCATAATATATCAAAAGTACAGCAAATACATATTATATACTGTACATAAAATATCAAAAAGAACAGTAAATATATTTTATATACTGTACAAAAAATATCAAAATTATACCAAATGTATATTATATACTGTAAATAAAATATCAAAAATTAATGTAAATAAATATTACACACTGTATGTATAATATCAAAAACTACACCAATTATATATTATATAATTTACATAATATATCAAAAGTACACCTAATACATATTATATACTGTACATAAAATATCAAAAAGTACAGTAAATATATTTCATATATTGTACATATGATATTATCTAAAACTACACAAAATACATATTATATACTGTAAATAAAATACCAAAAAGTACAGTAAATATATATTACATACTGTACATAAAATATCAGAAAGTACAGCAAATATATATTATATATACTGTAAATATACTATCAAAAAATACAGTAATTATATTTTATATACTGTACATAAAATATCACAAACTACACCCAATATATATTATAAACCGTACATAAAATATCAAAAATTAGAGTAAATATATTTTACATAGTGTACATAAAATATCAAACATTATACCAAATGTATACTATATACTGTAAATAAAATATCAGAAAATACACTAAATATATATTACACACAGTATGTAAAATATCAAAAGCTACACCAATTATGTATTATATAATTTTCATAATATATCAAAAGTACACCAAATACATATTATATACTGTACATAAAATATCAAAAAGTACACTAAATATATTTTATATACTGTACATAAAATATCAAAAGTTATACCAAATGTATATTATATACTGTAAATAAAATATCAAAAAGTACAGTAAATATATATTACACACCCTATGTAAAATATCAAAAACTACACCAATTATGTATCATATAATTTACATAATATATCAAAAGTACACCAAATACATATTATATACTATACATAAAATATCAAAAGGTACAGTAAATATATTTCATATATTATACATATAATATTATCTAAAAGTACACCAAATACACATTATATACTGTAAATAAAATATCAAAAAATACAGTATATATATATTACATACTGTACATAAAATGTCAAAAAGTACACCAAATATGTATTCTATATACTGTAAATAAACTATCAAAAATACAGTAATTACATTTTATATACTGTACATAAAATATCACAAACTACACCAAATATATATTATATACAGTAAATAAAATAACAAAAATTAGAGTAAATATATTTTACATACTGTACACAAAATATTGTTTAAAACACACCAAAAATGTATTTTACACTGAAATAATATATCAAAAGGTAGAGTAAATATATATCACATACAGTACATAAAATATAAAAAAGTACACTAAATATATATTATATACTGTACATAAAATATCAAAAATACAGTAAATATATTTTATATACTGTACATAAAATATCAAAAATTATACCAAATGTATATTATATACTGTAAATAAAATATCAAAAAGTACAGTAAATATATGTTACACACTGTATCAAAAAATGCAACAATTATATATTATATAATTTCAATAATATATCAAAAGTACACCAAATACATATTATATACTGTACATAAAATATCAAAAAGTACAGTAAATATATTTCATATATTGTACATATAATATTATCTAAAAGTACACCAAATACATATTATATACTGTAAATAAAATATCAAAAAGTACAGTAAATATATATTACACACCGTATGTAAAATATCAAAAACTACACCAATTATATATTATATAATTTACATAAAATATCAAAAGTACACCAAATATATATTATATACTGTACATAAAATATCAAAAATTACAGTAAATATATTTTATATACTGTACATAAAATATCAAAAATTATACCAAATGTATATTATATACTGTAAATAAAATATCGAAAGGTAGAGTAAATATATATTACACACTGTATGTAAAATATCAAAAACAACACCAATTATATATTATATAATTTACATAATATATCAAATGTACACCAAATACATATTATATACTGTACATAAAATATCAAAAAGTACAGTAGATACATTTCATATATTGTACATATAATATTATCTAAAAGTACACCAAATACATATTATATACGGTAAATAAAATATCAAAAATTACAGTAAATATATATTACATACTGTACATAAAATATCAAAGAGTACACCAAATATCTATTATATATACTGTAAATAAACTATCAAAAAATACAGTAATTACATTTTATATACTGTACATAAAATATCAGAAACTACACCCAATATATATTATATACAGTAAATAAAATATCAAAAATTAGAGTAAATATATTTTACATACTGTACACATAATAGTGTTTAAAACACAACAAAAATATATTTTACACTGAAATAATATATCAAAAGTTAGAGTAAATATATATCACATACACTACATAAAATATAAAAAAGTACACTAAATATATATTATATACTGTACATAAAATATCAAAAAGTACAGTAAATATATTTTATATACAATACATAAAATATCAAAAATTATACCAAATGTATATTATATACTGTAAATAAAATATCAAAAAGTACAGTAAATATATATTACACACTGTATGTAAAATATCAAAAACTACACCAATTATATATTACATAATTTTCATAATATATCAAAAGTACAGCAAATACATATTATATACTGTACATAAAATATCAAAAAGAACAGTAAATATATTTTATATACTGTACAAAAAATATCAAAATTATACCAAATGTATATTATATACTGTAAATAAAATATCAAAAATTAATGTAAATAAATATTACACACTGTATGTATAATATCAAAACCTACACCAATTATATATTATATAATTTACATCATATATCAAAAGTAGACCAAATACATATTATATACTGTACATAAAATATCAAAAAGTACAGTAAATATATTTCATATATTGTACATATAATATTATCTAAAAGTACACCAAATACATATTATATACGGCAAATAAAATATCGAAAAGTACAGTAAATATATATTACATACTGTACATAAAATTTCAAAAAGTACACCAAATATGTATTATATATACTGTAAATATACTATCAAAAATACAGTAATTATATTTTATATACTGTACATAAAATATAAAAAGTACACACAATATATATTATATACATAAATAAAATATCAAAAATTAGAGTAAATATATTTTACATACTGTACACATAATATTGTTTAAAACACACCAAAAATGTATTTTACACTGAAATAATAATCAAAAGGTAGAGTAAATATATATCACATACAGTACATAAAATATAAAAATGTACACTAAATATATATTATATACTGTACATAAAATATCAAAAAGAACAGTTAATATATTTTATATACTGTACAAAAAATATGAAAAATTATACCAAATGTATATTATATACTGTAAATAAAATATCAAAAATTACTGTAAATATATATTACACACTGTATGTAAAATATCAAAAACTCCAGCAATTATATATTATATAATTTCCATAAAATTTCAAAAGTACACCAAATACATATTATATAGTGTACATAAAATATCAAAAAGTACAGTAAATATATTTCATATATTGTACATATGATATTATCTAAAACTACACAAAATACATATTATATACTATAAATAAAATACCAAAAAGTACAGTAAATATATATTACATGCTGTACACAAAATATCAGAAAGTACAGCAAATATGTATAATATATACGGTAAATATACTAACAAAAAATACAGTAATTATATTTTATATACTGTACATAAAATATCAAAAAGTACACCCAATATATATTATATACAGTAAATAAAATATCAAAAATTAGAGTAAATATATTTTACATACTGTACACATAATATGGTTTAAAACACACCAAAAATATATTTTACACTGAAATAATATATCAAAAGCTAGAGTAAATATATATCACATACAGTACATAAAATATAAAAAAGTACACTATATATATATTATATACTGTACATAAAATATCAAAAAGAACAGTAAATAGATTTCATATATTGTACATATAATATTATCTAAAAGTACACCAAATACATATTATATACTGTAAATAAAATATCAAAAAGTACAGTAAATATATATTACATACTGTACATAAAATATCAAAAAGTACAACAAATATGTATTATATATACTGTAAATAAACTATCAAAAAATACAGTAATTATATCTTATATAGTGTACATTAAATATCACAAAGTACACCCAATATATATTATATACAGTAAATAAAATATCAAAAATTAGAGTAAATATATTTTACATACTGTACACATAATATTGTTTAAAACACACCAAAAATGTATTTTACACTGAAATAATGTATCGAAAGGTAGAGTAAATATATATCACATACAGTACATAAAATATAAAAATGTACACTAAATATATATTATATACTGTACATAAAATATAAAAATTACAGTAAATATATTTTATATACTGTACACAAAATATGAAAAATTATACCAAATGTATATTGTATACTGTAAATAAAATATCAAAAAGCACAGTAAATATATATTACACACTGTTTGTAAACTATCAAAAACTACACCAATTATATATTATATAATTTACATAAAATATCAAAAGTACACCAAATACATATTATATACTGTACATAAAATATCCAAAAGTACAGTAAATATATTTCATATATTGTACATATAATATTATCTAAAAGAACACCAAATACATATTATATACTGTAAATAAAATATCAAAAAGTACAGTAAATATATATTACATTCTGCACATAAAATATCAGAAAGTACACCAAATATGTATTATATATACTGTAAATAAACTATCAAAAACTACAGTTATTATATTTTATATACTGTACATAAAATAACAAAAAGTGCACCCAATACATATTATATGCAGCAAATAAAATATCAAAAATTAGAGTAAATAGATTTTACATACTGTAAACATAATATTGTTTAAAACACACCAAAAATGTATTTCACACTGAAATAAAATATCAAAAGATACAGTAAATATGAATCACATACAGTACATAAAATATAAAAAAGTACACTAAATATATATTATATACTGTACATAAAATATCAAAAAGAACAGTATATATATTTTATATACTGTACATAAAAAATCTAAAATTATACCACATGTATATTATATACTGTAAATAAAATATCAAAAATTACTGTAAATATATATTACACACTCTATGTAAAATATCAAAAACTACACCAGTTATATATTATATAATTTACATAAAATATCACAAGTACACCATATACATATTATATACTGTACATAAAATATCAAAAAGTACAGTAAATATATTTCATATATTGTACATATAATATTATCTTAAAGTACACCAAATACATATTATATACTGTAAATAAAATATCAAAAAGTACACTAAATATATATTACTTACTCTACATAAAATATCAGAAAGTACACCAAATATGTATTGTATATACTGTAAATAAACTATCAAAAAATACAGTAATTATATTTTATATACTGTACATAAAATATCAAAAATTACACCCAATATATATTATATACAGTAAATAAAATATCAAAAATTAGAGTAAATATATTTTACATACTGTACACATAATATTGTTTAAAACACACCAAAAATGTATTTTACACTGAAATAATATATCGAAAGGTAGAGTAAATATATATCACATACAGTACATAAAATATAAGAATGTACACTAAATATATATTATATACTGTAGATAAAATAGCAAAAATTACAGTAAATATATTTTATATACTGTACATAAAATATCAAAAATTATACCAAATGTATATTGCATACTGTAAATAAAATATCGAAAAGTACAGTAAATATATATTACACACAGTACGTAAAATATCAAAAACTACACCAATTATATATTATATAATTTTCATAAAATATCAAAAGTACACCAAATACATATTATATACTGTACATAAAATATCAAAAACTACCGTAAATATATTTTACATACTGTACATTAAATATCAAAAATTATACCAAATGTATATTATATACTGTAAATAAAATATCAAAAAGTACAGTAAATACATATTACACACTGTATGTAAAATATCAAATACTACACCAATTATATATTATATAATTTACATAATATATCAAAAGTACACCAAATACATATTATATACTGTACATAAAATATCAAAAAGTACAGTAAATATATTTCATATATTGTACATATAATATTATTTAAAGTACACCAAATACATATTATATACTGTAAATAAAATATCAAAGAATTCAGTAAATATATATTACATACTGTACATAAAATATCAGAAAGCACACCAAATATGTATTATACATATTGTAAATAAACTATCAAAAAATACAGTAATTATATTTTATATACTGTACATAAAATATCGAAAAGTACACCAAATATGTATTATATACAGTAAATAAAATATCAAAAATTAGAGTAAATATATTTTACATACTGTACACATAATATTGTTTAAAACACACCAAAAATGTATTTTACACTGAAATAATATATCAAAAGGTAGAGTAAATATATATCACATACTGTACATAAAATATAAAAAAGTACACTAAATATATATTATATACTGTACATAAAATATCAAAACGTACAGGAAATATATTTTATATAATGTACATAAAATATCAAAAATTATACCAAAGGTGTATTATATACTGTAAATAAAATATCAAATGTTACAGTAAATATATATTACACATTGTATGTAAAATGTCAAAAACTACACCAATTATATATAATCTAATTTACATAATATACCAAAAGTACACCAAATACATATTATATACTGTACATAAAATATCAAAAAGTACACTAAATATATTTTATATACTGTACATAAAATATAAAAATTATACCAAATGTATATTATATACTGTAAATAAAATATCAAAAAGTACAGTAAATATTTATTACTCAATGTATGTAAAATATCAAAAACTACACCTATTATATTTTAAATAATTTACATAATACATCAAAAGTACACCAAATACATACTATATAGTGTACATAAAATATCAAAAAGTACAGTAAATATATTTCATATACTGTACATATAATATTATCTAAAAGTACACCAAATACATATTATATACTGTAAATAAAATATCAAAAAGTACAGTAAACATATATTACATACTGTACATAAAATATGAAAAAGTACACCAAATATGTTTTATATATACGGTAAATAAACTATCAAAAAATACAGCAATTATATTTTATATACTGTACATAAAATATCAAAAAGTACACCCAATATATATTATATACAGTAAATAAAATATCAAAAATTAGAATAAATATATTTTACATACTGTACACATAATATAGTTTAAAATACACCAAAAATGTATTTTACACTGAAATAATATATCAAAAGGTAGAGTAAATATATATCACATACAGTACATAAAATATAAAAAAGTACACTAAATATATATTATATATTGTACATAAAATATCAAAAAAACAGTAAATATATTTTATATACCAAACAAAAAATATCAAAAATTATACCAAATGTATATTATATACTGTAAATAAAATATCAAAAATTACTGTAAATATATATTACACACTGTATGTAAAATATCAAAAGCTACACCAATTATATATTATATAATTTTCATAATATATCAAAAGTACACCAAATACATATTATATACTGTACATAAAGTATCAAAAAGTACACTAAATATATATTATGTACTGTACATAAAATATCAAAAATTATACCAAATGTATATTATATACTGTAAATAAAATATCAATATGTACAGTAAATATTTATTACTCAATGTATGTAAAATATCAAAAACTTCACCAATTATATATTATATAATTTACATAAAATATCAAAAGTACCCCAAATACATATTATATACTGTACATAAAATATCAAAAAGTACAGTAAATATATTTCATATATTGTACATATAATATTATCTAAAAGTACAACAAATACATATTATATACTGTAAATAAAATATCAAAAAGTACAGTAAATATATATTACATTCTGCACATAAAATATCAAAAAGTACACCAAATATGTATTATATATGCTGTAAATAAACTATCAAAAAATACAGTAACTATATTTTATATACTGTACATAAAATATCAAAGAGTACACCCTATATATTATATACAGTAAATAAAATATCAAAAATTAGAGTAAATATATTTTACATACTGTACACATAATATTTTTTAAAACACACCAAAAATGTATTTTTCACTGAAATAATATATCAAAAGGTAGAGTAACTATATATCACATACAGTATATAAAATATAAAAAGTACACTAAATATATATTATATACTGTAAATAAAAT
This sequence comes from Pan troglodytes, assembly GCF_028858775.2. Classification (NCBI taxonomy): domain Eukaryota; kingdom Metazoa; phylum Chordata; class Mammalia; order Primates; family Hominidae; genus Pan; species Pan troglodytes. The sequence continues at coordinate 3,744,920 of NC_072420.2, read as the reverse complement.
ATCAAAAAGTACAGTAAATACATATTACACACTGTATGTAAAATATCAAAAACTACACCAATTATATATTATATAATTTTCATAATATATCAAAAGTACAGCAAATACATATTATATACTGTACATAAAATATCAAAAAGTACACTAAATATATTTTATATACTGTACATAAGATATCAAAAATTATACCAAATGTATATTATACACAGTAAAAAATATCAAAAAGTACAGTAAATATACATTACACACTGTATGTAAAATATCAAAAATTACACCAATTATATATTATATAATTTACATAAAATATCAAAAGTACACCAAATACATATTATATACTGTACATAAAATATCAAAAAGTACAGTAAATATATTTCATATATTGTACATATAATATTATCTAAAAGTACACGAAATACATATTATGTACTGTAAATAAAATTTCAAAAATTACAGTAAATATATATTACTTACTCTACATAAAATATCAGAAAGTACACCAAATATGTATTATATATACTGTAAATAATCAAAAAATACAGTAATTATATTTTATATACTGTACATAAAATATCAAAAAGTACACCCAATATATATTATATACAGTAAATAAAATATTAAAAATTAGAGTAAATATATTTTACATACTGTACACATAATATTGTTTAAAAAACAACAAAAATGTATTTTACACTGAAATAATATATCAAAAGTTAGAGTAAATATATATCACATACAGTACATAAAATATAAAGAAGTACACTAAATATATATTATATACTGTACATAAAATATCAAAAAGTACAGTAAATATATTTTATATACGCTACATAAAATATCAAACATTACACCAAATGTATATTATATACTGTAAATAAAATATCAAAAATTACTGTAAATATATATTACACACTGTACGTAAAATATCAAAAACTACACCAGTTATATATTATATAATTTACATAATATATCAAAAGTACACCAAATACATATTATATACTGTGCATAAAATATCAAAAAGCACACTAAATATATTTTATATACTGTACATAAAATATCAAAAATTATACCAAATGTATATTATATAGTGTAAATAAAATATCAAAAAGTACAGTAAATATATATTACACACTGTATGTAAAATATCAAAAACTACAACAATTATATATTATATAATTTACATAATATATCAGAAGTACACCAAATATATTTTATATACTGTACATAAAATATCAAAAAGTTCAGTAAATATATTTCATATATTGTACATATAATATTATCTAAAAGTACACCAAATACATATTATATACGGTAAATAAAATATCAAAAAGTACAGTAAATATATATTACATACTGTACATAAAATATCAAAAAGTACACCAAATATGTATTATATATACTGTAAATAAACTATCAAAAAATACAGTAATTATATTTTATATACTGTACATAAAATACCACAAACTACACCCAATATATATTATATACAGTAAATAAAATATCAATAATAAGAGTAAATATATTTTACATACTGTACACATAATATTGTTTAAAACAAAACAAAAATGTATTTTACACTGAAATAATATAACAAAAGTTAGAGTAAATATATATCACATACAGTACATAAAATATAAAAAAGTACACTAAAAAGATTTTATATACTGTACATAAAATATCAAAAAGAACAGTAAATATATTTTACATACTGTACAAAAAATATCAAAAATTATAACAAATGTATATTATATACTGTAAATAAAATATCAAAAATTACTGTAAATATATATTACACACTGTATGTAAAATATCAAAAACTACAACAATTATATATTATATAATTTACAAAATATATCAGAAGTACACCAAATACATTTTATATACTCTACATAAAATATCAAAAAGTACAGTAAATATATTTCATATATTGTACATATAATATTATCTAAAAGTACACCAAATACATATTATATACGGTAAATAAAATATCAAAAAGTACAGTAAATATATATTACATACTGTACATAAAATATCAAAAAGTACACCAAATATGTATTATATATACAGTAAATATACTATCAAAAAATACAGTAATTATATTTTATATACTGTACATAAAATATCACAAACTACACCCAATATATATTATATACAGTAAATAAAATATCAAAAATTGGAGTAAATATATTTTACATAGTGTACACATAATATTGTTTAAAACACAACAAAAATATATTTTACACTGAAATAATATACCAAAAGGTAGAGTAAATATATATCACATACAGTACATAAAATATAAAAAAGTACACTAAATATATATTATATACTGTACATAAAATATCAAAAAGTACAGTAAATATATATTACACACTGTATGTAAAATATCAAAAACTACACCAATTATATATTATATAATTTTCATAATATATCAAAACTACAGCAAATACATATTATATACTGTACATAAAATATCAAAAAGTACACTAAATATATTTTATATACTGTACATAAAATATCAAAAATTTTACCAAATGTATATTATATACTGTAGAAAATATCAAAAAGTACAGTAAATATATATTACACACTGTATGTAAAATATCAAAAACTACACCAATTATATATTATATAAGTTACATAATATATCAAAAGTACACCAAATACATATTATATACTGTACATAAAATATCAAAAAGTACAGTAAATATATTTCATATATTGTACATATAATATTATCTAAAACTACACAAAATACATATAATATACTGTAAATAAAATACCAAAAAGTACAGTAAATATATATTACATACTGTACATAAAACATCAGAAAGTACACCAAATATGTATTATATATATTGTAAATATACTATCAAAAAATACAGTAATTATATTTTATATACTGTACATAAAATATCAAAAAGTACACCCTATATATATTATATACAGTAAATAAAATATCAAAAATTAGGGTAAATATATTTTACTTACTGTACACATAATATTGTTTAAAACACACCAAAAATGTATTTTACACTGAAATAATACATCAAAAGGTAGAGTAAATATATATCACATACAGTACATAAAATATAAAAAAGGACACTAAATATATATTATATACTGTACATAAAATATCAAAAAGTACAGTAAATATATTTTATATACTGTACATAAAATATCAAAAATTATACCAAATGTATATTATATACTGTAAATAAAATATCAAAAGGTACAGTAAATATATATTACACACTGTATGTAAAATATCAAAAAAGACACCAATTATATATTATATAATTTACATAATATATCAAAAGTACACCAAATACATATTATATACTGTACATAAAATATCACAAAGTACAGTAAATATATTTCATATATTGTACATATAATATTATCTAAAAGTACACCAAATACATATTATATACGGTAAATAAAATATCAAAAAGTACAGTAAATATATATTACATACTGTACATAAAATATCAAAAAGTACACCAAATATGTATTATATATACTGTAAATATACTATCAAAAATTACAGTAATTATATTTTATATACTGTACATAAAATATCACAAACTACACCCAATATATATTATATACAGTAAATAAAATATCAAAAATTAGAGTAAATATATTTTACATACTGTACACATAATATTGTTTAAAACACAACAGAAATGTATTTTACACTGAAATAATATATCAAAAGTTAGAGTAAATATATATCACATACAGTACAAAAATATAAAAAAGTACACTAAATATATATTATATACTGTACATAAAATATCAAAAAGTACAGTAAATATATTTTATATACTATACATAAAATATCGAAAATTATACCAAATGTATATTATATACTGTAAATAAAATATCAAATAGTGCAGTAAATATATATTACACACTGTAAGTAAAATATCAAAAACTACACCAATTATATATTATATAATTTTCATAATATATCAAAAGTACAGCAAATACATATTATATACTGTACATAAAATATCAAAAAGTACACTAAATATAATTTATATTCTGTACATAAAATATCAAAAATTTTACCAAATGTATATTATATACTGTAAATAAAATATCAAAAAGTACAGTAAATATATATTACACACTGTATGTTAAATATCAAAAACTACACCAATTATATATTATATAATTTCCATAATATATCAATAGTACACCATTTACATATTATATACTGTACATAAAATATCAAAAGTACACTAAATATATTTCGTATATTGTACATATAATATTATCTAAAACTACACCAAATACATATTATATACTGTAAATAAAATATCAAAAAGTACAGTAAATATATATTACATACTGTACATAAAGTATCAAAAAGTACAACAAATATGTATTATATATACTGTAAATAAACTATCAAAAAATACAGTAACTATATTTAATATACTGTACATAAAATATCAAAAAGTACACCCTATATATTATATACAGGAAATAAAATATCAAAAATTAGAGTAAATATATTTTACATACTGTACACATAATATTGTTTATAACACACCAAAAATGTATTTTACTCTGAAATAATATATCAAAAGGTGGAGTAAATATATATCTCATACAGTACATAAAATATAAAAAACTACACTAAATATATATTATATATTGTACATAAAATATCAAAAATACAGTAAATATATTTTATATACTGTACATAAAATATCAAAAATTATACCAATTGTATTTTATATACTGTAAATAAAATATCAAAAAGTACAGTAAATACATATTACACACTGTATGTAAAATATCAAAAACTACACCAATTATATATTATATAATTTTCATAATATATCAAAAGTACAGCAAATACATATTATATACTGTACATAAAATATCAAAAAGTACACTAAATATATTTTATATACTGTACATAAGATATCAAAAATTATACCAAATGTATATTATACACAGTAAAAAATATCAAAAAGTACAATAAATATACATTACACACTGTATGTAAAATATCAAAAATTACACCAATTATATATTATATAATTTACATAAAATATCAAAAGAACACCAAATACATATTATATACTGTACATAAAATATCAAAATGTACAGTAAATATATTTCATATATTGTACATATAATATTATCTAAAAGTACACGAAATACATATTATGTACTGTAAATAAAATTTCAAAAATTACAGTAAATATATATTACTTACTCTACATAAAATATCAGAAAGTACACCAAATATGTATTATATATACTGTAAATAATAAAAAAATACAGTAATTATATTTTATATACTGTACATAAAATATCAAAAAGTACACCCAATATATATTATATACAGTAAATAAAATATTAAAAATTAGAGTAAATATATTTTACATACTGTACACATAATATTGTTTAAAAAACAACAAAAATGTATTTAACACTGAAATAATATATCAAAAGTTAGAGTAAATATATATCACATACAGTACATAAAATATAAAGAAGTACACTAAATATATATTATATACTGTACATAAAATATCAAAGAGTACAGTAAATATATTTTATATACGCTACATAAAATATCAAACATTACACCAAATGTATATTATATACTGTAAATAAAATATCAAAAATTACTGTAAATATATATTACACACTGTACGTAAAATATCAAAAACTACACCAGTTATATATTATATAATTTACATAATATATCAAAAGTACACCAAATACATATTATATACTGTGCATAAAATATCAAAAAGCACACTAAATATATTTTATATACTGTACATAAAATATCAAAAATTATACCAAATGTATATTATATAGTGTAAATAAAATATCAAAAAGTACAGTAAATATATATTACACACTGTATGTAAAATATCAAAAACTACAACAATTATATATTATATAATTTACATAATATATCAGAAGTACACCAAATATATTTTATATACTGTACATAAAATATCAAAAAGTTCAGTAAATATATTTCATATATTGTACATATAATATTATCTAAAAGTACACCAAATACATATTATATACGGTAAATAAAATATCAAAAAGTACAGTAAATATATATTACATACTGTACATAAAATATCAAAAAGTACACCAAATATGTATTATATATACTGTAAATAAACTATCAAAAAATACAGTAATTATATTTTATATACTGTACATAAAATACCACAAACTACACCCAATATATATTATATACAGTAAATAAAATATCAATAATTAGAGTAAATATATTTTACATACTGTACACATAATATTGTTTAAAACACAACAAAAATGTATTTTACACTGAAATAATATAACAAAAGTTAGAGTAAATATATATCACATACAGTACATAAAATATAAAAAAGTACACTAAAAAGATTTTATATACTGTACATAAAATATCAAAAAGAACAGTAAATATATTTTACATACTGTACAAAAAATATCAAAAATTATAACAAATGTATATTATATACTGTAAATAAAATATCAAAAATTACTGTAAATATATATTACACACTGTATGTAAAATATCAAAAACTACAACAATTATATATTATATAATTTACAAAATATATCAGAAGTACACCAAATACATTTTATATACTCTACATAAAATATCAAAAAGTACAGTAAATATATTTCATATATTGTACATATAATATTATCTAAAAGTACACCAAATACATATTATATACGGTAAATAAAATATCAAAAAGTACAGTAAATATATATTACATACTGTACATAAAATATCAAAAAGTACACCCAATATGTATTATATATACAGTAAATATACTATCAAAAAATACAGTAATTATATTTTATATACTGTACATAAAATATCACAAACTACACCCAATATATATTATATACAGTAAATAAAATATCAAAAATTGGAGTAAATATATTTTACATAGTGTACACATAATATTGTTTAAAACACAACAAAAATATATTTTACACTGAAATAATATACCAAAAGGTAGAGTAAATATATATCACATACAGTACATAAAATATAAAAAAGTACACTAAATATATATTATATACTGTACATAAAATATCAAAAAGTACAGTAAATATATATTACACACTGTATGTAAAATATCAAAAACTACACCAATTATATATTATATAATTTTCATAATATATCAAAACTACAGCAAATACATATTATATACTGTACATAAAATATCAAAAAGTACACTAAATATATTTTATATACTGTACATAAAATATCAAAAATTTTACCAAATGTATATTATATACTGTAAAAAATATCAAAAAGTACAGTAAATATATATTACACACTGTATGTAAAATATCAAAAACTACACCAATTATATATTATATAAGTTACATAATATATCAAAAGTACACCAAATACATATTATATACTGTACATAAAATATCAAAAAGTACAGTAAATATATTTCATATATTGTACATATAATATTATCTAAAACTACACAAAATACATATAATATACTGTAAATAAAATACCAAAAAGTACAGTAAATATATATTACATACTGTACATAAAACATCAGAAAGTACACCAAATATGTATTATATATATTGTAAATATACTATCAAAAAATACAGTAATTATATTTTATATACTGTACATAAAATATCAAAAAGTACACCCTATATATATTATATACAGTAAATAAAATATCAAAAATTAGGGTAAATATATTTTACATACTGTACACATAATATTGTTTAAAACACACCAAAAATGTATTTTACACTGAAATAATACATCAAAAGGTAGAGTAAATATATATCACATACAGTACATAAAATATAAAAAAGTACACTAAATATATATTATATACTGTACATAAAATATCAAAAAGTACAGTAAATATATTTTATATACTGTACATAAAATATCAAAAATTATACCAAATGTATATTATATACTGTAAATAAAATATCAAAATGTACAGTAAATATATATTACACACTGTATGTAAAATATCAAAAAAGACACCAATTATATATTATATAATTTACATAATATATCAAAAGTACACCAAATACATATTATATACTGTACATAAAATATCACAAAGTACAGTAAATATATTTCATATATTGTACATATAATATTATCTAAAAGTACACCAAATACATATTATATACGGTAAATAAAATATCAAAAAGTACAGTAAATATATATTACATACTGTACATAAAATATCAAAAAGTACACCAAATATGTATTATATATACTGTAAATATACTATCAAAAATTACAGTAATTATATTTTATATACTGTACATAAAATATCACAAACTACACCCAATATATATTATATACAGTAAATAAAATATCAAAAATTAGAGTAAATATATTTTACATACTGTACACATAATATTGTTTAAAACACAACAGAAATGTATTTTACACTGAAATAATATATCAAAAGTTAGAGTAAATATATATCACATACAGTACAAAAATATAAAAAAGTACACTAAATATATATGATATACTGTACATAAAATATCAAAAAGTACAGTAAATATATTTTATATACTATACATAAAATATCGAAAATTATACCAAATGTATATTATATACTGTAAATAAAATATCAAATAGTGCAGTAAATATATATTACACACTGTAAGTAAAATATCAAAAACTACACCAATTATATATTATATAATTTTCATAATATATCAAAAGTACAGCAAATACATATTATATACTGTACATAAAATATCAAAAAGTACACTAAATATATTTTATATTCTGTACATAAAATATCAAAAATTTTACCAAATGTATATTATATACTGTAAATAAAATATCAAAAAGTACAGTAAATATATATTACACACTGTATGTTAAATATCAAAAACTACACCAATTATATATTATATAATTTCCATAATATATCAATAGTACACCATTTACATATTATATACTGTACATAAAATATCAAAAGTACACTAAATATATTTCGTATATTGTACATATAATATTATCTAAAACTACACCAAATACATATTATATACTGTAAATAAAATATCAAAAAGTACAGTAAATATATATTACATACTGTACATAAAGTATCAAAAAGTACAACAAATATGTATTATATATACTGTAAATAAACTATCAAAAAATACAGTAACTATATTTAATATACTGTACATAAAATATCAAAAAGTACACCCTATATATTATATACAGGAAATAAAATATCAAAAATTAGAGTAAATATATTTTACATACTGTACACATAATATTGTTTATAACACACCAAAAATGTATTTTACACTGAAATAATATATCAAAAGGTGGAGTAAATATATATCTCATACAGTACATAAAATATAAAAAACTACACTAAATATATATTATATATTGTACATAAAATATCAAAAATACAGTAAATATATTTTATATACTGTACATAAAATATCAAAAATTATACCAATTGTATATTATATACTGTAAATAAAATATCAAAAAGTACAGTAAATACATATTACACACTGTATGTAAAATATCAAAAACTACACCAATTATATATTATATAATTTTCATAATATATCAAAAGTACAGCAAATACATATTATATACTGTACATAAAATATCAAAAAGTACACTAAATATATTTTATATACTGTACATAAAATATCAAAAATTATACCAAATGTATATTATACACAGTAAAAAATATCAAAAAGTACAGTAAATATACATTACACACTGTATGTAAAATATCAAAAATTACACCAATTATATATTATATAATTTACATAAAATATCAAAAGTACACCAAATACATATTATATACTGTACATAAAATATCAAAAAGTACAGTAAATATATTTCATATATTGTACATATAATATTATCTAAAAGTACACGAAATACATATTATGTACTGTAAATAAAATTTCAAAAATTACAGTAAATATATATTACTTACTCTACATAAAATATCAGAAAGTACACCAAATATGTATTATATATACTGTAAATAATCAAAAAATACAGTAATTATATTTTATATACTGTACATAAAATATCAAAAAGTACACCCAATATATATTATATACAGTAAATAAAATATTAAAAATTAGAGTAAATATATTTTATATACTGTACACATAATATTGTTTAAAAAACACCAAAAATGTATTTTACACTGAAATAATATATCAAAAGTTAGAGTAAATATATATCACATACAGTACATAAAATATAAAGAAGTACACTAAATATATATTATATACTGTACATAAAATATCAAAAAGTACAGTAAATATATTTTATATACTGTACATAATATATCAAAAATTATAACAAATGTATATTATATACTGTAAATAAAATATCGAAAGGTAGAGTAAATATATATTACACACTGTATGTAAAATATCAAAAACAACACCAATTATATATTATATAATTTACATAATATATCAAAAGTACACCAAATACATATTATATACTGTACATAAAATATCAAAAAGTACAGTAAACACATTTCATATATTGTACATATAATATTATCTAAAAGTACACCAAATACATATTATATACGGTAAATAAAATATCAAAAAGTACAGTAAATATATATTACATACTGTACATAAAATATCAAAAAGTACACCAAATATCTATTATATATACTGTAAATAAACTATCAAAAAATACAGTAATTATATTTTATATACTGTACATAAAATATCAGAAACTACACCCAATATATATTATATACAGTAAATAAAATATCAAAAATTAGAGTAAATATATTTTACATACTGTACACATAATAGTGTTTAAAACACAACAAAAATGTATTTTACACTGAAATAATATATCAAAAGTTAGAGTAAATATATATCACATACACTACATAAAATATAAAAAAGTACACTAAATATATATTATATACTGTACATAAAATATCAAAAAGTACAGTAAATATATTTTATATACAATACATAAAATTTCAAAAATTATACCAAATGTATATTATATATTGTAAATAAAATATCAAAAAGTACAGTAAATATATATTACACACTGTATGTGAAATATCAATTTCACATACTACACCAATTATATATTACATAATTTTCATAATATATCAAATGTACAGCAAATACATATTATATACTGTACATAAAATATCAAAAAGAACAGTAAATATATTTTATATACTGTACAAAAAAAATCAAAATTATACCAAATGTATATTATATACTGTAAATAAAATATCAAAAATTACTGTAAATATATATTACACACTGTATGTAAAATATCAAAAACTACACCAATTATATATTATATAATTTACATAATATATCAAAAGTACCCCAAATACATTTTATACACTGTACATAAAATATCAAAAAGTACAGTAAATATATTTCATATATTGTACATATGATATTATCTAAAACTACACAAAATACATATTATATACTGTAAATAAAATACCAAAAATTACAGTAAATATATATTACATACTGTACATAAAATATCAGAAAGTTCAGCAAATATGTATTATATATACTGTAAATATGCTATGAAAAAATACAGTAATTATATTTTATATACTGTACATAAAATATCAAAAAGTACACCCAATATGTATTATATACTGTAAATAAAATATCAAAAATTAGAGTAAATATATTTTACATACTGTACACATAATATGGTTTAAAACACACCAAAAATATATTTTACACTGAAATAATATATCAAAAGCTAGAATAAATATATATCACATACAGTACATAAAATATAAAAAAGTACACTAAATATATATTATGTACTGTACATAAAATATCAAAAAGAACAGTAAATATATTTTATATACTGTACAAAAAATATCAAAAATTATACCAAATGTATATTATATACTGTATATAAAATATCAAAAATTACTGTAAATATATATTACACACTGTATGTAAAATATCAAAAACTACAACAATTATATATTATATAATTTACATAATATATCAGAAGTACACCAAATACATTTTATATACTATACATAAAATATCAAAGAGTACAGTAAATATATTTCGTATATTGTATATATAATATTATCTAAAAGTTCACCAAATACATATTATAGATGGTAAATAAAATATCAAAAAGTACAGTAAATTTATATTACATACTGTACATAAAATATCAAAAAGTACACCAAATACGTATTATATATACTGTAAATATACTATCAAAAAATACAGTAATTATATTTTATATACTGTACATAAAATATCACAAACTACACCCAATATACATTATATACTGTACATAAAATATCAAAAATTGGAGTAAATATATTTTACATACTGTACATATAATATTGTTTAAAACACAACAAAAATGTATTTTACACTGAAATAATATATCAAAAGGTAGAGTAAATATATATCACATACAGTACATAAAATATAAAAAAGTACACTAAATATATATTATATACTGTACATAAAATATCAAAAAGTACAGTAAATATATTTGATATTCTGTACGTAAAATATCAAAAATTATACCAAATATATATTATATACTGTAAATAAAATATCAAAAAGTACAGTAAATATATATTACACACTGTATGTAAAATATCAAAAACTACACCAATTATATATTATATAATTAACATAAAATATCAAAAGTACACCAAATATATATTATATACTGTACATAAAATATCAAAAAGTACAGTAAATATATTTCATATATTGTACATATAATATTATCTAAAAGTACACAAAATACATATTATATACTGTAAATAAAATATCAAAATTACAGTAAATATATATTACATACTGTACATAAAATATCAGAACGTACACCAAATATGTATTATATATACGGTAAATATACTATCAAAAAGTCCAGTAATTATATTTTATATACTGTACATAAAATATCAATAGTACACCCAATATATATTATATACAGTAAATAAAATATCAAAAATTAGAGTAAATATATTTTACATACTGTACACATAATATTGTTTAAAAAACACCAAAAATGTATTTTACACTGAAATAAAATATCAAATGTTAGAGTAAATATATATCACATAGAGTACATAAAATATAAAAAAGTACACTAAATATATATTATATACTGTACATAAAATATCCAAAAGTACAGTAAATATATTTTATATACTGTACATAAAATATCAAAAATTATACCAAATGTATATTATATACTGTAAATAAAATATCAAAAGCTACAGTAAATATATATTACACACTGTATGTAAAATATCAAAAACAACACCAATTATATATTATATAATTTACATAATATATAAAAGGTACACCAAATACATATTATATACTGTACATAAAATATCAAAAAGTACAGTAAATATATTTCATATATTGTACATATAATATTATCTAAAAGTACACCAAATACATATTATATACTGTAAATAATATATCAAAAAGTACAGTAAATATATATTTCATACTGTACATAAAATATCAAAAAGTACACCAAATATGTATTATATATACTGTAAATAAACTATCAAAAAATAGAGTAGTTATATTTTATATACTGTACATAAAATATCACAAAGTACACACAATATATATTATATACAGTAAATAAAATATCAAAAATTAGAGTAAATATATTTTAAATACTGTACACATAATATTGTTTAAAACACACCAAAAATGTATTTTACACTGAAATAATGTATCAAAAGGTAGAGGAAATATATATCACTTGCAGTACATAAAATATAAAAATGTACACTAAATATATATTATATACTGTACATAAAATACCAAAAAGTACAGTAAATATATTTTATATACTGTACATAGAATAACAAAAATTATACCAAATGTATATTATATACTGTAAATAAAATATCAAAAAGTACAGTAAATATATATTACACACTGTATGTAAAATATAAAAAACTACATCAATTATATATTATATAATTTACATAATATATCAAAAGTACACAAAATACATATTATATACTGTACATAAAATATCAAAAACTACAATAAATATATTTCATATATTGTACATATAATATTATCTAAAAGTACACCAAATACAAATTATATACTGTAAATAAAGTATCAAAAATTATAGTAAATATATATTACATACTTTACATACAATATCAAAAAGTACAACAAATATGTATTATATATACTGTAAATAAACTATCTAAAAATACAGTAATTATATTTTATATACTGTACATAAAATATCAAAAAGTACACCCAATAATTATTATATAGAGTAAATAAAATATCAAAAATTAGAGTAAATATATTTTACATACTGTACACATAATATTGTTTAAAACACATCAAAAATGTATTTTACACTGAAATAATATATCAAAAGGTAGAGTAAATATATATCACATACAGTACATAAAATATAAAAAAGTACACTAAATATATATTATATACTGTACATAAAATATCAAAAGGAACAGTATATATATTTTATATACTGTACAAAAAATGTCAAATATTATACCAAATGTATATTATATACTGTAAATAAAACATCAAAAAGTACAGTAAATATATATTACACAATGTATGTAAAATATCAAAAAGAACACCAATTATATATTATATAATTTACAAAATATATCAAAAGTACACCAAATACATATTATATAATGTACATAAAATATCAAAATGTACACTAAATATATTTTATATACTGTACATAAAATATGAAAAATTATACCAAATGTATATTATATATTGTAAGTAAAATATCAAAAAGTACAGTAAATATATATTACTCAATGTATGTAAAATATCAAAAACTACACCAATTATATATTATATAATTTACGTAATATATCAAAAGTACACAAAATACATATTATATACTGTACATAAAATATCAAAAAGTACAGTAAATATATTTCATATACTGTACATATAATATTATCTAAAAGTACACCAAATACATATTATATACTGTAAATAAAATATCAAAAAGTACAGTAAATATATATTACATACTGTACATAAAATATCAAACAGTACACCAAATATGTATTATATATACTGTAAATAAACTATCGAATAATACAGTAATTATATTTTATATACTGTACATAAAATGTCAAAAAGTACACCCAATATATATTATAAACAGTAAATAAAATATCAAAAATTAGAGTAAATATATTTTACATACTGTACACATAATATTGTTTAAAACACAACAAAAATGTATTTTACACTGAAATAATATATCAAATGGTAGAGTAAATATATATCACATACAGGACATAAAATATAAAAATGTACACTATATATATATTATATACTGTACATAAAATACCAGAAAGTACAGTAAATATATTTTATATACTGTACATAGAATAACAAAAATTATACCAAATGTATATTATATACTGTAAATAAAATATCAAAAAGTACAGTAAATATATATTACACACTGTATGTAAAATATCAAAAACTACACCAATTATATATTATATAATTTACATAATATATCAAAAGTACACCAAATACGTATTATATACTGTACATAAAATATCAAAATCTACAGTAAATATATTTCATGTATTGTACATATAATATTATCTAAAAGTACACCAAATACATATTATATACTGTAAATAAAATATCAAAAATTATAGTAAATATATATTACATACTGTACATAAAATATCAAAAAGTACAACAAATATGTATTATATATACTGTAAATAAACTATCAAAAAATACAGTAATTATATTTTATATACTGTACATAAAATATCAAAAAGTACACCCAATAATTATTATATACAGTAAATAAAATATCAAAAATTAGAGTAAATATATTTTACATACTGTACACATAATATTGTTTAAAAAAACCAAAAATGTATTTTACACTGAAATAATATATCAAAAGGTAGAGTAAATATATATCACATACAGTACATAAAATATAAAAAAGTACACTAAATATATATTATATACTGTACATAAAATATCAAAAAGAACAGTAAATATATTTTATATACTGTACAAAAAATGTCAAAAATTATACCAAATGTATATTATATAATGTAAATAAAATATCACAAAGTACACTAAATATATATTACACACTGTATGTAAAATATCAAAAACTACACCAAATAAATAATATAATTTACATAAAATATCAAAAGTACACCAAATACTTATTATACACTGTATGTGAAATATCAAAATGTACAGTAAATATATTTCATATATTGTATATATAATATTAACTGAAAGTACACCAAATACATTTTATATACGGTAAATAAAATATCAAAAACTACAGGAAATATATATTACACACTATATATAAAATATCAAAAACTACACCAAATATATATTATATAATTTACATAAAATATCAAAAGTACACCAAATACATATTATATACTGTACATAAAATATCAAAAAGTGCAGTAAATATATTTCATATATTGTACATATAATATTATCTAAAAGTACACCAAATACATATTATATACTGTAAATAAAATGTCAAAAATACAGTAAATATATATTATATACTGTACATAAAATATCAAAAATACACCAAATATGTATTATATATACTGTAAATAAACTATTAAAAAATACAGTAATTATATTTTATATACTGTACATAAAATATCACAAAGTACACACAATATATATTATATACAGTAAATAAAATGTCAAAAATTAGAGTAAATATATTTTACATACTGTACACATAATATTGTTTAAAACACACCAAAAACGTATTTTACACTGAAATAATATATCAAAAGTTAGAGTAAATATATATCACATACATTACATAAAATATAAAAATGTACACTAAATATGTATTATATACTGTACATAAAATATCAAAAAGTACAGTAAACATATTTTATATACTGTACATAAAATAACAAAAATTATACCAAATGTATATTATATACTGTAAATAAAATATCAAAAACTAGAGTAAATATATATTACACACTGTATGTAAAATATCAAAAAATACACCAATTATATATTATATAATTTTCATAATATATCAAAAGTACACCAAATACATATTATATACTGTACATAAAATATCAAAAAGTACAGTATATATATTATATATACTGTACATAATATATCAAAAATTATACCAAATGTAGATTATATACTGTAAAGAAAATATCAAAAAGTACAGTAAATATATATTACACACTGTACATAAAATATCAAAAACTACACCAATTATATATTATATAATCTACATAAAATATCAAAAGGACACCAAATACATATTATATACTGTACATAAAATATCAAAAAGGACAGTAAATATATTTCATATATTGTACATATAATCTTATCTAAAAGTACACCAAATACATATTATATACAGTAAATAAAATATCAAAAATTTCAGTACATATATATTACATATTGTACATAAAATATCAAAAAGTACACCAAATATGTGTAATATAAACTGTAAATAAACTATCAAAAAATACAGTAATTATATTTTATATACTATACATAAAATATCACAAAGTACACCCATTATATATTATATAAAGTAAATAAAATATCAAAAATTAGATCAAATAGATTTTATATACTGTACACATATTATTGTTTAAAACACACTAAAAATGTATTTTCCCTGAAATAAAATATCAAAAGGTAGAGTAAATATATATCACATAGAGTACATAAAATATAAAAAAGTACACTAAATATATATTATATACTGTACATAAAATAACAAAAAGTAGAGTAAATATATTTTATATACCGTACATAACATATCAAAAATTATACCAAATGTATATTATATACTGTAAATAAAATATCAAAAAGTACAATAAATATATATTACACACTGTATGTAAAATATCAAAAACTACACCAATTATATATTATATAATTTACATAATATATCAAAAGTAGACCAAATACATATTATATACTGTACATAAAATATCAAAATGTACACTAAATATATTTTATATACTGTACATAAAATATGAAAAATTATACCAAATGTATATTATATACTGTAAATAAAATATCAAAAAGTACAGTAAATATATATTACTCAATGTATGTAAAATATCAAAAACTACACCAATTATATATTATATCATTTACATAATATATCAAAAGTACACCAAATACATATTATATGCTGTACATAAAATATCAAAAAGTACAGTAAATATATTTCATATATTGTACATATAATATTATCTAAAAGTACACCAAATACATATTATATACTGTAAAAAAAATATCAAAAATTATAGTAAATATATATTACATCCTGTACATAAAATATCAAAAAGTACACCAAATATGTATTATATATACTGTATATATACTATCAAAAAATACAGTAATTATATTTTATATACTGTACATAAAATATAAAAAGTACACCCAATATATATTATATACAGTAAATAAAATATCAAAAATTAGAGTAAATATATTTTACATACTGTACACATAATATTGTTTGAAACACACCAAAAATGTATTTTACACTGAAATAATAATCAAAAGGTAGAGTAAATATATATCACATACAGTACATAAAATATAAAAATGTACAGTAAATATACATTTTATACTGTACATAAAATATCGAAAAGAATAGTTAATATATTTTATATACTGTACAAAAAATATGTAAAATTATACCAAATGTATATTATATACTGTAAATAAAATATCAAAAATTACTGTAAATATATATTACACACTGTATGTAAAATATCAAAAACTACAACAATTATATATTATATAATTTCCATAAAATATCAAAAGTACACCAAATACATATTATATACCTTACATAAAATATCAAAAAGTACAGTAAATATATTTCATATATTGTACATATAATATTATCTAAATGTACACCAAATACATATTATATACGGTAAATAAAATATCAAAAAGTACAGTAAATATATATTACATACTGTATATAAAATATCAAAAAGTACACCAAATATGTATTATATATACTGTAAAGTTACTATCAAAAAATACAGTAATTATATTTTGTATACTGTACATAAAATATCACAAACTACACCCAATATATATTATATACAGTAAAGTAAATATCAAAAATTGGAGTCAATATATTTAACATACTGTACACATAATATTGATTAAAACACAACAAAAATGTATTTTACACTGAAATAATATATCAAAAGGTAGAGTAAATATATATCACATACAGTACATAAAATATAAAAAAGTACACTAAATATATATTATTACTGTACATAAAATATCAAAAAGTACAGTAAATATATTTGATATACTGTACGTAAAATAATAAAAATTATACCAAATGTATATTATATACTGTAAATAAAATATCGAAAAGTACAGTAAATATATATTACACACTGTATGTAAAATATCAAAAACTACACCAATTATATATTATATAATTTACATAAAATATCAAAAGTACACCAAATATATATTATATACCGTACATAAATCATCAAAAAGTACAGTAAATATATTTCATATATTGTACATATAATATTATCTAAAAGTACACAAAATACATATTATATACTGTAAATAAAATATCAAAAAGTACAGTAAATATATATTACATACTGTACATAAAATATCAGAACGTACACCAAATATGTATTATATATACTGTAAATATACTATCAAAAAATACAGTAATTATATTTTATATACTGTACATAAAATATCAAAATGTACACCCAATATATATTATATACAGTAAATAAAATATCAAAAATTAGAGTAAATATATTTTACATACTGTACACATAATATTGTTTAAAAAACACCAAAAAAGTATTTTAAACTGAAATAATATATCAAAAGTTGGAGTAAATATATATCACATACAGTACATAAAATATAAAAAAGTACACTAAATATATATTATTTACTGTACATAAAATATCAAAAAGTACAGTAAGTATATTTTATATACTGTACATAAAATATCAAAAATTATACCAAATGTTTAGTATATACTGTAAATAAAATATCGAAAGGCACAGTAAATATATATTACACACTGTGTGTAAAATATCCAAAACAACACCAATTATATATTATATAATTTACATAAAATATCAAAAGTACACCAAATATATATTATATACTGTGCATAAAATATCAAAAAGTACAGTAAATATATTTCATATATTGTACATAAAATATTATCTAAAAGTACACAAAATACATATTATATACTGTAAATAAAATATCAAATTTACAGTAAATATATATTACATACTGTACATAAAATATCAGAACGTACACCAAATATGTATTATATATACTGTAAATATACTATCAAAATTTCAGTAATTATATTTTATATACTGGACATAAAATATCAAAAAGTACACCCAATATATATTATATACAGTAAATAAAATATCAAAAATTAGAGTAAATATATTTTACATAATGTACACATAATATTGTTTAAAAAAACACCAAAAATGTATTTTACACTCAAATAAAATATCAATGGTTAGAGTAAATATATATCACATACAGTACATAAAATATAAAAAAGTACACTAAATATATATTATATACTGTACATAAAATATCAAAAAGTACAGTAAATATATTTTATATACTGTACATAAAATATCAAAAATTATACTAAATGTATATTATATACTGTAAATAAAATATCAAAAGGTACAGTAAATATATATTACACACTGTATGTAAAATATCAAAAACAACACCAATTATGTATTATATAATTTACATAATATATCAAAAGTACACCAAATATATATTATATACTGTACATAAAATATCAAAAAGTACAGTAAATACATTTCATATATTGTACATATAATATTATCTAAAAGTACACCAAATACATATTATATACGGTAAATAAAATATTAAAAAGTACAGTAAATATATATTAATACTGTATATAAAATATCAAAAAGTACACCAAATATGTATTATATATACTGTAAATAAACTATCAAAAAATACAGTAATTATATTTTATATACTGTACATAAAATATCAGAAACTACACCCAATATATATTATATACAGTAAATAAAATATCAAAAAATAGAGTAAATATATTTTACATACTGTACACATAATATTGTTTAAAACACAACAAAAATGTATTTTACACTGAAATAATATATCAAAAGGTGGAGTAAATATATATCACATACACTACATAAAATATAAAAAAGTACACTAAATATATATTATATACTGTACATAAAATATCAAAAAGTACAGTAAATATATTTTATATACAATACATAAAATATCAAAAATTATACCAAATGTATATTTTATACTGTAAATAAAATATCAAAAAGTACAGTAAATATATATTACACACTGTATGTAAAATATCAAAAACTACACCAATTATATATTACATAATTTTCATAATATATCAAAAGTACAGTAAATACATATTATATACTGTACATAAAATATCAAAAAGAACAGTAAATATATTTTATATACTGTACAAAAAATATCAAAGTTATACCAAATGTATATTATATACTGTAAATAAAATATCAAAAATTACTGTAAATAAATATTACACACTGTATGTAAAATATCAAAAACTACACTAATTATATATTATATAATTTACATAATATATCAAAAGTACACCTAATACATTTTATATACTGTACATAAAATATCAAAAATTACAGTAAATATATTTCATATATTGTACATATAATATTATCTAAAAGTACACCAAATACATATTATATATGGTAAATAAAATATCGAAAAGTACAGTAAATATATATTACATACTGTACATAAAATATCAAAAAGTACAACAAATATGTATTATATATACTGTAAATATACTATCAAAAATACAGTAATTATATTTTATATACTGTACATAAAATATAAAAAGTACACACAATATATATTATATACAGTAAATAAAATATCAAAAATTAGAGTAAATATATTTTACATACTGTACACATAATATTGTTTAAAACACACCAAAAATGTATTTTACACTGAAATAATAATCAAAAGGTAGAGGAAATATATATCACATACAGTACATAAAATATAAAAATGTACACAAAATATATATTATATACTGTACATAAAATATCAAAAAGAACAGTTAATATATTTTATGTACTGTACAAAAAATATGAAAAATTATACCAAATCTATATTATATACTGTAAATAAAATATCGAAAATTACTGTAAATATATATTACACACTGTATGTAAAATATCAAAAACTACAGCAATTATATATTATATAATTTCCATAAAATATCAAAAGTACACCAAATACATATTATATAGTGTACATAAAATATCAAAAAGTACAGTAAATATATTTCATATATTGTACATATGATATTATCTAAAACTACACAAAATACACATTATATACTATAAATAAAATACCAAAAAGTACAGTAAATATATATTACATGCTGTACATAAAATATCAGAAAGTACAGCAAATATGTATTATATATACCGTAAATATACTATCAAAAAATACAGTAATTATATTTTATATACTGTACATAAAATATCAAAAAGTACACCCAATATATATTATATACAGTAAATAAAATATCAAAAATTAGAGTAAATATATTTTACATACTGTACACATAATATTGTTTAAAACACACCAAAAATGTATTTTACACTGAAATAATAATCAAAAGGTAGAGGAAATATATATCACATACATTACATAAAATATAAAAATGTACACAAAATATATATTATATACTGTACATAAAATATCAAAAAGAACAGTTAATATATTTTATGTACTGTACAAAAAATATGAAAAATTATACCAAATCTATATTATATACTGTAAATAAAATATCGAAAATTACTGTAAATATATATTACACACTGTATGTAAAATATCAAAAACTACAGCAATTATATATTATATAATTTCCATAAAATATCAAAAGTACACCAAATACATATTATATAGTGTACATAAAATATCAAAAAGTACAGTAAATATATTTCATATATTGTACATATGATATTATCTAAAACTACACAAAATACACATTATATACTATAAATAAATTACCAAAAAGTACAGTAAATATATATTACATGCTGTACATAAAATATCAGAAAGTACAGCAAATATGTATTATATATACCGTAAATATACTATCAAAAAATACAGTAATTATATTTTATATACTGTACATAAAATATCAAAAAGTACACCCAATATATATTATATACAGTAAATAAAATATCAAAAATTAGAGTAAATATATTTTACATACTGTACACATAATATTGTTTAAAACACACCAAAAATATATTTTACACTGAAATAATATATCAAAAGCTAGAGTAAATATATATCACATATATTACATAAAATATAAAAAAGTACACTAAATATATATTATATACTGTACATAAAATATCAAAAAGAACAGTAAATATATTTTATATACTGTACAAAAAATATCAAAAATTATACGATATGTATATTATATACTGTAAATAAAATATCAAAAATTACTGTAAATATATGTTACACACTGTATGTAAAATATCAAAAATTACAACAATTATATATTATATAATTTACATAATATATCAGAAGTACACCAAATACATTTTATATACTGTACATAAAATATCAAAAAGTACAGTAAATATATTTCCTATATTGTACATATAATATTATCTAAAAGTACACCAAATACATATTATATACGGTAAATAAAATATCAAAAAGTACAGTAAATATATATTATATACTGTACATAAAATATCAAAAAGTACACCAAATATGTATTATATATGCTGTAAATATACTATCAAAAAATACAGTAATTATATTTTATATACTGTACATAAAATATCACAAACTACACCCAATATATATTATATACAGTAAATAAAATATCAAAAATTGGAGTAAATATATTTTACATACTGTACACATAATATTGTTTAAAACACAACAAAAATGTATTTTACCCTGGAATAATATATCAAAAGGTGGAGTAAATATATATCACATACAGTACATAAAATAGAAAAAGTACACTAAATATATATTATATACTGTGCATAAACTATCAAAACGTACAGTAAATATATTTGATATACTGTACGTAAAATATCAAAATTTATACCAAATGTATATTATATACTGTAAATATATCAAAAAGTACAGTAAATATATATTACACACCGTATGTAAAATATCAAAAACTACACCAATTATATATTATATAATTTACATAAAATATAAAAAGCACACCAAATATATCTTATATACTGTACATAAAATATCAAAAAGTACAGTAAATATATTTCATATATTGTACATATGATATTATCTAAAAGTACACAAAATACATATTATATACTGTAAATAAAATATCAAAAAGTACAGTAAATATATATTACATACTGTACATAAAATATCAGAACGTACACCAAATATGTATTATATATACTGTAAATATACTATCAAAAAATACAGTAATTATATTTTATATACTGTACATAAAATATCAAAATGTACACCCAATATATATTATATACAGTAAATAAAATATCAAAAATTAGAGTAAATATATTTTACATACTGTACACATAATATTGTTTAAAAAACACCAAAAAAGTATTTTAAACTGAAATAATATATCAAAAGTTGGAGTAAATATATATCACATACAGTACATAAAATATAAAAAAGTACACTAAATATATATTATTTACTGTACATAAAATATCAAAAAGTACAGTAAGTATATTTTATATACTGTACATAAAATATCAAAAATTATACCAAATGTTTATTATATACTGTAAATAAAATATCGAAAGGCACAGTAAATATATATTACACACTGTGTGTAAAATATCCAAAACAACACCAATTATATATTATATAATTTACATAAAATATCAAAAGTACACCAAATATATATTATATACTGTGCATAAAATATCAAAAAGTACAGTAAATATATTTCATATATTGTACATAAAATATTATCTAAAAGTACACAAAATACATATTATATACTGTAAATAAAATATCAAATTTACAGTAAATATATATTACATACTGTACATAAAATATCAGAACGTACACCAAATATGTATTATATATACTGTAAATATACTATCAAAATTTCAGTAATTATATTTTATATACTGGACATAAAATATCAAAAAGTACACCCAATATATATTATATACAGTAAATAAAATATCAAAAATTAGAGTAAATATATTTTACATAATGTACACATAATATTGTTTAAAAAAACACCAAAAATGTATTTTACACTCAAATAAAATATCAATGGTTAGAGTAAATATATATCACATACAGTACATGAAATATAAAAAAGTACACTAAATATATATTATATACTGTACATAAAATATCAAAAAGTACAGTAAATATATTTTATATACTGTACATAAAATATCAAAAATTATACTAAATGTATATTATATACTGTAAATAAAATATCAAAAGGTACAGTAAATATATATTACACACTGTATGTAAAATATCAAAAACAACACCAATTATGTATTATATAATTTACATAATATATCAAAAGTACACCAAATATATATTATATACTGTACATAAAATATCAAAAAGTACAGTAAATACATTTCATATATTGTACATATAATATTATCTAAAAGTACACCAAATACATATTATATACGGTAAATAAAATATCAAAAAGTACAGTAAATATATATTAATACTGTATATAAAATATCAAAAAGTACACCAAATATGTATTATATATACTGTAAATAAACTATCAAAAAATACAGTAATTATATTTTATATACTGTACATAAAATATCAGAAACTACACCCAATATATATTATATACAGTAAATAAAATATCAAAAAATAGAGTAAATATATTTTACATACTGTACACATAATATTGTTTAAAACACAACAAAAATGTATTTTACACTGAAATAATATATCAAAAGGTGGAGAAAATATATATCACATACACTACATAAAATATAAAAAAGTACACTAAATATATATTATATACTGTACATAAAATATCAAAAAGTACAGTAAATATATTTTATATACAATACATAAAATATCAAAAATTATACCATATGTATATTATATACTGTAAATAAAATATCAAAAAGTACAGTAAATATATATTACACACTGTATGTAAAATATCAAAAACTACACCAATTATATATTACATAATTTTCATAATATATCAAAAGTACAGTAAATACATATTATATACTGTACATAAAATATCAAAAAGAACAGTAAATATATTTTATATACTGTACAAAAAATATCAAAGTTATACCAAATGTATATTATATACTGTAAATAAAATATCAAAAATTACTGTAAATAAATATTACACACTGTATGTAAAATATCAAAAACTACACTAATTATATATTATATAATTTACATAATATATCAAAAGTACACCTAATACATTTTATATACTGTACATAAAATATCAAAAATTACAGTAAATATATTTCATATATTGTACATATAATATTATCTAAAAGTACACCAAATACATATTATATATGGTAAATAAAATATCGAAAAGTACAGTAAATATATATTACATACTGTACATAAAATATCAAAAAGTACAACAAATATGTATTATATATACTGTAAATATACTATCAAAAATACAGTAATTATATTTTATATACTGTACATAAAATATAAAAAGTACACACAATATATATTATATAAAATAAATAAAATATCAAAAATTAGAGTAAATATATTTTACATACTGTACACATAATATTGTTTAAAACACACCAAAAATGTATTTTACACTGAAATAATGTATCGAAAGGTAGAGTAAATATATATCACATACAGTACATAAAATATAAAAATGTACACTGAATATATATTATATACTGTACATAAAATATCAAAAATTACAGTGAATATATTTTATATACTGTACACAAAATATGAAAAATTATACCAAATGTATATTGTATACTGTAAATAAAATATCAAAAAGCACAGTAAATATATATTACACACTGTTTGTAAACTATCAAAAACTACACCAATTATATATTATATAATTTACATAAAATATCAAAAGTACACCAAATACATATTATATACTGTACATAAAATATCCAAAAGTACAGTAAATATATTCCATATATTGTACATATAATATTATCTAAAAGAACACCAAATACATATTATATACTGTAAATAAAATATGAAAAAGTACAGTAAATATATATTACATTCTGCACATAAAATATCAGAAAGTACACCAAATATGTATTATATATACTGTAAATAAACTATCAAAAACTACAGTTATTATATTTTATATACTGTACATAAAATATCAAAAAGTACACCCAATATATATTATATGCAGCAAATAAAATATCAAAAATTAGAGTAAATAGATTTTACATACTGTAAACATAATATTGTTTAAAACACACCAAAAATGTATTTTACACTGAAATAAAATATCAAAAGATACAGTAAATATGAATCACATACAGTACATAAAATATAAAAAAGTACACTAAATATATATTATATACTGTACATAAAATATCAAAAAGAACAGTATATATATTTTATATACTGTACATAAAAAATCTAAAATTATACCACATGTATATTATATACTGTAAATAAAATATCAAAAATTACTGTAAATATATATTACACACTCTATGTAAAATATCAAAAACTACACCAGTTATATATTATATAATTTACATAAAATATCACAAGTACACCATATACATATTATATACTGTACATAAAATATCAAAAAGTACAGTAAATATATTTCATATATTGTACATATAATATTATCTTAAAGTACACCAAATACATATTATATACTGTAAATAAAATATCAAAAAGTACACTAAATATATATTACTTACTCTACATAAAATATCAGAAAGTACACCAAATATGTATTATATATACTGTAAATAAACTATCAAAAAATACAGTAATTATATTTTATATACTGTACATAAAATATCAAAAATTACACCCAATATATATTATATACAGTAAATAAAATATCAAAAATTAGAGTAAATATATTTTACATACTGTACACATAATATTGTTTAAAACACACCAAAAATGTATTTTACACTGAAATAAAAATCAAAAGGTAGAGAAAATATATATCACATACAGTATATAAAATATAAAAAAGTACACTAAATATATATTATATACTGTACATAAAATATCAAAAAGAACAGTTAATATATTTGATATTCTGTACGTAAAATATCAAAAATTATACCAAATGTATATTATATACTGTAAATAAAATATCAAAAATTACTGTAAATATATATTACACACTGTATGTAAAATATCAAAAACTATAGCAATTATATATTATATAATTTCCATAAAATATCAAAAGTACACCAAATATATATTATATACTGTACATAAAATATCAAAAAGTACAGTAAATATATTTCATATATTGTACATATAATATTATCTAAAAGTACACAAAATACATATTATATACGGTAAATAAAATATCAAAATTACAGTAAATATATATTACATACTGTACATAAAATATCAGAACGTACACCGAATATGTATTATATATACGGTAAATATACTATCAAAAAGTCCGGTAATTATATTTTATATACTGTACATAAAATATCAACAGTACACCCAATATATATTATATACAGTAAATAAAATATCAAAAATTAGAGTAAATATATTTTACATACTGTACACATAATATTGTTTAAAAAACACCAGAAATGTATTTTACACTGAAATAAAATATCAAATGTTAGAGTAAATATATATCACTTACAGTACATAAAATATAAAAAAGTACACTAAATATATATTATATACTGTACATAAAATATCAAAAAGTACAGTAAATATATTTTATATACTGTACATAAAATATCAAAAATTATACCAAATGTATATTATATACTGTAAATAAAATATCAAAAGCTACAGTAAATATATATTACACACTGTATGTAAAATATCAAAAACAACACCAATTATATATTATATAATTTACATAGTATATAAAAGGTACACCAAATACATATTATATACTGTACATAAAATATCAAAAAGTACAGTAAATATATTTCATATATTGTACATATAATATTATCTAAAAGTACACCAAATACATATTATATACGGTAAATAAAATATCAAAAAGTACAGTAAATATATATTTCATACTGTACATAAAATATCAAAAAGTACACCAAATATGTATTATATATATTGTAAATAAACTATCAAAAAATACAGTAATTATATTTTATATACTGTACATAAAATATCACAAACTACACCCAATATATATGATAAACCGTACATAAAATATCAAAAATTAGAGTAAATATATTTTATATACTGTACACATAATATTGCTTAAAACACAACAAAAATGTATTTTATACTGAAATAAAATATCAAAAGTTAGAGTAAATATATATCACATACAGTACATAAAATATAAAAAAGTACACTAAATATATATTATATACTGTACATAAAATATCAAAAAAAACAGTAAATATATTTTATATACTGTACAAAAAATATCAAAAATTATACCAAATGTATATTATATACTGTAAATAAAATATCAAATATTACTGTAAATATATATTACACACTGTATGTAAAATATCAAAAACTACAACAATTATATATTATATAATTTACATAATATATCAGAAGTACACCAAATACATTTTACATACTCTACATAAAATACCAAAGTACAGTAAATATATTTCATATATTGTACATATAATATTATCTAAAAGTAGACCCAATACATATTATATACGGTAATTAAAATATCAAAAAGTACAGTAAATATATATTACATACTGTACATAAAATATCAAAAAGTACACCAAATATGTATTATATATACTGTAAATATACTATCAAAAAATACAGTAATTATATTTTATATACTGTACATAAAATATCACAAACTACACCCAATATATATTATATACAGTAAATAAAATATCAAAAATTGGAGTAAATATATATTACATACTGTACACATAATATTGTTTAAAACACAACAAAAATGTATTTTACACTGAAATAATATATCAAAAGGTAGAGTAAATATATATCACATACAGTACATAAAATATATAAAAGTACACTAAATATATATTATATACTGTACATAAAATATCAAAAAGTACAGTAAACATATTTTATATACTGTACATAAAATATCAAAAAGATACCAAATGTATAGTATATACTGTAAATAAAATATCGAAAGGTACAGTAAATATATATTACACACTCTATGTAAAATATCAAAAACAACACCAATTATATATTATATAATTTACATAATATATCAAAATTACACCAAATACATATTATATACTGTACATAAAATATCAAAAAGTACAGTAAATATATTTCATATATTGTACATATAATATTATCTAAAAGTACACCAAATACATATTATATACGGTAAATAAAATATCAAAAAGTACAGTAAATATATATTACATACTGTACATAAAATATCAAAAAGTACACCAAATATCTATTATATATATTGTAAATAAACTTTCAAAAAATACAGTAATTATATTTTATATACTGTACATAAAATATCAGAAACTACACACAATATATATTATATACAGTAAATAAAATATCAAAAATTAGAGTAAATATATTTTACATACTGTACACATAATATTGTTTATAACACACCAAAAATGTATTTTACACTGAAATAATATATCAAAAGGTGGAGTAAATATATATCTCATACAGTACATAAAATATAAAAAAGTACACTAAATATATATTATATACTGTACATAAAATATCAAAAAGTACAGTAAATATATTTTATATACAATACATAAAATATCAAAAATTATACCAATTGTATATTATATACTGTAAATAAAATATCAAAAAGTACAGTAAATACATATTACACACTGTATGTAAAATATCAAAAACTACACCAATTATATATTATATAATTTTCATAATATATCAAATGTACAGCAAATACATATTATATACTGTACATAAAATATCAAAAAGAACAGTAAATATATTTTATATACTGTACAAAAAATATCAAAAATTATACCAAATGTATATTATATACTGTAAATAAAATATCAAAAATTACTGTAAATATATATTACACACTGTATGTAAAATATCAAAAACTACACCAATTATATATTATAAAATTTACATAATATATCAAAAGTACACCAAATATATTTTATATACTGTAAATAAAATATCAAAAAGTACAGTAAATATATTTCATATATTGTACATATAATATTATCTAAAAGTACACCAAATACATATTATATATGGTAAATAAAATATCAAAAAGTACAGTAAATATATATTACATACTGTACATAAAATATCAAAAAGTACACCAAATATGTATTATATATACTGTAAATAAACTATCAAAAAATAGAGTAGTTATATTTTATATACTGTACATAAAATATCACAAAGTACACACAATATATATTATATACAGTAAATAAAATATCAAAAATTAGAGTAAATATATTTTAAATACTGTACACATAATATTGTTTAAAACACACCAAAAATGTATTTTACACTGAAATAATGTATCAAAAGGTAGAGGAAATATATATCACTTACAGTACATAAAATATAAAAATGTACACTAAATATATATTATATACTGTACATAAAATATCAAAAAGTACAGTAAATATATTTTATATACTGTACATAAAATATCAAAAATTATAACAAATGTATATTATATACTGTAAATAAAATATCAAAAAGTACAGTAAATATATATTACACACTGTATGTAAAATATCGAAAACAACACCAATTATATATTATATAATTTACATAATATATCAAAAGTACACAAAATACATATTATATACTGTACATAAAATATCAAAAAGTACAGTAAACACATTTCATATATTGTACATATAATATTATCTAAAAGTACACCAAATACAAATTATATACTGTAAATAAAGTATCCAAAAGTACAGTAAATATATATTACATACTTTACATAAAATATCAAAAAGTACACCAAATATCTATTATATATACTGTAAATAAACTATCTAAAAATACAGTAATTATATTTTATATACTGTACATAAAATATCAGAAACTACACCCAATAATTATTATATAGAGTAAATAAAATATCAAAAATTAGAGTAAATATATTTTACATACTGTACACATAATATTGTTTAAAACACACCAAAAATGTATTTTACACTGAAATAATATATCAAAAGGTAGAGTAAATATATATCACATACAGTACATAAAATATAAAAAAGTACACTAAATATATATTATATACTGTACATAAAATATCAAAAGGAACAGTATATATATTTTATATACTGTACAAAAAATGTCAAATATTATACCAAATGTATATTATATATTGTAAATAAAACATCAAAAAGTACAGTAAATATATATTACACAATGTATGTAAAATATCAAAAAGAACACCAATTATATATTATATAATTTACAAAATATATCAAAAGTACACCAAATACATATTATATAATGTACATAAAATATCAAAATGTACACTAAATATATTTTATATACTGTACATAAAATATGAAAAATTATACCAAATGTATATTATATATTGTAAGTAAAATATCAAAAAGTACAGTAAATATATATTACTCAATGTATGTAAAATATCAAAAACTACACCAATTATATATTATATAATTTACGTAATATATCAAAAGTACACAAAATACATATTATATGCTGTACATAAAATATCAAAAAGTACAGTAAATATATTTCATATACTGTACACATAATATTATCTAAAAGTACACCAAATACATATTATATACTGTAAATAAAATATCAAAAAGTACAGTAAATATATATTACATACTGTACATAAAATATCAAACAGTACACGAAATATGTATTATATATACTGTAAATAAACTATCAAATAATACAGTAATTATATTTTATATACTGTACATAAAATGTCAAAAAGTACACCCAATATATATTATAAACAGTAAATAAAATATCAAAAATTAGAGTAAATATATTTTACATACTGTACACATAATATTGTTTAAAACACAACAAAAATGTATTTTACACTGAAATAATATATCAAATGGTAGAGTAAATATATATCACATAAAGTACATAAAATATAAAAAAGTACACTAAACACATATTATATACTGTACATAAAATATCAAAAAGTACAGTAAATATATTTTATATACTGTACATAAAATATCAAACATTACACCAAATGTATATTATATATTTAAATAAAATATCAAAAGTACAGTAAATATATATTACACACTCTATGTAAAATATGAAAAACTACACCAATTATATATCATATAATTTACATAAAATATCAAAAGTACACCAAATACATATTATATACTGTACATAAAATATCAAATAGTACAGTAAATATATTTCATATATTGTATATATAATATTATCTAAAAGTACACCAAATACATATTATACACTGTAAATAAAATATCAAAAAGTACAGTATATATATTACATACTGTAAATAAAATATCAAAAAGTACACCAAATATGTATTATATATACTGTAAATAAACTATTAAAAAATACAGTATTTATATTTTATATACTGTACATAAAATATCAAAAAGTACACCCAATATATATTATATACAGTAAATAAAATATCAAGAATTAGAGTAAATATATTTTACATACTGTACAAATAGTATTGTTTAAAACAGACGAAAAATGCATTTTACACTGGAATAAAATATGTGTTCTATATAATGTAAATAAACTATCAAAAACTACAGTAATTATATTTAATATACTCTATATAAAATATCAAAAATTCCACCGAATATATATTATATACTGTCAATAATATATCAAAAAGTACAGTAAATATATTTCATATATTGTACATATAATATTATCTAAAAGTACACCAAATACATATTATATACTGTAAATAAAATGTCAAAAATACAGTAAATATATATTACATACTGTACATAAAATATCAAAAAGTACACCAAATATGTATTATATATACTGTAAATAAACTATCAAAAAATAGAGTAATTATATTTTATATACTGTACATAAAATATCACAAAGTACACACAATATATATTATATACAGTAAATAAAATATCAAAAATTAGAGTAAATATATTTTAAATACTGTACAC
Source organism: Pan troglodytes (assembly GCF_028858775.2). Classification (NCBI taxonomy): domain Eukaryota; kingdom Metazoa; phylum Chordata; class Mammalia; order Primates; family Hominidae; genus Pan; species Pan troglodytes. The sequence goes on along the minus strand of NC_072420.2, from coordinate 3,710,379 downwards.
ATAATATTGATTAAAACACACCAAAAATGTATTTTACACTGAAATAATGTATCAAAAGGTAGAGTAAATATATATCACATACAGTACATAAAATATAAAAATGTACACTATATATATATTATATACTGTACATAAAATACCAGAAAGTACAGTAAATATATTTTATATACTGTACATAGAATAACAAAAATTATACCAAATGTATATTATATACTGTAAATAAAATATCAAAAAGTACAGTAAATATATATTACACACTGTATGTAAAATATCAAAAACTACACCAATTATATATTATATAATTTACATAATATATCAAAAGTACACCAAATACGTATTATATACTGTACATAAAATATCAAAATCTACAGTAAATATATTTCATATATTGTACATATAATATTATCTAAAAGTACACCAAATACATATTATATACTGTAAATAAAGTATCAAAAATTATAGTAAATATATATTACATACTGTACATAAAATATCAAAAAGTACAACAAATATGTATTATATATACTGTAAATAAACTATCAAAAAATACAGTAATTATATTTTATATACTGTACATAAAATATCAAAAAGTACACCCAATAATTATTATATACAGTAAATAAAATATCAAAAATTAGAGTAAATACATTTTACATACTGTACACATAATATTGTTTAAAAAAAACCAAAAATGTATTTTACACTGAAATAATATATCAAAAGGTAGAGTAAATATATATCACATACAGTACATAAAATATAAAAAAGTACACTAAATATATATTATATACTGTACATAAAATATCAAAAAGAACAGTAAATATATTTTATATACTGTACAAAAAATGTCAAAAATTATACCAAATGTATATTATATAATGTAAATAAAATATCACAAAGTACACTAAATATATATTACACACTGTATGTAAAATATCAAAAACTACACCAAATAAATAATATAATTTACATAAAATATCAAAAGTACACCAAATACTTATTATACACTGTATGTGAAATATCAAAAAGTACAGTAAATATATTTCATATATTGTATATATAATATTAACTGAAAGTACACCAAATACATTTTATATACTGTAAATAAAATATCAAAAACTACAGGAAATATATATTACACACTATATATAAAATATCAAAAACTACACCAAATATATATTATATAATTTACATAAAATATCAAAAGTACACCAAATACATATTATATACTGTACATAAAATATCAAAAAGTACAGTAAATATATTTCATATATTGTACATATAATATTATCTAAAAGTACACCAAATACATATTATATACTGTAAATAAAATGTCAAAAATACAGTAAATATATATTATATACTGTACATAAAATATCAAAAATACACCAAATATGTATTATATATACTGTAAATAAACTATTAAAAAATACAGTAATTATATTTTATATACTGTACATAAAATATCACAAAGTACACACAATATATATTATATACAGTAAATAAAATGTCAAAAATTAGAGTAAATATATTTTACGTACTGTACACATAATATTGTTTAAAACACACCAAACACGTATTTTACACTGAAATAATATATCAAAAGGTAGAGTAAATATATATCACATACATTACATAAAATATAAAAATGTACACTAAATGTGTATTATATACTGTACATAAAATATCAAAAAGTACAGTAAATATATTTTATATACTGTACATAAAATAACAAAAATTATACCAAATGTATATTATATACTGTAAATAAAATATCAAAAACTAGAGTAAATATATATTACACACTGTATGTAAAATATCAAAAAATACACCAATTATATATTATATAATTTTCATAATATATCAAAAATACACCAAATACATATTATATACTGTACATAAAATATCAAAAAGTACAGTATATATATTATATATACTGTACATAATATATCAAAAATTATACCAAATGTATATTATATACTGTAAAGAAAATATCAAAAAGTACAGTAAATATATATTACACACTGTACATAAAATATCAAAAACTACACCAATTATATATTATATAATCTACATAAAATATCAAAAGGACACCAAATACATATTATATACTGTACATAAAATATCAAAAAGCACAGTAAATATATTTCATATATTGTACATATAATCTTATCTAAAAGTACACCAAATACATATTATATACAGTAAATAAAATATCAAAAATTTCAGTACATATATATTACATATTGTACATAAAATATCAAAAAGTACACCAAATATGTGTAATTTAAACTGTAAATAAAATATCAAAAAATACAGTAATTATATTTTATATACTATACATAAAATATCACAAAGTACACCCAATATATATTGTATAAAGTAAATAAAATATCAAAAATTAGATCAAATAGATTTTATATACTGTACACATATTATTGTTTAAAACACACTAAAAATGTATTTATCCCTGAAATAAAATATCAAAAGGTAGAGTAAATATATATCACATACAGTACATAAAATATAAAAAAGTACACTAAATATATATTATATACTGTACATAAAATAACAAAAAGTAGAGTAAATATATTTTATATACCGTACATAACATATCAAAAATTATACCAAATGTATATTATATACTGTAAATAAAATATCAAAAAGTAGAATAAATATATATTACACACTGTATGTAAAATATCAAAAACTACACCAATTATATATTATATAATTTACATAATATATCAAAAGTAGACCAAATACATATTATATACTGTACATAAAATATCAAAATGTACACTAAATATATTTTATATACTGTACATAAAATATGAAAAATTATACCAAATGTATATTATATACTGTAAATAAAATATCAAAAAGTACAGTAAATATATATTACTCAATGTATGTAAAATATCAAAAACTACACCAATTATATATTATATCATTTACATAATATATCAAAAGTACACCAAATACATATTATATGCTGTACATAAAATATCAAAAAGTACAGTAAATATATTTCATATATTGTACATATAATATTATCTAAAAGTACACCAAATACATATTATATACTGTAAAAAAAATATCAAAAATTATAGTAAATATATATTACATCCTGTACATAAAATATCAAAAAGTACACCAAATATGTATTATATATACTGTAAAGTTACTATCAAAAAATACAGTAATTATATTTTGTATACTGTACATAAAATATCACAAACTACACCCAATATATATTATATACAGTAAAGTAAATATCAAAAATTGGAGTCAATATATTTAACATACTGTACACATAATATTGTTTAAAACACAACAAAAATGTATTTTACACTGAAATAATATATCAAAAGGTAGAGTAAATATATATCACATACAGTATATAAAATATAAAAAAGTACACTAAATATATATTATATACTGTACATAAAATATCAAAAAGTACAGTAAATATATTTTATATACTGTACGGAAAATAATAAAAATTATACCAAATGTGTATTATATACTGTAAATAAAATATCAAAAGTTACAGTAAATATATGTTACACACTGTATGTAAAATATCAAAAACTACACCAATTATATACTATCTAATTTACATAATATACCAAAAGTACACCAAATACATATTACATACTGTACATAAAATATCAAAAAGTACACTAAATATATTTTATATACTGTACATAAAATATCAAAAATTATACCAAATGTATATTATATACTGTAAATAAAATATCAAAAAGTACAGTAAATATTTATTACTCAATGTATGTAAAATATCAAAAACTACACCTATTATATTTTCAATAATTTACATAATACATCAAAAGTACACCAAATACATATTATATAGTGTACATAAAATATCAAAAAGTACAGTAAATATATTTCATATACTGTACATATAATATTATCTAAAAGTACACCAAATACATATTATATACTGTAAATAAAATTTCAAAAAGTACAGTAAGCACATATTACATACTGTACATAAAATATGAAAAAGTACACCAAATATGTATTATATATACTGTAAATAAACTATCAAAAAATACAGCAATTATATTTTATATACTGTACATAAAATATCAAAAAGTACACCCAATATATATCATATACAGTAAAAAAAAATCAAATATTAGAATAAATATATTTTACATACTGTACACATAATATAGTTTAAAATACACCAAAAATGTATTTTACACTGAAATAATATATGAAAAGGTAGAGTAAATATATATCACATACTGTACATAAAATATAAAAAAGTACACTAAATATGTATTATATACTGTACATAAAATATCAAAAAGAACAGTAAATATATTTTATATACCGTACAAAAAATATCAAAATTATACCAAATGTATATTATATACTGTAAATAAAATATCAAAAATTACTGTAAATATATATTACACACTGTATGTAAAATATCAAAAGCTACGTGAATTATATCTAATATAATTTCATAATATATCAAAAGTACACCAAATACATATTATATACTGTACATAAAATATCAAAAAGTACACTAAATATATTTTATATACTGTACATAAAATATCAAAAATTATACCAAATGTATATTATATACTGTAAATAAAATATCAAAAAGTACAGTAAATATTTATTACTCAATGTATGTAAAATATCAAAAACTACACCAATTATATATTATATAATTTACATAAAATATCATAAGTACCCCAAATACATATTATATACTGTACATAAAATATCAAAAAGTACAGTAAATATATTTCATATATTGTACATATAATATTATCTAAAAGTACACAAAATACATATTGTATACTGTAAATAAAATATCAAAAAGTACAGTAAATATATATTACATTCTGCACATAGAATATCAAAAAGTACACCAAATATGTATTCTATATGCTGTAAATAAACTATCAAAAAATACAGTAACTATATTTTATATACTGTACATAAAATATCAAAAAGTACACCCTATATATTATATACAGTAAATAAAATATCAAAAATTAGAGTATATATATTTTACATACTGTACACATAATATTTTTTAAAACACACCAAAAATGTATTTTACACTGAAATAATATATCATAAGGTAGAGTAAATATATATCACATACAGTACATAAAATATAAAAAAGTACACTAAATATATATTATATACTGTACATAAAATATCAGAAAGTACAGTAAATATATTTTATATACTGTACATAAAATATCAAAAATTATACCAAATGTATATTATATACTGTAAATAAAATATCAAAAGGTACAGTAAATATATATTACACACTGTATGTAAAATATCAAAAACTACACCAATTATATATTATATAATTTACACAATATATCAAAAGTAAACCATTTACATATTATATACTGTACATAAAATATCAAAAAGTACACTAAATATATTTCGTATATTGTACATATAATATTATCTAAAAGTACACCAAATACTTATTATATACTGTAAATAAAATATCAAAAAGTACAGTAAATATATATTACATTCTGCACATAAAATATCAAAAAGTACACCAAATATGTATTATATACGCTGTAAATAAACTATCAAAAAATGCAGTAACTATATTTTATATACTGTACATAAAATATCAAAAAGTACACCCTATATATTATATACAGTAAATAAAATATCAAAAATTAGAGTAAATATATTTTACATACTGTACACATAATATTTTTTAAAACACACCAAAAATGTATTTGACACTGAAATAATATATCAAAAGGTAGAGTAAATATATATCACATACAGTACATAAAATATAAAAAAGTACACTAAATATATATTATATATTGTACATAAAATATCAAAAAGTACAGTAAATATATTTTATATACTGTACATAAAATATCAAAAATTATACCAAATGTATATTATATACTGTAAATAAAATATCAAAAATACAGTAAATATATATTACACACTGTATGTAAAATATAAAAAGCTACGCGAATTATATCTAATATAATTTCATAATATATCAAAAGTACACCAAATACATATTATATACTGTACATAAAATATCAAAAAGTACAATAAATATATTTGATATACTGTACATAAAATATCAAAAATTATAACAAATCTATATTATATACTGTAAATAAAATATCAAAAAGTACAGTTAATATATATTACACACTGTATATAAAATATCAAAAACTACACCAATTTTATATTATATAATTTACATAAAATATCAAATTACACCAAATACATATTATATACTGTACATAAAATATCAAAAATTACAGTAAATATATTTCATATATTCTAAATATAATACTATCTAAAAGTACACCAAATACATATTATATACTGTAAATAAAATATCAAAAAGTACAGTAAATATATATTACATACTGTACATAAAATATCAAAAAGTACACCATATATGTATTATATATACTGTTAATAAACTATCAAAAAATACAGTAATTATATTTTATATACTGTACATTAAATATCACAAAGGACACCCTATATATTATATACAGTAAATAAAATATCAAAAATTAGAGTAAATATATTTTACATACTGTACACATAATATTGTTTAAAACACAACAAAAATGTATTTTACACTGAAATAATATATCAAAAGGTAGAGTATATATATATCACATACAGTACATAAAATATAAAAATATACACTAAATATATATTATATACTGTGCATAAAATATCAAAAATTACAGTAAATATATTTTATATACTGTACACAAAATATCAAAAATTATACCAAATGTATATTGTATACCGTAAATAAAATATCAAAAAGTACAGTAAATATATATTACACACAGTAGGTAAAATATCAAAAACTACAACAATTATATATTATATCATTTTCCTAATATATCAAAAGTACACCAAATACATATTATATACTGTACATAAAATATCAAAAAGTACCGTAAATATATTTTATATACTGTACATAAAATATCAAAAATTATACCAAATGTATATAATATACTGTAAATAAAATATCAAAAAGTACAGTAAATATATATTACACACTGTAAAATATCAAAAACTACACCAATTATATATTTTATAATTTACATAAAATATCAAATTACACCAAATACATATTATATACTGTACATAAAATATCAAAAATTACAGTAAATATATTTCATATATTGTACATATAATATTATCTAAAAGTACACCAAATACATATTATATACTGTAAATAAAATATCAAAAATTACAGTAAATATATATTACATACTGTACATAAAATATCAAAAAGTACACCAAATATGTATTATATATACTGTTAATAAACTATCAAAAAATACAGTAATTATATTTTATATACTATACATAAAATATCACAAAGTACACAAAATATATATTATATAGAGTAAAAAAAATATCAAAAATTAGATCAAATAGATTTTACATACTGTACACATATTATTGTTTAAAACACACCAAAAATGTATTTTACACTGAAATAAAATATCAAAATGTAGAGTAAATATATATCACATACAGTACATAAAATATAAAAATTACACTAAATATATATTATATACTGCACATAAAATATCAAAAAGTACAGTAAATATATTTTATATACTGTACATAAAATATCAAAAATTATACCAAATGTATATTATATACTGTAAATAAAATATCAAAAATTACTGTAAATATATATTACACACTGTATGTAAAATATCAAAAACTACAACAATTATATATTATATAATTTACATAATACATCAAAAGTACACCAAATACATATTATACACTCTATATAAAATATCAAAAAGTACAGCATATATATTTCATATACTGTACATATAATATTAACTAAAAGTACACCAAATACATTTTATATACTGTAAAAAATAATCAAAAAGTACAGTAAATATATATTACACACTGTACTTAAAATATCAAAAAGTACACCAAATATTTGTTATATATACTGTAAATAAACTATCAAAAACTACACTAATTATATTTAATATACTGTACACAAAATATCAAAAATTACAGCAAACGTATATTATATACTGTAAATAAAATATCAAAAAGTACAGTAAATATATATTACACACTTTATGTAAAATATCAAAAACTACACCAATTATATATTATATAATTTACATAAAATATCAAAAGTACACCAAATATTTATTATATACTGTACTTAAAATATCAAAAAATACCGTAAATATATTTCATATATTGTACATATATTATGTAAAAGTACACCAAATACATATTATATACTGTGAATAAAATATCAAAAATCCAGGAAAGATATACTACATACAGCACATAAAATATCAAAAAGTACAACAAATATGTATTATATACACTGTGAAAAAACTATCAAAAAATACAGTAATTATATTTTATATACTGTACATCAAATATCAAAAAGTACACCCAATATATATTATACACAGTAAATAAAATATCAAAAATTAGAGTACATATATTTAAAATACTGTACACATAATATTGTCTTAAAAACATCAAAAATGTATTTTACACTAAAATAAAATATCAAAAGGTAGAGTAAATATATATCACATACAGTACATAAAATTTAAAAAGTACACTAAATATATATTATATACTGTACAGAAAATATCAAAAAGTACAGTAAATATACTTTATATACTGTACATAAAATATGAAACATTCCACCAAATGTATATTACATACTCTAAATAACATATCAAAAAGTACAGTAAATATTTATTACACACTGTACGTAAAATATCAAAAACTACAGCAATTATATATTACATAATTTACATAATATATCAGAAGTACACCAAATACATATTATATACTGTAAATAAAATATCAAAAAGTACAGTAAATATATATTACATGCTGTACATAAAATAAAAAAAGTACACCAAATATGTGTTATACTGTAAATAAACTATCAAAAACTACATAATTATATTTAATATACAGTACATAGAATATCAAATATTACACCACATGTATATTATATACTGTAAATAAAATATCAAAATGTACAGTAAATGTATGCTACAGACTCTATGTGAAATACCAAAAACTACACCAAATATATATTATGTAATTTACATAAAATATCAAAAGTACACTAATTATATATTATATACTCCACATAAAATATCAAAAAGTACAGTAAATATATTTCATATATTGTACATATAATATTAACTAAAATTACACCAAATACATTTTACATACTGTAAATAATATATCAAAAAGTACAGTAAGTATATATTACGTACTGTAGGTAAAATATCAAAAAGTACACCAAATATGTGTTATATATACTGTAAATAAACTATCAAAAACTCCAGTATTTATATTTAATATACTGTACATAAAATATCAGAAATTACACCAAATGTATATTATATACCCTAAATAAGATATCAAAAAAGATAGTAAATATATATTACACAATCTATGTAAAATATCAAAAACAACACCAAATATATAATATAATTTACATAAAATATCACAAGTACATGAAATATATCTTATATACTGTACATAAAATATCAAAAGGTACAGTAAATATATTTCATATATTGTATATATAATATTAACTAAAAGTACACCAAATACATTTTGTATACTTAAAAAAAAATCAAATATAGAGTAAATGTATATTACACACTCTACTTAAAATATCAAAAACTACACCAAATATGTGTTATATATACTGTAAATAAACTATCAAGAACTACAGTAATTATATGTATTATACTGTACATAAAATATCAAAAATTACACCACATGTATATTTTATACTGTAAATAAAATATCAAAAAGTACAGTAAATATATGCTACAGACTCTATGTAAAATATCAAAAACTACACAAAATATATATTATATAATTTATATAAATTATCAAATGTACACCAAATATATATTATATAGTCTACATAAAATATGAAAAAGTTCAGTAAATATATTTCATATATTGTACATATAACATTAACTAAAATTACACCAAATACATTTTATATACTGTAAAAAAATATCAAAAAGTACAGTAAATATATATTACATGCTCTATATAAAATATCAAAAAGTACAACAAATATGTGTTATACTCTAAATAAACTATCAAAAACTACAGTAATTATATTTAATATACTATACATATAATATCAAAAATTACACCACATGTATATTATATACTGTAAATAAAATATCAAAAAGTACAGTAAATATATGCTACAGACTCTTTGTAAAATATCAAAAACTACACAAAATATATATTATATAATTTACATAAAATATCAAATATGCACCAAATATATATTATATACTCTACATAAAATATCAAAAAGTACAGTAAATATATTTCATATATTGTACATATAATATTAACTAAAAGTACACCAAATACATTATACATACTGTAAATAAAATATCAAAAAGTATAGTAAATATATTTCATATATAGGACATATAATATTAACTAAAAGTACACCAAATACAATTTCTATACTTTAAAAAAATATAAAATGTGCAGCAAATGTATATTACATACTGTACTTAAAATATCAAAAAGTACACCAAATATGTGTTACATATACTGTAAATAAACTATCAAAAACAACAGTATTTATATTTAATATACTGTACATAAAATATCAAAAATTACACCACATGTATATTATATACTGTAAATAAAATCTCAAAAATTAAAATAAATATATACTACAGACTCTATGTAAAATATCAAAAACTACACCAAATATATATTATATAATTTACATAAAATATCAAAAGTACACCAAATATATATTATATAGTCTACATAAAATATGACAAAGTTCAGTAAATATATTTCATATATTGTACATATAAGATTAACTAAAAGTACACGAAATACATTTTACATACTGTAAATAACATATCAAAAGTACAGTAAGTATATATTACATATTGTACATAAAATATCAAAAAGTACACCAAATATGTGTTATATATACGGTAAATAAACTATCAAAAACTACATTATTTATATTTAATATACTGTACATAAAATATCAAAAATTACACAAAATGTATATTATATACTGTAAATAAAATATCAAAAATACACTAAATATATGATAGAGACTCTATGTAAATTATCAAAAACTACACGAATTATATATTATATAATTTACATAAAATATCATAAGTACACCAAATACATAGTATATACCCTAAATAAAATATCAAAAAGTTCAGTAAATATATTTCATATATTGTACATATAATATTAACTAAAACTACACCAAATAAATTTTATATACAGTAAAAAAAATCAAAAGTTATAGTAAATATATATTACATACTGTACTTAAAATATCAAAAAGTTCACCAAATATGTGATATATATAGTGTAAATAAATTATCAAAAACTACAGTAATTATATTTAATATACTGTAGATAAACTATCAAAAATATCACCAAATATATATTATATATTGTAACTAAAATATCAAAATGTAAAGTAAACATATATTACACACTCTATGTAAAATATCAAAAACTACACCAAATATATATTATATAATTTACATAAAATATCAAAAGTACAGCAAATATATATTATATACTGTACATAAAATACCAAAATTTACAGTAAATATATTTCATATATTGTACATAGAATATTAACTAAAAGTACACAAAATACATTTTATATACTGTAAATAAACTATCAAAAAGTACAGTAAATATATATTACATACTGTATATAAAATATCAAAAAGTACACCAATTATGTGTTATATATACTGCAAATAAACTATCAAACACTACAGTAATTATATTTTATATACTGTACATAAAATATCAAAAATTACACCAAATGTATATTATATACACTAAATAAATTATCAAAAGTACAGTAAATATATATTACACACTATACATAAAATATCAAAAACTACACCAAATATGTATTTATAATTTACATAAAATATCAAAAGTACACCAAATACATATTATATATTGTACATAAAATAACAAAAAGTACAGTAAATATATTTCCTATATTGTACATATAAGAGTATCTAAAAGTACACCAAATACATATTATATACTGTAAATAAAATATCAGAAGGTACACTAAATATATATTACATACTGCAGATAAAATATAAAAAATTACACCAAATGTATAATATATACTGTAAATAAAATATCAAAAAGTACGGTAAATATATATTACACACGCTATGTAAAATATCAAAAACTACGCAAAATATATATTATATAATTTACATAAAATATCAAAAGTACACCAAATATATACTATATACTGTACATAAAATATCAAAAATACAGTAAATATATTTTATATACTGTACATATAATATTAACTAAAAGTACAACAAATACATTTTATATACTGTAAATGAAATATCAAAAAGTACTGTAAATATATATTACATACTGTACATAAAATATCAAAAAATACACCAAATATGTGTTATATATACTGTAAATAAATTATCAAAAACTACACTAATTTTATTTAATATACTGTACAAAAAATATCAAAAATTACAATAAATGTATATTATATACCGTAAATAAAATATCAAAAAGTACAGTAAATATATATTACACACTGTATTTAAAATATCAAAAACTACATCAAATATATATTATATAATTTACATAAAATATCAAAAGTACACAAAATATATATTATATACTGTACTTAAAATATCAAAATGTACAGTAAATATATTTCATATATTGTATATATATTACCTAAAACTACACCAAATACATATTATATAGTGTAAATAAAATATACAAAAGAACAGTAAATATATATTACATACTGTACATAAAATATCAAAAAGTACACCAAATATGTGTTATATATACTGTAAATAAAATATCAAAAACTACAGTAATTATATTTAATATACTGTACATGAAATATCAAAAATTACACCAAATGTATATTATATACTCTAAATAAAATATCAAAAATTACAGTAAATATATGTTACACACTCTATGTAAAGTATCAAAAACTACACCAAATATATATTATATAATTTACATTAAATATCAAAAGTACACCAAATATATATTATATACTGTACATAAAATAACAAAAAGTACAGTAAATATATTTCATACATTGTACATATAATATTAACTAAAAGTACACCAAATACATTTTATATACTGTAAATAAAATACCCAAAAATACAGTAAATGTATATTACATACTGTACATAAAATATCAAAAAGTACACCAAATATGTGCTATATATACTGTAAATAAACTATCAAAAACTACAGTAATTATATTTAATATACTGTACATAAAATATCAAAAATTACACCAAATATATATTATATACTGTAAATAAAATATCAAAAATACAGGAAATATATAATACACACCCTATGTAAAATATCAAAAACTACACAAAATATATATTATATAATTTATATAAAATATCAAAAGTACACCAAATATATATTATATACGGTACATAAAATATCAAAAATACAGTAGATATATTTTGTATACTGTATATATAATATTAACTAAAAGTACACCAAATACATTTTATATACTGTAAATTAAATATCAAAAAGTACAGTAAATATATATTGCATACTGTACATTAAATATCAAAAAGTACACCAAATATGTGTTATATATACTGTAAATCAACTATCAAAAAGTACAGTAATTATATTTAATATACTGTACATAAAATATCAAAAATTACAACAAATGTATATTATATACTGTAAATAAAATATCAAAAATTACAGTAAATATATATTAAACACGCTATGTAAAATATCATAAACTACATCAAATATATATTACATAATTTACATAAAATACCAAAAGTACACCAAATATATATTATATACTGTACATAAAATATCAAAATGTACAGTAAATATATTTCATATATTGTATATATAATATTACCTAAAACTACACCAAATACGTATTATATAGTGTAAATAAAATATACAAAAGTACAGTAAATATATATTACATACTGTACATAAAATATCAAAAAGTACACCAATTATGTGTTATATATACTGTAAATAAAATATCAAAAACTACAGTAATTATATCTAATATACTGTACATGAAATATCAAAAATTACACCAAATGTATATTATATACTCTAAACAAAATATCAAAAATTACAGTAAATATATGGTACACACCCTATGTAAAGTATCAAAAACTACACCAAATATATATTATATAATTTACATTAAATATCAAAAGTACACCAAATATATATTATATACGGTATATAAAATATCAAAAATACAGTAGATATATTTTATATACTGTATATATAATATTAACTAAAAGTACACCTAATATATTTTATATACTGTAAATTAAATATCAAAAAGTACAGTAAATATATATTACCTAGTGTACATTAAATATCAAAAAGTACACCAAATATGTGTTATATATACTGTAAATCAACTATCAAAAAATACAGTAATTATATTTAATATACTATACATAAAATACCAAAAATTACAACAAATGTATATTATATACTGTAAATAAAATATCAAAAATTACAGTAAATATATATTACACACTCTATTTAAAATATCAAAAACTTCATCAACCATATATTATATAATTTAAATAAAATATCAAAAGTACACCAAATATATATTATATACTGTACATAAAATATCAAACAGTACAGTAAACATATTTCATATATTGTATATATAACATTAACTAAAAGTTCACCAAATACATTTTATATACTGTAATTAAAATATCCAAAGGTATAGAAAATATATACTACATACTGTACATAAAATATCAAAAAGTACACCAAATATCTGTTATATATATTGTAAAGGAACTATCAAAAACTACAGTAATTATATTTAATATACTGTACATAAAATATCAAAAATTACACCAAATACCTATTATATACTGTACATAAAATATCAAAAAGTACAGTAAATATATATGACATACTGTACATAAAATACCAAAATGTACACCAAATATGTATTATATATACTGCAAATAAACTATCAAAAACTACACTAATTATTTTCTATACTCTACATAAAATATCAAATAGCACACAAAATATATGTTATATACAGTAAATGAAATATAAAAAATTACAGTAAAAACATTGTACATACTGTACATATAATATTGTCTTAAATACACCAAACATATATTATACACTGAAAGAAAATATCAAAAGGTACAGTAAATATATATTACATACTGTACATAAAATAGAAAAAATTACACCAAATATATATTATATACTGTACATAAAATGTCAAAAAGTACAGTAAATACATTTTATATACAGTATATAGAACATTATTTACAGGTACACCAAATACATATTGTATACTGTAAATAAAATATCAAAACTACAGTAAATATATATTACATACTGTATATAAAATATCAAAATGTACACAAAATATATATTATACACTGTGCATAAATTATCAAAAAGTGCAGTAAACATATTTTATATACTATACATATAATATTATCAAAATTTACACCCAATGCATATTATATACCGAAACTAGAATATCTAAAACTACATGAAATATATTTTATACACTGTACATAAAATATCAAAAATTACATCAAATGTATATTATATAGTGTAAATAAAATATCAAAAAGTACAGCAAATATATATCACACACTGTATGTGAAATAACAAAAAATACACAATATATATATTCTATACTGCACATAAAATATGAAAATGCACACAAAATATGTATTATACACTGTGCATAAAATATCAAAAAGGGCAGTAAACTTATTTTATATACTATACATAGAATATTATTTAATGTACACCCAATGCATATTATATACCGTAAATAAAATATAAGAAGTTACATTAAATATATTTATATACTGTACTTAAAATATCAAAAATTATGCCAAATGTATATTATACACTGTAAATAAAATATCAAAAACTACAGTAAATATATATTACACACTGTATGTAAAATATCAAAAACTACACCAAATATATATTATATAATTTACATAAAATATCAAATGTACACCAAATATATATAATATACTGTACATAAAATATCAAAAAGTACAGTGAATATATTTCATACATTGTACATATAATATTATGTAAAAGTACACCAAATACATATTATATACTGTAAATAAAATATCAAAAAGTACATTAAATATATATTACAAAAAAACGCAGAATGTTGGATGCGCCTAAGGCATATGAAAGAGAGTGGGCAGAAGGAGTAAGAGAGAAATAGGAGGAAGGAAGGAAGGAAGGAAGGAAAGAAGGAAGGTAGGAAGGAAGGAAGGAAGGAAAGAAGGACGAAAGGAAGGAGAAAACACCCGATGTTACTGAAACCCCCAAAAAATGGTTTCCCCCTGTGGGTAAGCCTACAATGTGGATGAATCTTGAAAATTTTGTGGTGCGTGTTGTGTCAGTCATAACAGCTCACCTATTGTGCAATTCCGTTGATAGGAAATGTCCACAATATGGAAATCTATGCATATGGGATTGATCGCACTAGGTAGTTGCTACCTAGGGCTGAGGGTCAGGGAGAGGGTTTGAGACAGAATGAGGAGTGACTAATGTCTACAGGGTTTTTCTCTGGTCGGGGGTGATAAGACGTTCTACAATGGATTGCAAATTAAAATTGAATGTGCACCACCACAGGTATACTAAAAGCCACTCAATTCATGACTTTTAATGGGGGAATCTTCTGTGGCGCACTCTCATGGAGACCACGGCAGACATAGTGAGAGAGCAAAAGGTGAGTAAATATCTGAAACGGAGGCAGAAACAGAGAGAATGAGAAGCCCTGTGAATGGAAGGGAGAGCGAAAAGGGAAAATGGTCCTATTTAGAAATGACAGATGTGAAACTGGGGTTCACATCAACAGTGTCACTGCCAGGAAGGAGGGTCATGCTAGCCATGTCACCGGTAGTGTGGCCCGCAGGGACGCCGACCTGCTGGAGCGTCGTGCCAGCATGGGCTCTGGCAGCCACGTGGGCCAGCAGGAGGGTCCTGCTGCACAGCTGTGGGGTGAGGATAGACTGGGTGGTGATATCGGCCATTACAGGGGCCTCTTCTGCTGGCAAGAGTGTGACAGTAGCAAGTAGATGGACAGGCCTGCGTGTGAGGACGGAATGCAGGAGGGGCTCTTGTGCGGCTGGGTGTGGGGCCCTCACGGGAACCGTGGAGAAATGGCCAGGTAACTGCGTCATGTGGGCTAGTAGATTGGCCAGGGCTTCGAACTGAAGGACAATAACGGGGAGTAGCTGTCAGGCCCTGGGAGTGTCTGAGTGTAAGTGGAGATGGGTTTGGGGTCACTGAGGGATGCGTGGGAGCCATCCCTGTATAGGTACGGGTCATAGGGAGATAGTCTCGTGAGGCCTGTGAGTGTCTAGGGTTGTCCTGGGTGCCTGGGGCTGACTGTGGCAGAAATCTGGGGAAGGCTGGAGAGAAGCTGGGAGACCCAGGAGAGTCCCTGAAGGCAGGGGGTGAAGAGGTGAAAGAAATGGGGGAGGGTTGCAGTAAGGTCCGTGAGTTTGTAGGTGATTCCTGGGTGCGGGAAGCTGACTCCAGGTGAAATCTGGAGATGGTCGGAGTGTAGCTGAGAGAGACAGAAGAGTCCTTGAGGGCTGGGGGTGAGAACATGAGGGAGACTGGGGAGTAAGTCAGTGAAATTCGTGAGTTCGGTGGTGTATCGTGGGTGCCTGGAACTGACTCCAGCTGGAATCTAGCGAAGTTTTGAGAGTAGCTGAAAGAGACACAGGAGTCCCTGTGGGCTGAGGGCAAAGACCTGAGAGAGACCAGGGAGGACCTCAGTGAAGTCTGTGAGTCTGTAGGTGATTCCGGAGTGTGGGAGGCTGACTCCCGCTGAAATCTGGGCGTGGTGGGAGAGTAGCTGGGACAGACAGGAGAGTCCCAGGGGGCTGGGGGTGAAGACATGACAGAGACTGGGGAGTAACTCAGCGAAACTGCTGAGTTTGGTGCTGATACCTGGGTGTCTGGAACTGACTCCCGCTGAAATCTGGGCATGGTTGGAGAGTAGCTGGGACACACAGGAGAGTCCCTGAGGGCTGGGGGTGAAGACATGAGAGAGACCGGGGAGTACCTCAGTGAAACTGGTGAGTTTGGTGGTGACTCCGGGGTGCCTGGGACTGACTCCAGCTGAAAGGTGTGCGTGGTTGGAGAGTAGCTGGGACAGACAGGAGAGTCCCTGAGGGCTGGTGAAGACATGAGAGAGACTGGAGAGTAAGTGAGTGAAATTGGTGAGTTTGGTGGTGCTTCCTGGGTGCCTGGAACTGACTCCCGCTGAAGTGTGGGCGTGGTTGGAGAGTAGCTGGGACACACAGGAGAGTCCCTGAGGGTTGGAGATAAAGACGTGCTAGAGAGTGAGGAGTAACTGAGTGAAATTGGGGAGTTTGGTGGTGATTCCGGGGTGCCTGGAGCTGACTGCAGCTGAAATGTGGGCGTGGTTGGAGAGTAGCTGGGACAGACGGGAGAGTCCCTGAGGGATGGTGAAGACATGAGAGAGACTGGGGAGTAACGCAGTGAAATTGGTGAGTTTGGTGGTGATTTCTGGGTGCCTGCAACGGACTCCCGCTGAAGTGTGGGCGTGTTTGGAGAGTAGCTGGGACAGACAGGCCAGTCCCTGAGGGTTGGAGATAAAGACGTGCTAGAGACTGGGGAGTAACTCAGTGAAAGTGGTGGGCTTGGTGGTGATCCCTGGGTTCCTGGAAGTGACCCGCGCTGAAATGTGGGCGTGGTTGGAGAGTAGCTGGGACAGACTGGAGGGTCCGTAAGGGCTGGGGGTGAAGACGTGAGAGAGACTGGCGAGGATCTCACTGAGGTCTGTGAGTTTGTAGGTGTTTCTGGGGTGCGGGGTAGAGACTCCCGCTGAAATCTGGGCGTAGTTGGAGAGTAGCTGGGACAGACAGGAGAGTCATGGGTGGCTGGGGGTGAGCTGCTGGATGATGGCAGTAAGAACATATGGTATATTATTGATGAATGAGGTGACTGTGAAGAATCTCCAGAGGAGGACACGGGAGAACACAATGACATGAGTGACTGTCCTGCTTGGTTAGGAAAGGGAAACGTAAAGTTGTGGAATTCTGTTGATGATGGATGTGAGAGTGGTGAAGCCCTGCGGGGTGATGTAGAGTACTTCCACATCCCTGGTGAGGAGCTGCCCCTTGGGTCTGAGTTTCTGGGAGGGGAGAGGGAGAAGCTGGGTGAGGCAGGCATGAATCTTGAGGAGTCAGGGCTGGGGGACCGCTCATATTCTCCCGAGACCTGTGAGTCTCTGGGGGACTCCTGGGTGCATGGGGCTGACTCCCGCAGGAACCTGGGGATGGCTGGAGAGTAACTGGGAGCCACAGGAGAGTCCCTGAGGCCTGGGGGTGAAGAGATGAAAGACACAGGGGTGGAGCACCGTGAGGCTCGTGAGTTTGTAGGTGATTCCCGGGTGTGGGGGGCTGACTCCAGCTGAAATCTGGGGTTGTTTGGAGAGTAGCTGGGAGACACAGGAGATCCCCCGAGAGCTGGGGGTGAGCTGCTGGGTGATGGCAGTAAGAACATGTGGTATATTATTGATGAACGTGGGGACTCTGAGCGATCCTCAGAGGAGGACACGGGAGAGCCCAATGGCTTCATTGATTGCCCATCACGGTGAGGACAGGGAAATGGGAGCTTGTGGGATTCTGGTGATGACAGAGGTGAGTGTGGTGAAGCCCTAGGGGATGGTGAATGGTAGCTCCGGATCCCTGGTGAGGAGCTTCCCCTGAAGCCTGAGTTTCTGAGAGGGGAGAGGGAGAAGCTGGGTGAGGCTCGCATGGACCTTGGGGAGTCCGTGCTGGGGGACCGTTCATAAGAAGAGCCAGACAAGACCCTACTGTTCTTAGGTGCAGACATGATTAGGAAACCTGCAGCTCCCAGGGGCCCCTACTAATTTTCTAACTCACAGAAGGAAGGAGTGTGTGTGCGTGTGTGTGTGTGTGCGGTGTGAGGTATGTGCCCCTTAAGAAAATGGAAATCAACCAACCAATGAGACAGACAGACAGACAGACAGACAGGGATTCACTTGCCCAAGTGTTCTGTCCTGTCCTCTGAATCCGCTTCCAAGTCGCAAGACGCTGTGAGCTCCAAGTCCACGCAGAGTCCGCCAAACGCTCCGGCCGCTGATCCGCTCCGCGAAGATCTGAGTACAGGCCAGCCAGGGTGGGTTTAAATAGCCTCGGGCGCAGCCTAGCAGCGGAAAGGGCGGAGCTTCACTCCTCCTTTCCATCAGTCACCCCCAACTTTCCCAGGCTACACCTCGTAGGAAACTGTTCTCCTGCTTTGATTTCATGCGCCACCTTTGGGACAATCTAAGAACTTACAAGTTTTCTTGGCCAGATATATTAGGAATTGTATGCACCGAAACACTGAAAACCAACTAGTGGTTCTGTGGTTCCCACGTTGTGGTTTTGACACCAGCAGCATCCTTGCCACAATCAAACCCCGGAGATCCACAGATCTGCGGTGTAACAATACCTCCCCCTGATCCGGATGCATGGCAGTTTAAGAAGTCTTTCCGTGTAAGGGAAAAGACTTTGAAGAAAAGGTGGAGATATGCGTTGTATAAACATTCTTTTGCTCTGGAACCACGTAGAGACTTGGGAGCCAGTTGGGTGGAGCATTCGTTGGATGAGGGTGCTCGGGTTAGGAATATCAAGGTGTGGCTCCAGATAATCCAATCATCTAATTAAGATTCCAGTTATGCTCATCTGTTTTAAAATTCCGTTTGGGTAAATTCTTTTAGTCAGACTGAGAATGGCAAAGCCTCAACCCCAATTTCCAGGGAGGGTTGAGAGCCTCAGGTGGAGTGGATGACCAATAGCCTATGGTTTAACCCATCATGCCTATAGAATGAGGTCTCCATAAAAACCCAAAAGGACTGGGTTCAGAGAGCTTGTGGATAACACTTCCTGGAAGGTAGTGCGCCCCTCCCCACAGGCCGGGCCCCACATTTCTTTCTGAACTTTTTGCAATGTCCGCTAAAATAGAACAGCAAATGTAAGTGTTTCCCTGCGTGCTGTGAGCTCTTCCAGCAAATGAATGCAATTAAATCTGGGAGTGGTGGCAACCTGATTTATAGCCAGTTGCTGAGAAGCACAGGTAAAACAACGTAGGGCTTCCCATTGTTATTAGTGTGGGAGGCCTGTCTGGCGGGACTCGGCCCTTTGGAATCTAATGCTATGTCCCGGTAGATAGCGTCACCATTGAATTAGAAGACACACATATGTTGAGAATAATCTCTCTGGTCATTTGCTGCATGTCTCATTTACAATATGTAATCAAATTATTTATCCTGACCTTATGGCACCTGGGTTGAGAACCAAGATTTGAAACACATTGGTCTGTCACGTTCTGAGTTTGAAACTTTAGTTTGCCTTTAGCGTTTTGCTATTGCTTTTTCGTTTTCTTTTGTTTCGTTTCGTTTCTAAGTTCTGGGGTATAAGTGCAGGATGTGCAGATTTGTTACTAAGGTAAACGTGTGCATGGTGGTTTGCTGCACCTGTCAACCCATCACCTAGGTATTAAGCCCAGCATGCAGTAGCTGTTTTTCTTAACGCTCTGCCTCCCGAAAGGCCCCAGTGAGTGTTGTTCCCCTTCCTGTGTCCATGTGATCTCATTTTTCAGCTCTCATTATAAGTGAGAATGTGGCGTTTGGTTTTCTTTCCCTGGATTAGTTTGCTGAGCATAATGACCACACATCACCACTGTTTTTGTATTTTAGTATAAAGAGTAGTATTTTATTGAATAAGATTTGCTCACAGAAAAATAAGCTTAAGTCTACAATGAATGCCAGACTCTACAGCAGAAAGCAATTTTCTCACTTTTCCACACACAATGGTTCCTACTAAGTGAAAAAACTTCATTCACAAATGTACTACTCTGTCTCAAAACATCTCACATAATCATGCACTGTACTAAAGCCATTAGATCAGTTCTTCAGTCAGGTTAAAGAAGTATCCCTCTAATAACTGACTTTTATAATGCTATCAATATCCACTCCCAATCAGTCTGCCATTGTTAATGGTGTACAGCATTACTGAATACAATGGAATTGATGACGCCCATATCCACGGACACACCGTGACTTACGGTGGTTTGATTTATGATTTTTCAACGTTATGATGGGATTATTGGAATATTAGATGCGTTTCTGAGTTACAGTGGGCTTATGAGTATGCGACCCTATACTCCAGAAACAGCTGTATAAGGATAAACAGGTGTACCTAATAAAAATATGCTTAGTGACTTGGGATAAACCAATAGATGTTCACAACTGATGGAGAGCCGTGAAAGAGAGATAGCGGTAAATAGTTACAATAACACAATTTTCCTGCACCTGTCGAGGATTTCTCCCAAAAAACGCAGAATGTGGGATGCACCTAAGGCATATGAAAGAGAGAGGGCAGAAGGAGTAAGAGAGAAATAGGAGGAAGGAAGGAAGGAAGGAAAGAAAGAAGGAAGGTAGGAAGGAAGGAAGGAAGGAAGGAAGGAAGGAAGGAAGGAAAGAAGGACGAAAGGAAGGAGAAAACACCCGGTGTTACTAAAACCCCCCAAAAAATGGTTTCCCCCTGTGGGTAAGCCTACAATGTGGATGAATCTTGAAAATATTGTGCTACGTGTTGTGTCAGTCATAACAGCTCACCTATTGTGCAATTCCGTTGATAGGAAATGTCCACAATATGGAAATCTATGCATATGGGATTGATCGCACTAGGTAGTTGCTACCTAGGGCTGAGGGTCAGGGAGAGGGTTTGAGACAGAATGAGGAGTGACTAATGTCTACAGGGTTTTTCTCTGGTCGGGGGTGATAAGACGTTCTACAATGGATTGCGAATTAAAATTGAATGTGCACCACCACAGGTATACTAAAAGCCACTCAATTCATGACTTTTAATGGGGGGATCTTCTGTGGCGCACTCTCATGGAGACCACGGCAGACATAGTGAGAGAGCAAAAGGTGAGTAAATATCTGAAACGGAGGCAGAAACAGAGAGAATGAGAAGCCCTGTGAATGGAAGGGAGAGCGAAAAGGGAAAATGGTCCTATTTAGAAATGACAGATGTGAAACTGGGGTTCACATCAACAGTGTCACTGCCAGGAAGGAGGGTCATGCTAGCCATGTCACCGGTAGTGTGGCCCGCAGGGACGCCGACCTGCTGGAGCGTCGTGCCAGCCTGGGCTCTGGCAGCCACGTGGGCCAGCAGGAGGGTCCTGCTGCACAGCTGTGGGGTGAGGATAGACTGGGTGGTGATATCGGCCATTACAGGGGCCTCTTCTGCTGGCAAGAGTGTGACAGTAGCAAGTAGATGGACAGGCCTGCGTGTGAGGACGGAATGCAGGAGGGGCTCTTGTGCGGCTGGGTGTGGGGCCCTCACGGGAACCGTGGAGAAATGGCCAGGTAACTGCGTCATGTGGGCTAGTAGATTGGCCAGGGCTTCGAACTGAAGGACAATAACGGGGAGTAGCTGTCAGGCCCTGGGAGTGTCTGAGTGTAAGTGGAGATGGGTTTGGGGTCACTGAGGGATGCGTGGGAGCCATCCCTGTATAGGTACGGGTCATAGGGAGATAGTCTCGTGAGGCCTGTGAGTGTCTAGGGTTGTCCTGGGTGCCTGGGGCTGACTGTGGCAGAAATCTGGGGAAGGCTGGAGAGAAGCTGGGAGACCCAGGAGAGTCCCTGAAGGCAGGGGGTGAAGAGGTGAAAGAAATGGGGGAGGGTTGCAGTAAGGTCCGTGAGTTTGTAGGTGATTCCTGGGTGCGGGAAGCTGACTCCAGGTGAAATCTGGAGATGGTCGGAGTGTAGCTGAGAGAGACAGAAGAGTCCTTGAGGGCTGGGGGTGAGAACATGAGGGAGACTGGGGAGTAAGTCAGTGAAATTCGTGAGTTCGGTGGTGTATCGTGGGTGCCTGGAACTGACTCCAGCTGGAATCTAGCGAAGTTTTGAGAGTAGCTGAAAGAGACACAGGAGTCCCTGTGGGCTGAGGGCAAAGACCTGAGAGAGACCAGGGAGGACCTCAGTGAAGTCTGTGAGTCTGTAGGTGATTCCGGAGTGTGGGAGGCTGACTCCCGCTGAAATCTGGGCGTGGTGGGAGAGTAGCTGGGACAGACAGGAGAGTCCCAGGGGGCTGGGGGTGAAGACATGACAGAGACTGGGGAGTAACTCAGCGAAACTGCTGAGTTTGGTGCTGATACCTGGGTGTCTGGAACTGACTCCCGCTGAAATCTGGGCATGGTTGGAGAGTAGCTGGGACACACAGGAGAGTCCCTGAGGGCTGGGGGTGAAGACATGAGAGAGACCGGGGAGTACCTCAGTGAAACTGGTGAGTTTGGTGGTGACTCCGGGGTGCCTGGGACTGACTCCAGCTGAAAGGTGTGCGTGGTTGGAGAGTAGCTGGGACAGACAGGAGAGTCCCTGAGGGCTGGTGAAGACATGAGAGAGACTGGAGAGTAAGTGAGTGAAATTGGTGAGTTTGGTGGTGCTTCCTGGGTGCCTGGAACTGACTCCCGCTGAAGTGTGGGCGTGGTTGGAGAGTAGCTGGGACACACAGGAGAGTCCCTGAGGGTTGGAGATAAAGACGTGCTAGAGAGTGAGGAGTAACTGAGTGAAATTGGGGAGTTTGGTGGTGATTCCGGGGTGCCTGGAGCTGACTGCAGCTGAAATGTGGGCGTGGTTGGAGAGTAGCTGGGACAGACGGGAGAGTCCCTGAGGGATGGTGAAGACATGAGAGAGACTGGGGAGTAACGCAGTGAAATTGGTGAGTTTGGTGGTGATTTCTGGGTGCCTGCAACGGACTCCCGCTGAAGTGTGGGCGTGTTTGGAGAGTAGCTGGGACAGACAGGCCAGTCCCTGAGGGTTGGAGATAAAGACGTGCTAGAGACTGGGGAGTAACTCAGTGAAAGTGGTGGGCTTGGTGGTGATCCCTGGGTTCCTGGAAGTGACCCGCGCTGAAATGTGGGCGTGGTTGGAGAGTAGCTGGGACAGACTGGAGGGTCCGTAAGGGCTGGGGGTGAAGACGTGAGAGAGACTGGCGAGGATCTCACTGAGGTCTGTGAGTTTGTAGGTGTTTCTGGGGTGCGGGGTAGAGACTCCCGCTGAAATCTGGGCGTAGTTGGAGAGTAGCTGGGACAGACAGGAGAGTCATGGGTGGCTGGGGGTGAGCTGCTGGATGATGGCAGTAAGAACATATGGTATATTATTGATGAATGAGGTGACTGTGAAGAATCTCCAGAGGAGGACACGGGAGAACACAATGACATGAGTGACTGTCCTGCTTGGTTAGGAAAGGGAAACGTAAAGTTGTGGAATTCTGTTGATGATGGATGTGAGAGTGGTGAAGCCCTGCGGGGTGATGTAGAGTACTTCCACATCCCTGGTGAGGAGCTGCCCCTTGGGTCTGAGTTTCTGGGAGGGGAGAGGGAGAAGCTGGGTGAGGCAGGCATGAATCTTGAGGAGTCAGGGCTGGGGGACCGCTCATATTCTCCCGAGACCTGTGAGTCTCTGGGGGACTCCTGGGTGCATGGGGCTGACTCCCGCAGGAACCTGGGGATGGCTGGAGAGTAACTGGGAGCCACAGGAGAGTCCCTGAGGCCTGGGGGTGAAGAGATGAAAGACACAGGGGTGGAGCACCGTGAGGCTCGTGAGTTTGTAGGTGATTCCCGGGTGTGGGGGGCTGACTCCAGCTGAAATCTGGGGTTGTTTGGAGAGTAGCTGGGAGACACAGGAGATCCCCCGAGAGCTGGGGGTGAGCTGCTGGGTGATGGCAGTAAGAACATGTGGTATATTATTGATGAACGTGGGGACTCTGAGCGATCCTCAGAGGAGGACACGGGAGAGCCCAATGGCTTCATTGATTGCCCATCACGGTGAGGACAGGGAAATGGGAGCTTGTGGGATTCTGGTGATGACAGAGGTGAGTGTGGTGAAGCCCTAGGGGATGGTGAATGGTAGCTCCGGATCCCTGGTGAGGAGCTTCCCCTGAAGCCTGAGTTTCTGAGAGGGGAGAGGGAGAAGCTGGGTGAGGCTCGCATGGACCTTGGGGAGTCCGTGCTGGGGGACCGTTCATAAGAAGAGCCAGACAAGACCCTACTGTTCTTAGGTGCAGACATGATTAGGAAACCTGCAGCTCCCAGGGGCCCCTACTAATTTTCTAACTCACAGAAGGAAGGAGTGTGTGTGCGTGTGTGTGTGTGTGCGGTGTGAGGTATGTGCCCCTTAAGAAAATGGAAATCAACCAACCAATGAGACAGACAGACAGACAGACAGACAGGGATTCACTTGCCCAAGTGTTCTGTCCTGTCCTCTGAATCCGCTTCCAAGTCGCAAGACGCTGTGAGCTCCAAGTCCACGCAGAGTCCGCCAAACGCTCCGGCCGCTGATCCGCTCCGCGAAGATCTGAGTACAGGCCAGCCAGGGTGGGTTTAAATAGCCTCGGGCGCAGCCTAGCAGCGGAAAGGGCGGAGCTTCACTCCTCCTTTCCATCAGTCACCCCCAACTTTCCCAGGCTACACCTCGTAGGAAACTGTTCTCCTGCTTTGATTTCATGCGCCACCTTTGGGACAATCTAAGAACTTACAAGTTTTCTTGGCCAGATATATTAGGAATTGTATGCACTGAAACACTGAAAACCAACTAGTGGTTCTGTGGTTCCCACGTTGTGGTTTTGACACCAGCAGCATCCTTGCCACAATCAAACCCCGGAGATCCACAGATCTGCGGTGTAACAATACCTCCCCCTGATCCGGATGCATGGCAGTTTAAGAAGTCTTTCCGTGTAAGGGAAAAGACTTTGAAGAAAAGGTGGAGATATGCGTTGTATAAACATTCTTTTGCTCTGGAACCACGTAGAGACTTGGGAGCCAGTTGGGTGGAGCATTCGTTGGATGAGGGTGCTCGGGTTAGGAATATCAAGGTGTGGCTCCAGATAATCCAATCATCTAATTAAGATTCCAGTTATGCTCATCTGTTTTAAAATTCCGTTTGGGTAAATTCTTTTAGTCAGACTGAGAATGGCAAAGCCTCAACCCCAATTTCCAGGGAGGGTTGAGAGCCTCAGGTGGAGTGGATGACCAATAGCCTATGGTTTAACCCATCATGCCTATAGAATGAGGTCTCCATAAAAACCCAAAAGGACTGGGTTCAGAGAGCTTGTGGATAACACTTCCTGGAAGGTAGTGCGCCCCTCCCCACAGGCCGGGCCCCACATTTCTTTCTGAACTTTTTGCAATGTCCGCTAAAATAGAACAGCAAATGTAAGTGTTTCCCTGCGTGCTGTGAGCTCTTCCAGCAAATGAATGCAATTAAATCTGGGAGTGGTGGCAACCTGATTTATAGCCAGTTGCTGAGAAGCACAGGTAAAACAACGTAGGGCTTCCCATTGTTATTAGTGTGGGAGGCCTGTCTGGCGGGACTCGGCCCTTTGGAATCTAATGCTATGTCCCGGTAGATAGCGTCACCATTGAATTAGAAGACACACATATGTTGAGAATAATCTCTCTGGTCATTTGCTGCATGTCTCATTTACAATATGTAATCAAATTATTTATCCTGACCTTATGGCACCTGGGTTGAGAACCAAGATTTGAAACACATTGGTCTGTCACGTTCTGAGTTTGAAACTTTAGTTTGCCTTTAGCGTTTTGCTATTGCTTTTTCGTTTTCTTTTGTTTCGTTTCGTTTCTAAGTTCTGGGGTATAAGTGCAGGATGTGCAGATTTGTTACTAAGGTAAACGTGTGCATGGTGGTTTGCTGCACCTGTCAACCCATCACCTAGGTATTAAGCCCAGCATGCAGTAGCTGTTTTTCTTAACGCTCTGCCTCCCGAAAGGCCCCAGTGAGTGTTGTTCCCCTTCCTGTGTCCATGCGATCTCATTTTTCAGCTCTCATTATAAGTGAGAATGTGGCGTTTGGTTTTCTTTCCCTGGATTAGTTTGCTGAGCATAATGACCACACATCACCACTGTTTTTGTATTTTAGTATAAAGAGTAGTATTTTATTGAATAAGATTTGCTCACAGAAAAATAAGCTTAAGTCTACAATGAATGCCAGACTCTACAGCAGAAAGCAATTTTCTCACTTTTCCACACACAATGGTTCCTACTAAGTGAAAAAACTTCATTCACAAATGTACTACTCTGTCTCAAAACATCTCACATAATCATGCACTGTACTAAAGCCATTAGATCAGTTCTTCAGTCAGGTTAAAGAAGTATCCCTCTAATAACTGACTTTTATAATGCTATCAATATCCACTCCCAATCAGTCTGCCATTGTTAATGGTGTACAGCATTACTGAATACAATGGAATTGATGACGCCCATATCCACGGACACACCGTGACTTACGGTGGTTTGATTTATGATTTTTCAACGTTATGATGGGATTATTGGAATATTAGATGCGTTTCTGAGTTACAGTGGGCTTATGAGTATGCGACCCTATACTCCAGAAACAGCTGTATAAGGATAAACAGGTGTACCTAATAAAAATATGCTTAGTGACTTGGGATAAACCAATAGATGTTCACAACTGATGGAGAGCCGTGAAAGAGAGATAGCGGTAAATAGTTACAATAACACAATTTTCCTGCACCTGTCGAGGATTTCTCCCAAAAAACGCAGAATGTGGGATGCACCTAAGGCATATGAAAGAGAGAGGGCAGAAGGAGTAAGAGAGAAATAGGAGGAAGGAAGGAAGGAAGGAAAGAAAGAAGGAAGGTAGGAAGGAAGGAAGGAAGGAAGGAAGGAAGGAAGGAAGGAAAGAAGGACGAAAGGAAGGAGAAAACACCCGGTGTTACTAAAACCCCCCAAAAAATGGTTTCCCCCTGTGGGTAAGCCTACAATGTGGATGAATCTTGAAAATATTGTGCTACGTGTTGTGTCAGTCATAACAGCTCACCTATTGTGCAATTCCGTTGATAGGAAATGTCCACAATATGGAAATCTATGCATATGGGATTGATCGCACTAGGTAGTTGCTACCTAGGGCTGAGGGTCAGGGAGAGGGTTTGAGACAGAATGAGGAGTGACTAATGTCTACAGGGTTTTTCTCTGGTCGGGGGTGATAAGACGTTCTACAATGGATTGCGAATTAAAATTGAATGTGCACCACCACAGGTATACTAAAAGCCACTCAATTCATGACTTTTAATGGGGGGATCTTCTGTGGCGCACTCTCATGGAGACCACGGCAGACATAGTGAGAGAGCAAAAGGTGAGTAAATATCTGAAACGGAGGCAGAAACAGAGAGAATGAGAAGCCCTGTGAATGGAAGGGAGAGCGAAAAGGGAAAATGGTCCTATTTAGAAATGACAGATGTGAAACTGGGGTTCACATCAACAGTGTCACTGCCAGGAAGGAGGGTCATGCTAGCCATGTCACCGGTAGTGTGGCCCGCAGGGACGCCGACCTGCTGGAGCGTCGTGCCAGCCTGGGCTCTGGCAGCCACGTGGGCCAGCAGGAGGGTCCTGCTGCACAGCTGTGGGGTGAGGATAGACTGGGTGGTGATATCGGCCATTACAGGGGCCTCTTCTGCTGGCAAGAGTGTGACAGTAGCAAGTAGATGGACAGGCCTGCGTGTGAGGACGGAATGCAGGAGGGGCTCTTGTGCGGCTGGGTGTGGGGCCCTCACGGGAACCGTGGAGAAATGGCCAGGTAACTGCGTCATGTGGGCTAGTAGATTGGCCAGGGCTTCGAACTGAAGGACAATAACGGGGAGTAGCTGTCAGGCCCTGGGAGTGTCTGAGTGTAAGTGGAGATGGGTTTGGGGTCACTGAGGGATGCGTGGGAGCCATCCCTGTATAGGTACGGGTCATAGGGAGATAGTCTCGTGAGGCCTGTGAGTGTCTAGGGTTGTCCTGGGTGCCTGGGGCTGACTGTGGCAGAAATCTGGGGAAGGCTGGAGAGAAGCTGGGAGACCCAGGAGAGTCCCTGAAGGCAGGGGGTGAAGAGGTGAAAGAAATGGGGGAGGGTTGCAGTAAGGTCCGTGAGTTTGTAGGTGATTCCTGGGTGCGGGAAGCTGACTCCAGGTGAAATCTGGAGATGGTCGGAGTGTAGCTGAGAGAGACAGAAGAGTCCTTGAGGGCTGGGGGTGAGAACATGAGGGAGACTGGGGAGTAAGTCAGTGAAATTCGTGAGTTCGGTGGTGTATCGTGGGTGCCTGGAACTGACTCCAGCTGGAATCTAGCGAAGTTTTGAGAGTAGCTGAAAGAGACACAGGAGTCCCTGTGGGCTGAGGGCAAAGACCTGAGAGAGACCAGGGAGGACCTCAGTGAAGTCTGTGAGTCTGTAGGTGATTCCGGAGTGTGGGAGGCTGACTCCCGCTGAAATCTGGGCGTGGTGGGAGAGTAGCTGGGACAGACAGGAGAGTCCCAGGGGGCTGGGGGTGAAGACATGACAGAGACTGGGGAGTAACTCAGCGAAACTGCTGAGTTTGGTGCTGATACCTGGGTGTCTGGAACTGACTCCCGCTGAAATCTGGGCATGGTTGGAGAGTAGCTGGGACACACAGGAGAGTCCCTGAGGGCTGGGGGTGAAGACATGAGAGAGACCGGGGAGTACCTCAGTGAAACTGGTGAGTTTGGTGGTGACTCCGGGGTGCCTGGGACTGACTCCAGCTGAAAGGTGTGCGTGGTTGGAGAGTAGCTGGGACAGACAGGAGAGTCCCTGAGGGCTGGTGAAGACATGAGAGAGACTGGAGAGTAAGTGAGTGAAATTGGTGAGTTTGGTGGTGCTTCCTGGGTGCCTGGAACTGACTCCCGCTGAAGTGTGGGCGTGGTTGGAGAGTAGCTGGGACACACAGGAGAGTCCCTGAGGGTTGGAGATAAAGACGTGCTAGAGAGTGAGGAGTAACTGAGTGAAATTGGGGAGTTTGGTGGTGATTCCGGGGTGCCTGGAGCTGACTGCAGCTGAAATGTGGGCGTGGTTGGAGAGTAGCTGGGACAGACGGGAGAGTCCCTGAGGGATGGTGAAGACATGAGAGAGACTGGGGAGTAACGCAGTGAAATTGGTGAGTTTGGTGGTGATTTCTGGGTGCCTGCAACGGACTCCCGCTGAAGTGTGGGCGTGTTTGGAGAGTAGCTGGGACAGACAGGCCAGTCCCTGAGGGTTGGAGATAAAGACGTGCTAGAGACTGGGGAGTAACTCAGTGAAAGTGGTGGGCTTGGTGGTGATCCCTGGGTTCCTGGAAGTGACCCGCGCTGAAATGTGGGCGTGGTTGGAGAGTAGCTGGGACAGACTGGAGGGTCCGTAAGGGCTGGGGGTGAAGACGTGAGAGAGACTGGCGAGGATCTCACTGAGGTCTGTGAGTTTGTAGGTGTTTCTGGGGTGCGGGGTAGAGACTCCCGCTGAAATCTGGGCGTAGTTGGAGAGTAGCTGGGACAGACAGGAGAGTCATGGGTGGCTGGGGGTGAGCTGCTGGATGATGGCAGTAAGAACATATGGTATATTATTGATGAATGAGGTGACTGTGAAGAATCTCCAGAGGAGGACACGGGAGAACACAATGACATGAGTGACTGTCCTGCTTGGTTAGGAAAGGGAAACGTAAAGTTGTGGAATTCTGTTGATGATGGATGTGAGAGTGGTGAAGCCCTGCGGGGTGATGTAGAGTACTTCCACATCCCTGGTGAGGAGCTGCCCCTTGGGTCTGAGTTTCTGGGAGGGGAGAGGGAGAAGCTGGGTGAGGCAGGCATGAATCTTGAGGAGTCAGGGCTGGGGGACCGCTCATATTCTCCCGAGACCTGTGAGTCTCTGGGGGACTCCTGGGTGCATGGGGCTGACTCCCGCAGGAACCTGGGGATGGCTGGAGAGTAACTGGGAGCCACAGGAGAGTCCCTGAGGCCTGGGGGTGAAGAGATGAAAGACACAGGGGTGGAGCACCGTGAGGCTCGTGAGTTTGTAGGTGATTCCCGGGTGTGGGGGGCTGACTCCAGCTGAAATCTGGGGTTGTTTGGAGAGTAGCTGGGAGACACAGGAGATCCCCCGAGAGCTGGGGGTGAGCTGCTGGGTGATGGCAGTAAGAACATGTGGTATATTATTGATGAACGTGGGGACTCTGAGCGATCCTCAGAGGAGGACACGGGAGAGCCCAATGGCTTCATTGATTGCCCATCACGGTGAGGACAGGGAAATGGGAGCTTGTGGGATTCTGGTGATGACAGAGGTGAGTGTGGTGAAGCCCTAGGGGATGGTGAATGGTAGCTCCGGATCCCTGGTGAGGAGCTTCCCCTGAAGCCTGAGTTTCTGAGAGGGGAGAGGGAGAAGCTGGGTGAGGCTCGCATGGACCTTGGGGAGTCCGGGCTGGGGGACCGTTCATAAGAAGAGCCAGACAAGACCCTACTGTT
Source organism: Pan troglodytes (assembly GCF_028858775.2). Classification (NCBI taxonomy): domain Eukaryota; kingdom Metazoa; phylum Chordata; class Mammalia; order Primates; family Hominidae; genus Pan; species Pan troglodytes. The sequence goes on along the minus strand of NC_072420.2, from coordinate 3,677,835 downwards.
CTTAGGTGCAGACATGATTAGGAAACCTGCAGCTCCCAGGGGCCCCTACTAATTTTCTAACTCACAGAAGGAAGGAGTGTGTGTGCGTGTGTGTGTGTGTGCGGTGTGAGGTATGTGCCCCTTAAGAAAATGGAAATCAACCAACCAATGAGACAGACAGACAGACAGACAGACAGGGATTCACTTGCCCAAGTGTTCTGTCCTGTCCTCTGAATCCGCTTCCAAGTCGCAAGACGCTGTGAGCTCCAAGTCCACGCAGAGTCCGCCAAACGCTCCGGCCGCTGATCCGCTCCGCGAAGATCTGAGTACAGGCCAGCCAGGGTGGGTTTAAATAGCCTCGGGCGCAGCCTAGCAGCGGAAAGGGCGGAGCTTCACTCCTCCTTTCCATCAGTCACCCCCAACTTTCCCAGGCTACACCTCGTAGGAAACTGTTCTCCTGCTTTGATTTCATGCGCCACCTTTGGGACAATCTAAGAACTTACAAGTTTTCTTGGCCAGATATATTAGGAATTGTATGCACCGAAACACTGAAAACCAACTAGTGGTTCTGTGGTTCCCACGTTGTGGTTTTGACACCAGCAGCATCCTTGCCACAATCAAACCCCGGAGATCCACAGATCTGCGGTGTAACAATACCTCCCCCTGATCCGGATGCATGGCAGTTTAAGAAGTCTTTCCGTGTAAGGGAAAAGACTTTGAAGAAAAGGTGGAGATATGCGTTGTATAAACATTCTTTTGCTCTGGAACCACGTAGAGACTTGGGAGCCAGTTGGGTGGAGCATTCGTTGGATGAGGGTGCTCGGGTTAGGAATATCAAGGTGTGGCTCCAGATAATCCAATCATCTAATTAAGATTCCGGTTATGCTCATCTGTTTTAAAATTCCGTTTGGGTAAATTCTTTTAGTCAGACTGAGAATGGCAAAGCCTCAACCCCAATTTCCAGGGAGGGTTGAGAGCCTCAGGTGGAGTGGATGACCAATAGCCTATGGTTTAACCCATCATGCCTATAGAATGAGGTCTCCATAAAAACCCAAAAGGACTGGGTTCAGAGAGCTTGTGGATAACACTTCCTGGAAGGTAGTGCGCCCCTCCCCACAGGCCGGGCCCCACATTTCTTTCTGAACTTTTTGCAATGTCCGCTAAAATAGAACAGCAAATGTAAGTGTTTCCCTGCGTGCTGTGAGCTCTTCCAGCAAATGAATGCAATTAAATCTGGGAGTGGTGGCAACCTGATTTATAGCCAGTTGCTGAGAAGCACAGGTAAAACAACGTAGGGCTTCCCATTGTTATTAGTGTGGGAGGCCTGTCTGGCGGGACTCGGCCCTTTGGAATCTAATGCTATGTCCCGGTAGATAGCGTCACCATTGAATTAGAAGACACACATATGTTGAGAATAATCTCTCTGGTCATTTGCTGCATGTCTCATTTACAATATGTAATCAAATTATTTATCCTGACCTTATGGCACCTGGGTTGAGAACCAAGATTTGAAACACATTGGTCTGTCACGTTCTGAGTTTGAAACTTTAGTTTGCCTTTAGCGTTTTGCTATTGCTTTTTCGTTTTCTTTTGTTTCGTTTCGTTTCTAAGTTCTGGGGTATAAGTGCAGGATGTGCAGATTTGTTACTAAGGTAAACGTGTGCATGGTGGTTTGCTGCACCTGTCAACCCATCACCTAGGTATTAAGCCCAGCATGCAGTAGCTGTTTTTCTTAACGCTCTGCCTCCCGAAAGGCCCCAGTGAGTGTTGTTCCCCTTCCTGTGTCCATGTGATCTCATTTTTCAGCTCTCATTATAAGTGAGAATGTGGCGTTTGGTTTTCTTTCCCTGGATTAGTTTGCTGAGCATAATGACCACACATCACCACTGTTTTTGTATTTTAGTATAAAGAGTAGTATTTTATTGAATAAGATTTGCTCACAGAAAAATAAGCTTAAGTCTACAATGAATGCCAGACTCTACAGCAGAAAGCAATTTTCTCACTTTTCCACACACAATGGTTCCTACTAAGTGAAAAAACTTCATTCACAAATGTACTACTCTGTCTCAAAACATCTCACATAATCATGCACTGTACTAAAGCCATTAGATCAGTTCTTCAGTCAGGTTAAAGAAGTATCCCTCTAATAACTGACTTTTATAATGCTATCAATATCCACTCCCAATCAGTCTGCCATTGTTAATGGTGTACAGCATTACTGAATACAATGGAATTGATGACGCCCATATCCACGGACACACCGTGACTTACGGTGGTTTGATTTATGATTTTTCAACGTTATGATGGGATTATTGGAATATTAGATGCGTTTCTGAGTTACAGTGGGCTTATGAGTATGCGACCCTATACTCCAGAAACAGCTGTATAAGGATAAACAGGTGTACCTAATAAAAATATGCTTAGTGACTTGGGATAAACCAATAGATGTTCACAACTGATGGAGAGCCGTGAAAGAGAGATAGCGGTAAATAGTTACAATAACACAATTTTCCTGCACCTGTCGAGGATTTCTCCCAAAAAACGCAGAATGTGGGATGCACCTAAGGCATATGAAAGAGAGAGGGCAGAAGGAGTAAGAGAGAAATAGGAGGAAGGAAGGAAGGAAGGAAAGAAAGAAGGAAGGTAGGAAGGAAGGAAGGAAGGAAGGAAGGAAGGAAGGAAGGAAGGAAAGAAGGACGAAAGGAAGGAGAAAACACCCGGTGTTACTAAAACCCCCCAAAAAATGGTTTCCCCCTGTGGGTAAGCCTACAATGTGGATGAATCTTGAAAATATTGTGCTACGTGTTGTGTCAGTCATAACAGCTCACCTATTGTGCAATTCCGTTGATAGGAAATGTCCACAATATGGAAATCTATGCATATGGGATTGATCGCACTAGGTAGTTGCTACCTAGGGCTGAGGGTCAGGGAGAGGGTTTGAGACAGAATGAGGAGTGACTAATGTCTACAGGGTTTTTCTCTGGTCGGGGGTGATAAGACGTTCTACAATGGATTGCGAATTAAAATTGAATGTGCACCACCACAGGTATACTAAAAGCCACTCAATTCATGACTTTTAATGGGGGGATCTTCTGTGGCGCACTCTCATGGAGACCACGGCAGACATAGTGAGAGAGAAAAAGGTGAGTAAATATCTGAAACGGAGGCAGAAACAGAGAGAATGAGAAGCCCTGTGAATGGAAGGGAGAGCGAAAAGGGAAAATGGTCCTATTTAGAAATGACAGATGTGAAACTGGGGTTCACATCAACAGTGTCACTGCCAGGAAGGAGGGTCATGCTAGCCATGTCACCGGTAGTGTGGCCCGCAGGGACGCCGACCTGCTGGAGCGTCGTGCCAGCATGGGCTCTGGCAGCCACGTGGGCCCGCAGGAGGGTCCCGCTGCACAGCTGTGGGGTGAGGATAGACTGGGTGGTGATATCGGCCATTACAGGGGCCTCTTCTGCTGGCAAGAGTGTGACAGTAGCAAGTAGATGGACAGGCCTGCGTGTGAGGACGGAATGCAGGAGGGGCTCTTGTGCGGCTGGGTGTGGGGCCCTCACGGGAACCGTGGAGAAATGGCCAGGTAACTGCGTCATGTGGGCTAGTAGATTGGCCAGGGCTTCGAACTGAAGGACAATAACGGGGAGTAGCTGTCAGGCCCTGGGAGTGTCTGAGTGTAAGTGGAGATGGGTTTGGGGTCACTGAGGGATGCGTGGGAGCCATCCCTGTATAGGTACGGGTCATAGGGAGATAGTCTCGTGAGGCCTGTGAGTGTCTAGGGTTGTCCTGGGTGCCTGGGGCTGACTGTGGCAGAAATCTGGGGAAGGCTGGAGAGAAGCTGGGAGACCCAGGAGAGTCCCTGAAGGCAGGGGGTGAAGAGGTGAAAGAAATGGGGGAGGGTTGCAGTAAGGTCCGTGAGTTTGTAGGTGATTCCTGGGTGCGGGAAGCTGACTCCAGGTGAAATCTGGAGATGGTCGGAGTGTAGCTGAGAGAGACAGAAGAGTCCTTGAGGGCTGGGGGTGAGAACATGAGGGAGACTGGGGAGTAAGTCAGTGAAATTCGTGAGTTCGGTGGTGTATCGTGGGTGCCTGGAACTGACTCCAGCTGGAATCTAGCGAAGTTTTGAGAGTAGCTGAAAGAGACACAGGAGTCCCTGTGGGCTGAGGGCAAAGACCTGAGAGAGACCAGGGAGGACCTCAGTGAAGTCTGTGAGTCTGTAGGTGATTCCGGAGTGTGGGAGGCTGACTCCCGCTGAAATCTGGGCGTGGTGGGAGAGTAGCTGGGACAGACAGGAGAGTCCCAGGGGGCTGGGGGTGAAGACATGACAGAGACTGGGGAGTAACTCAGCGAAACTGCTGAGTTTGGTGCTGATACCTGGGTGTCTGGAACTGACTCCCGCTGAAATCTGGGCATGGTTGGAGAGTAGCTGGGACACACAGGAGAGTCCCTGAGGGCTGGGGGTGAAGACATGAGAGAGACCGGGGAGTACCTCAGTGAAACTGGTGAGTTTGGTGGTGACTCCGGGGTGCCTGGGACTGACTCCAGCTGAAAGGTGTGCGTGGTTGGAGAGTAGCTGGGACAGACAGGAGAGTCCCTGAGGGCTGGTGAAGACATGAGAGAGACTGGAGAGTAAGTGAGTGAAATTGGTGAGTTTGTTGGTGCTTCCTGGGTGCCTGGAACTGACTCCCGCTGAAGTGTGGGCGTGGTTGGAGAGTAGCTGGGACACACAGGAGAGTCCCTGAGGGTTGGAGATAAAGACGTGCTAGAGAGTGAGGAGTAACTGAGTGAAATTGGGGAGTTTGGTGGTGATTCCGGGGTGCCTGGAGCTGACTGCAGCTGAAATGTGGGCGTGGTTGGAGAGTAGCTGGGACAGACGGGAGAGTCCCTGAGGGATGGTGAAGACATGAGAGAGACTGGGGAGTAGCGCAGTGAAATTGGTGAGTTTGGTGGTGATTTCTGGGTGCCTGCAACGGACTCCCGCTGAAGTGTGGGCGTGTTTGGAGAGTAGCTGGGACAGACAGGCCAGTCCCTGAGGGTTGGAGATAAAGACGTGCTAGAGACTGGGGAGTAACTCAGTGAAAGTGGTGGGCTTGGTGGTGATCCCTGGGTTCCTGGAAGTGACCCGCGCTGAAATGTGGGCGTGGTTGGAGAGTAGCTGGGACAGACTGGAGGGTCCGTAAGGGCTGGGGGTGAAGACGTGAGAGAGACTGGCGAGGATCTCACTGAGGTCTGTGAGTTTGTAGGTGTTTCTGGGGTGCGGGGTAGAGACTCCCGCTGAAATCTGGGCGTAGTTGGAGAGTAGCTGGGACAGACAGGAGAGTCATGGGTGGCTGGGGGTGAGCTGCTGGATGATGGCAGTAAGAACATATGGTATATTATTGATGAATGAGGTGACTGTGAAGAATCTCCAGAGGAGGACACGGGAGAACACAATGACATGAGTGACTGTCCTGCTTGGTTAGGAAAGGGAAACGTAAAGTTGTGGAATTCTGTTGATGATGGATGTGAGAGTGGTGAAGCCCTGCGGGGTGATGTAGAGTACTTCCACATCCCTGGTGAGGAGCTGCCCCTTGGGTCTGAGTTTCTGGGAGGGGAGAGGGAGAAGCTGGGTGAGGCAGGCATGAATCTTGAGGAGTCAGGGCTGGGGGACCGCTCATATTCTCCCGAGACCTGTGAGTCTCTGGGGGACTCCTGGGTGCATGGGGCTGACTCCCGCAGGAACCTGGGGATGGCTGGAGAGTAACTGGGAGCCACAGGAGAGTCCCTGAGGCCTGGGGGTGAAGAGATGAAAGACACAGGGGTGGAGCACCGTGAGGCTCGTGAGTTTGTAGGTGATTCCCGGGTGTGGGGGGCTGACTCCAGCTGAAATCTGGGGTTGTTTGGAGAGTAGCTGGGAGACACAGGAGATCCCCCGAGAGCTGGGGGTGAGCTGCTGGGTGATGGCAGTAAGAACATGTGGTATATTATTGATGAACGTGGGGACTCTGAGCGATCCTCAGAGGAGGACACGGGAGAGCCCAATGGCTTCATTGATTGCCCATCACGGTGAGGACAGGGAAATGGGAGCTTGTGGGATTCTGGTGATGACAGAGGTGAGTGTGGTGAAGCCCTAGGGGATGGTGAATGGTAGCTCCGGATCCCTGGTGAGGAGCTTCCCCTGAAGCCTGAGTTTCTGAGAGGGGAGAGGGAGAAGCTGGGTGAGGCTCGCATGGACCTTGGGGAGTCCGGGCTGGGGGACCGTTCATAAGAAGAGCCAGACAAGACCCTACTGTTCTTAGGTGCAGACATGATTAGGAAACCTGCAGCTCCCAGGGGCCCCTACTAATTTTCTAACTCACAGAAGGAAGGAGTGTGTGTGCGTGTGTGTGTGTGTGCGGTGTGAGGTATGTGCCCCTTAAGAAAATGGAAATCAACCAACCAATGAGACAGACAGACAGACAGACAGACAGGGATTCACTTGCCCAAGTGTTCTGTCCTGTCCTCTGAATCCGCTTCCAAGTCGCAAGACGCTGTGAGCTCCAAGTCCACGCAGAGTCCGCCAAACGCTCCGGCCGCTGATCCGCTCCGCGAAGATCTGAGTACAGGCCAGCCAGGGTGGGTTTAAATAGCCTCGGGCGCAGCCTAGCAGCGGAAAGGGCGGAGCTTCACTCCTCCTTTCCATCAGTCACCCCCAACTTTCCCAGGCTACACCTCGTAGGAAACTGTTCTCCTGCTTTGATTTCATGCGCCACCTTTGGGACAATCTAAGAACTTACAAGTTTTCTTGGCCAGATATATTAGGAATTGTATGCACCGAAACACTGAAAACCAACTAGTGGTTCTGTGGTTCCCACGTTGTGGTTTTGACACCAGCAGCATCCTTGCCACAATCAAACCCCGGAGATCCACAGATCTGCGGTGTAACAATACCTCCCCCTGATCCGGATGCATGGCAGTTTAAGAAGTCTTTCCGTGTAAGGGAAAAGACTTTGAAGAAAAGGTGGAGATATGCGTTGTATAAACATTCTTTTGCTCTGGAACCACGTAGAGACTTGGGAGCCAGTTGGGTGGAGCATTCGTTGGATGAGGGTGCTCGGGTTAGGAATATCAAGGTGTGGCTCCAGATAATCCAATCATCTAATTAAGATTCCAGTTATGCTCATCTGTTTTAAAATTCCGTTTGGGTAAATTCTTTTAGTCAGACTGAGAATGGCAAAGCCTCAACCCCAATTTCCAGGGAGGGTTGAGAGCCTCAGGTGGAGTGGATCACCAATAGCCTATGGTTTAACCCATCATGCCTATAGAATGAGGTCTCCATAAAAACCCAAAAGGACTGGGTTCAGAGAGCTTGTGGATAACACTTCCTGGAAGGTAGTGCGCCCCTCCCCACAGGCCGGGCCCCACATTTCTTTCTGAACTTTTTGCAATGTCCGCTAAAATAGAACAGCAAATGTAAGTGTTTCCCTGCGTGCTGTGAGCTCTTCCAGCAAATGAATGCAATTAAATCTGGGAGTGGTGGCAACCTGATTTATAGCCAGTTGCTGAGAAGCACAGGTAAAACAACGTAGGGCTTCCCATTGTTATTAGTGTGGGAGGCCTGTCTGGCGGGACTCGGCCCTTTGGAATCTAATGCTATGTCCCGGTAGATAGCGTCACCATTGAATTAGAAGACACACATATGTTGAGAATAATCTCTCTGGTCATTTGCTGCATGTCTCATTTACAATATGTAATCAAATTATTTATCCTGACCTTATGGCACCTGGGTTGAGAACCAAGATTTGAAACACATTGGTCTGTCACGTTCTGAGTTTGAAACTTTAGTTTGCCTTTAGCGTTTTGCTATTGCTTTTTCGTTTTCTTTTGTTTCGTTTCGTTTCTAAGTTCTGGGGTATAAGTGCAGGATGTGCAGATTTGTTACTAAGGTAAACGTGTGCATGGTGGTTTGCTGCACCTGTCAACCCATCACCTAGGTATTAAGCCCAGCATGCAGTAGCTGTTTTTCTTAACGCTCTGCCTCCCGAAAGGCCCCAGTGAGTGTTGTTCCCCTTCCTGTGTCCATGTGATCTCATTTTTCAGCTCTCATTATAAGTGAGAATGTGGCGTTTGGTTTTCTTTCCCTGGATTAGTTTGCTGAGCATAATGACCACACATCACCACTGTTTTTGTATTTTAGTATAAAGAGTAGTATTTTATTGAATAAGATTTGCTCACAGAAAAATAAGCTTAAGTCTACAATGAATGCCAGACTCTACAGCAGAAAGCAATTTTCTCACTTTTCCACACACAATGGTTCCTACTAAGTGAAAAAACTTCATTCACAAATGTACTACTCTGTCTCAAAACATCTCACATAATCATGCACTGTACTAAAGCCATTAGATCAGTTCTTCAGTCAGGTTAAAGAAGTATCCCTCTAATAACTGACTTTTATAATGCTATCAATATCCACTCCCAATCAGTCTGCCATTGTTAATGGTGTACAGCATTACTGAATACAATGGAATTGATGACGCCCATATCCACGGACACACCGTGACTTACGGTGGTTTGATTTATGATTTTTCAACGTTATGATGGGATTATTGGAATATTAGATGCGTTTCTGAGTTACAGTGGGCTTATGAGTATGCGACCCTATACTCCAGAAACAGCTGTATAAGGATAAACAGGTGTACCTAATAAAAATATGCTTAGTGACTTGGGATAAACCAATAGATGTTCACAACTGATGGAGAGCCGTGAAAGAGAGATAGCGGTAAATAGTTACAATAACACAATTTTCCTGCACCTGTCGAGGATTTCTCCCAAAAAACGCAGAATGTGGGATGCACCTAAGGCATATGAAAGAGAGAGGGCAGAAGGAGTAAGAGAGAAATAGGAGGAAGGAAGGAAGGAAGGAAAGAAAGAAGGAAGGTAGGAAGGAAGGAAGGAAGGAAGGAAGGAAGGAAGGAAGGAAAGAAGGACGAAAGGAAGGAGAAAACACCCGGTGTTACTAAAACCCCCCAAAAAATGGTTTCCCCCTGTGGGTAAGCCTACAATGTGGATGAATCTTGAAAATATTGTGCTACGTGTTGTGTCAGTCATAACAGCTCACCTATTGTGCAATTCCGTTGATAGGAAATGTCCACAATATGGAAATCTATGCATATGGGATTGATCGCACTAGGTAGTTGCTACCTAGGGCTGAGGGTCAGGGAGAGGGTTTGAGACAGAATGAGGAGTGACTAATGTCTACAGGGTTTTTCTCTGGTCGGGGGTGATAAGACGTTCTACAATGGATTGCGAATTAAAATTGAATGTGCACCACCACAGGTATACTAAAAGCCACTCAATTCATGACTTTTAATGGGGGGATCTTCTGTGGCGCACTCTCATGGAGACCACGGCAGACATAGTGAGAGAGAAAAAGGTGAGTAAATATCTGAAACGGAGGCAGAAACAGAGAGAATGAGAAGCCCTGTGAATGGAAGGGAGAGCGAAAAGGGAAAATGGTCCTATTTAGAAATGACAGATGTGAAACTGGGGTTCACATCAACAGTGTCACTGCCAGGAAGGAGGGTCATGCTAGCCATGTCACCGGTAGTGTGGCCCGCAGGGACGCCGACCTGCTGGAGCGTCGTGCCAGCATGGGCTCTGGCAGCCACGTGGGCCAGCAGGAGGGTCCCGCTGCACAGCTGTGGGGTGAGGATAGACTGGGTGGTGATATCGGCCATTACAGGGGCCTCTTCTGCTGGCAAGAGTGTGACAGTAGCAAGTAGATGGACAGGCCTGCGTGTGAGGACGGAATGCAGGAGGGGCTCTTGTGCGGCTGGGTGTGGGGCCCTCACGGGAACCGTGGAGAAATGGCCAGGTAACTGCGTCATGTGGGCTAGTAGATTGGCCAGGGCTTCGAACTGAAGGACAATAACGGGGAGTAGCTGTCAGGCCCTGGGAGTGTCTGAGTGTAAGTGGAGATGGGTTTGGGGTCACTGAGGGATGCGTGGGAGCCATCCCTGTATAGGTACGGGTCATAGGGAGATAGTCTCGTGAGGCCTGTGAGTGTCTAGGGTTGTCCTGGGTGCCTGGGGCTGACTGTGGCAGAAATCTGGGGAAGGCTGGAGAGAAGCTGGGAGACCCAGGAGAGTCCCTGAAGGCAGGGGGTGAAGAGGTGAAAGAAATGGGGGAGGGTTGCAGTAAGGTCCGTGAGTTTGTAGGTGATTCCTGGGTGCGGGAAGCTGACTCCAGGTGAAATCTGGAGATGGTCGGAGTGTAGCTGAGAGAGACAGAAGAGTCCTTGAGGGCTGGGGGTGAGAACATGAGGGAGACTGGGGAGTAAGTCAGTGAAATTCGTGAGTTCGGTGGTGTATCGTGGGTGCCTGGAACTGACTCCAGCTGGAATCTAGCGAAGTTTTGAGAGTAGCTGAAAGAGACACAGGAGTCCCTGTGGGCTGAGGGCAAAGACCTGAGAGAGACCAGGGAGGACCTCAGTGAAGTCTGTGAGTCTGTAGGTGATTCCGGAGTGTGGGAGGCTGACTCCCGCTGAAATCTGGGCGTGGTGGGAGAGTAGCTGGGACAGACAGGAGAGTCCCAGGGGGCTGGGGGTGAAGACATGACAGAGACTGGGGAGTAACTCAGCGAAACTGCTGAGTTTGGTGCTGATACCTGGGTGTCTGGAACTGACTCCCGCTGAAATCTGGGCATGGTTGGAGAGTAGCTGGGACACACAGGAGAGTCCCTGAGGGCTGGGGGTGAAGACATGAGAGAGACCGGGGAGTACCTCAGTGAAACTGGTGAGTTTGGTGGTGACTCCGGGGTGCCTGGGACTGACTCCAGCTGAAAGGTGTGCGTGGTTGGAGAGTAGCTGGGACAGACAGGAGAGTCCCTGAGGGCTGGTGAAGACATGAGAGAGACTGGAGAGTAAGTGAGTGAAATTGGTGAGTTTGTTGGTGCTTCCTGGGTGCCTGGAACTGACTCCCGCTGAAGTGTGGGCGTGGTTGGAGAGTAGCTGGGACACACAGGAGAGTCCCTGAGGGTTGGAGATAAAGACGTGCTAGAGAGTGAGGAGTAACTGAGTGAAATTGGGGAGTTTGGTGGTGATTCCGGGGTGCCTGGAGCTGACTGCAGCTGAAATGTGGGCGTGGTTGGAGAGTAGCTGGGACAGACGGGAGAGTCCCTGAGGGATGGTGAAGACATGAGAGAGACTGGGGAGTAACGCAGTGAAATTGGTGAGTTTGGTGGTGATTTCTGGGTGCCTGCAACGGACTCCCGCTGAAGTGTGGGCGTGTTTGGAGAGTAGCTGGGACAGACAGGCCAGTCCCTGAGGGTTGGAGATAAAGACGTGCTAGAGACTGGGGAGTAACTCAGTGAAAGTGGTGGGCTTGGTGGTGATCCCTGGGTTCCTGGAAGTGACCCGCGCTGAAATGTGGGCGTGGTTGGAGAGTAGCTGGGACAGACTGGAGGGTCCGTAAGGGCTGGGGGTGAAGACGTGAGAGAGACTGGCGAGGATCTCACTGAGGTCTGTGAGTTTGTAGGTGTTTCTGGGGTGCGGGGTAGAGACTCCCGCTGAAATCTGGGCGTAGTTGGAGAGTAGCTGGGACAGACAGGAGAGTCATGGGTGGCTGGGGGTGAGCTGCTGGATGATGGCAGTAAGAACATATGGTATATTATTGATGAATGAGGTGACTGTGAAGAATCTCCAGAGGAGGACACGGGAGAACACAATGACATGAGTGACTGTCCTGCTTGGTTAGGAAAGGGAAACGTAAAGTTGTGGAATTCTGTTGATGATGGATGTGAGAGTGGTGAAGCCCTGCGGGGTGATGTAGAGTACTTCCACATCCCTGGTGAGGAGCTGCCCCTTGGGTCTGAGTTTCTGGGAGGGGAGAGGGAGAAGCTGGGTGAGGCAGGCATGAATCTTGAGGAGTCAGGGCTGGGGGACCGCTCATATTCTCCCGAGACCTGTGAGTCTCTGGGGGACTCCTGGGTGCATGGGGCTGACTCCCGCAGGAACCTGGGGATGGCTGGAGAGTAACTGGGAGCCACAGGAGAGTCCCTGAGGCCTGGGGGTGAAGAGATGAAAGACACAGGGGTGGAGCACCGTGAGGCTCGTGAGTTTGTAGGTGATTCCCGGGTGTGGGGGGCTGACTCCAGCTGAAATCTGGGGTTGTTTGGAGAGTAGCTGGGAGACACAGGAGATCCCCCGAGAGCTGGGGGTGAGCTGCTGGGTGATGGCAGTAAGAACATGTGGTATATTATTGATGAACGTGGGGACTCTGAGCAATCCTCAGAGGAGGACACGGGAGAGCCCAATGGCTTCATTGATTGCCCATCACGGTGAGGACAGGGAAATGGGAGCTTGTGGGATTCTGGTGATGACAGAGGTGAGTGTGGTGAAGCCCTAGGGGATGGTGAATGGTAGCTCCGGATCCCTGGTGAGGAGCTTCCCCTGAAGCCTGAGTTTCTGAGAGGGGAGAGGGAGAAGCTGGGTGAGGCTCGCATGGACCTTGGGGAGTCCGGGCTGGGGGACCGTTCATAAGAAGAGCCAGACAAGACCCTACTGTTCTTAGGTGCAGACATGATTAGGAAACCTGCAGCTCCCAGGGGCCCCTACTAATTTTCTAACTCACAGAAGGAAGGAGTGTGTGTGCGTGTGTGTGTGTGTGCGGTGTGAGGTATGTGCCCCTTAAGAAAATGGAAATCAACCAACCAATGAGACAGACAGACAGACAGACAGACAGGGATTCACTTGCCCAAGTGTTCTGTCCTGTCCTCTGAATCCGCTTCCAAGTCGCAAGACGCTGTGAGCTCCAAGTCCACGCAGAGTCCGCCAAACGCTCCGGCCGCTGATCCGCTCCGCGAAGATCTGAGTACAGGCCAGCCAGGGTGGGTTTAAATAGCCTCGGGCGCAGCCTAGCAGCGGAAAGGGCGGAGCTTCACTCCTCCTTTCCATCAGTCACCCCCAACTTTCCCAGGCTACACCTCGTAGGAAACTGTTCTCCTGCTTTGATTTCATGCGCCACCTTTGGGACAATCTAAGAACTTACAAGTTTTCTTGGCCAGATATATTAGGAATTGTATGCAGCGAAACACTGAAAACCAACTAGTGGTTCTGTGGTTCCCACGTTGTGGTTTTGACACCAGCAGCATCCTTGCCACAATCAAACCCCGGAGATCCACAGATCTGCGGTGTAACAATACCTCCCCCTGATCCGGATGCATGGCAGTTTAAGAAGTCTTTCCGTGTAAGGGAAAAGACTTTGAAGAAAAGGTGGAGATATGCGTTGTATAAACATTCTTTTGCTCTGGAACCACGTAGAGACTTGGGAGCCAGTTGGGTGGAGCATTCGTTGGATGAGGGTGCTCGGGTTAGGAATATCAAGGTGTGGCTCCAGATAATCCAATCATCTAATTAAGATTCCAGTTATGCTCATCTGTTTTAAAATTCCGTTTGGGTAAATTCTTTTAGTCAGACTGAGAATGGCAAAGCCTCAACCCCAATTTCCAGGGAGGGTTGAGAGCCTCAGGTGGAGTGGATCACCAATAGCCTATGGTTTAACCCATCATGCCTATAGAATGAGGTCTCCATAAAAACCCAAAAGGACTGGGTTCAGAGAGCTTGTGGATAACACTTCCTGGAAGGTAGTGCGCCCCTCCCCACAGGCCGGGCCCCACATTTCTTTCTGAACTTTTTGCAATGTCCGCTAAAATAGAACAGCAAATGTAAGTGTTTCCCTGCGTGCTGTGAGCTCTTCCAGCAAATGAATGCAATTAAATCTGGGAGTGGTGGCAACCTGATTTATAGCCAGTTGCTGAGAAGCACAGGTAAAACAACGTAGGGCTTCCCATTGTTATTAGTGTGGGAGGCCTGTCTGGCGGGACTCGGCCCTTTGGAATCTAATGCTATGTCCCTGTAGATAGCGTCACCATTGAATTAGAAGACACACATATGTTGAGAATAATCTCTCTGGTCATTTGCTGCATGTCTCATTTACAATATGTAATCAAATTATTTATCCTGACCTTATGGCACCTGGGTTGAGAACCAAGATTTGAAACACATTGGTCTGTCACGTTCTGAGTTTGAAACTTTAGTTTGCCTTTAGCGTTTTGCTATTGCTTTTTCGTTTTCTTTTGTTTCGTTTCGTTTCTAAGTTCTGGGGTATAAGTGCAGGATGTGCAGATTTGTTACTAAGGTAAACGTGTGCATGGTGGTTTGCTGCACCTGTCAACCCATCACCTAGGTATTAAGCCCAGCATGCAGTAGCTGTTTTTCTTAACGCTCTGCCTCCCGAAAGGCCCCAGTGAGTGTTGTTCCCCTTCCTGTGTCCATGTGATCTCATTTTTCAGCTCTCATTATAAGTGAGAATGTGGCGTTTGGTTTTCTTTCCCTGGATTAGTTTGCTGAGCATAATGACCACACATCACCACTGTTTTTGTATTTTAGTATAAAGAGTAGTATTTTATTGAATAAGATTTGCTCACAGAAAAATAAGCTTAAGTCTACAATGAATGCCAGACTCTACAGCAGAAAGCAATTTTCTCACTTTTCCACACACAATGGTTCCTACTAAGTGAAAAAACTTCATTCACAAATGTACTACTCTGTCTCAAAACATCTCACATAATCATGCACTGTACTAAAGCCATTAGATCAGTTCTTCAGTCAGGTTAAAGAAGTATCCCTCTAATAACTGACTTTTATAATGCTATCAATATCCACTCCCAATCAGTCTGCCATTGTTAATGGTGTACAGCATTACTGAATACAATGGAATTGATGACGCCCATATCCACGGACACACCGTGACTTACGGTGGTTTGATTTATGATTTTTCAACGTTATGATGGGATTATTGGAATATTAGATGCGTTTCTGAGTTACAGTGGGTTTATGAGTATGCGACCCATTACTCCAGAAACAGCTGTATAAGGAAAAACAGGTGTACCTAATAAAAATATGCTTAGTGACTTGGGATAAACCAATAGATGTTCACAACTGATGGAGAGCCGTGAAAGAGAGATAGCGGTAAATAGTTACAATAACACAATTTTCCTGCACCTGTCGAGGATTTCTCCCAAAAAACGCAGAATGTGGGATGCACCTAAGGCATATGAAAGAGAGAGGGCAGAAGGAGTAAGAGAGAAATAGGAGGAAGGAAGGAAGGAAGGAAAGAAAGAAGGAAGGTAGGAAGGAAGGAAGGAAGGAAGGAAGGAAGGAAGGAAGGAAAGAAGGACGAAAGGAAGGAGAAAACACCCGGTGTTACTAAAACCCCCCAAAAAATGGTTTCCCCCTGTGGGTAAGCCTACAATGTGGATGAATCTTGAAAATATTGTGCTACGTGTTGTGTCAGTCATAACAGCTCACCTATTGTGCAATTCCGTTGATAGGAAATGTCCACAATATGGAAATCTATGCATATGGGATTGATCGCACTAGGTAGTTGCTACCTAGGGCTGAGGGTCAGGGAGAGGGTTTGAGACAGAATGAGGAGTGACTAATGTCTACAGGGTTTTTCTCTGGTCGGGGGTGATAAGACGTTCTACAATGGATTGCGAATTAAAATTGAATGTGCACCACCACAGGTATACTAAAAGCCACTCAATTCATGACTTTTAATGGGGGGATCTTCTGTGGCGCACTCTCATGGAGACCACGGCAGACATAGTGAGAGAGCAAAAGGTGAGTAAATATCTGAAACGGAGGCAGAAACAGAGAGAATGAGAAGCCCTGTGAATGGAAGGGAGAGCGAAAAGGGAAAATGGTCCTATTTAGAAATGACAGATGTGAAACTGGGGTTCACATCAACAGTGTCACTGCCAGGAAGGAGGGTCATGCTAGCCATGTCACCGGTAGTGTGGCCCGCAGGGACGCCGACCTGCTGGAGCGTCGTGCCAGCATGGGCTCTGGCAGCCACGTGGGCCAGCAGGAGGGTCCCGCTGCACAGCTGTGGGGTGAGGATAGACTGGGTGGTGATATCGGCCATTACAGGGGCCTCTTCTGCTGGCAAGAGTGTGACAGTAGCAAGTAGATGGACAGGCCTGCGTGTGAGGACGGAATGCAGGAGGGGCTCTTGTGCGGCTGGGTGTGGGGCCCTCACGGGAACCGTGGAGAAATGGCCAGGTAACTGCGTCATGTGGGCTAGTAGATTGGCCAGGGCTTCGAACTGAAGGACAATAACGGGGAGTAGCTGTCAGGCCCTGGGAGTGTCTGAGTGTAAGTGGAGATGGGTTTGGGGTCACTGAGGGATGCGTGGGAGCCATCCCTGTATAGGTACGGGTCATAGGGAGATAGTCTCGTGAGGCCTGTGAGTGTCTAGGGTTGTCCTGGGTGCCTGGGGCTGACTGTGGCAGAAATCTGGGGAAGGCTGGAGAGAAGCTGGGAGACCCAGGAGAGTCCCTGAAGGCAGGGGGTGAAGAGGTGAAAGAAATGGGGGAGGGTTGCAGTAAGGTCCGTGAGTTTGTAGGTGATTCCTGGGTGCGGGAAGCTGACTCCAGGTGAAATCTGGAGATGGTCGGAGTGTAGCTGAGAGAGACAGAAGAGTCCTTGAGGGCTGGGGGTGAGAACATGAGGGAGACTGGGGAGTAAGTCAGTGAAATTCGTGAGTTCGGTGGTGTATCGTGGGTGCCTGGAACTGACTCCAGCTGGAATCTAGCGAAGTTTTGAGAGTAGCTGAAAGAGACACAGGAGTCCCTGTGGGCTGAGGGCAAAGACCTGAGAGAGACCAGGGAGGACCTCAGTGAAGTCTGTGAGTCTGTAGGTGATTCCGGAGTGTGGGAGGCTGACTCCCGCTGAAATCTGGGCGTGGTGGGAGAGTAGCTGGGACAGACAGGAGAGTCCCAGGGGGCTGGGGGTGAAGACATGACAGAGACTGGGGAGTAACTCAGCGAAACTGCTGAGTTTGGTGGTGATACCTGGGTGTCTGGAACTGACTCCCGCTGAAATCTGGGCATGGTTGGAGAGTAGCTGGGACACACAGGAGAGTCCCTGAGGGCTGGGGGTGAAGACATGAGAGAGACCGGGGAGTACCTCAGTGAAACTGGTGAGTTTGGTGGTGACTCCGGGGTGCCTGGGACTGACTCCAGCTGAAAGGTGTGCGTGGTTGGAGAGTAGCTGGGACAGACAGGAGAGTCCCTGAGGGCTGGTGAAGACATGAGAGAGACTGGAGAGTAAGTGAGTGAAATTGGTGAGTTTGGTGGTGCTTCCTGGGTGCCTGGAACTGACTCCCGCTGAAGTGTGGGCGTGGTTGGAGAGTAGCTGGGACACACAGGAGAGTCCCTGAGGGTTGGAGATAAAGACGTGCTAGAGAGTGAGGAGTAACTGAGTGAAATTGGGGAGTTTGGTGGTGATTCCGGGGTGCCTGGAGCTGACTGCAGCTGAAATGTGGGCGTGGTTGGAGAGTAGCTGGGACAGACGGGAGAGTCCCTGAGGGATGGTGAAGACATGAGAGAGACTGGGGAGTAACGCAGTGAAATTGGTGAGTTTGGTGGTGATTTCTGGGTGCCTGCAACGGACTCCCGCTGAAGTGTGGGCGTGTTTGGAGAGTAGCTGGGACAGACAGGCCAGTCCCTGAGGGTTGGAGATAAAGACGTGCTAGAGACTGGGGAGTAACTCAGTGAAAGTGGTGGGCTTGGTGGTGATCCCTGGGTTCCTGGAAGTGACCCGCGCTGAAATGTGGGCGTGGTTGGAGAGTAGCTGGGACAGACTGGAGGGTCCGTAAGGGCTGGGGGTGAAGACGTGAGAGAGACTGGCGAGGATCTCACTGAGGTCTGTGAGTTTGTAGGTGTTTCTGGGGTGCGGGGTAGAGACTCCCGCTGAAATCTGGGCGTAGTTGGAGAGTAGCTGGGACAGACAGGAGAGTCATGGGTGGCTGGGGGTGAGCTGCTGGATGATGGCAGTAAGAACATATGGTATATTATTGATGAATGAGGTGACTGTGAAGAATCTCCAGAGGAGGACACGGGAGAACACAATGACATGAGTGACTGTCCTGCTTGGTTAGGAAAGGGAAACGTAAAGTTGTGGAATTCTGTTGATGATGGATGTGAGAGTGGTGAAGCCCTGCGGGGTGATGTAGAGTACTTCCACATCCCTGGTGAGGAGCTGCCCCTTGGGTCTGAGTTTCTGGGAGGGGAGAGGGAGAAGCTGGGTGAGGCAGGCATGAATCTTGAGGAGTCAGGGCTGGGGGACCGCTCATATTCTCCCGAGACCTGTGAGTCTCTGGGGGACTCCTGGGTGCATGGGGCTGACTCCCGCAGGAACCTGGGGATGGCTGGAGAGTAACTGGGAGCCACAGGAGAGTCCCTGAGGCCTGGGGGTGAAGAGATGAAAGACACAGGGGTGGAGCACCGTGAGGCTCGTGAGTTTGTAGGTGATTCCCGGGTGTGGGGGGCTGACTCCAGCTGAAATCTGGGGTTGTTTGGAGAGTAGCTGGGAGACACAGGAGATCCCCCGAGAGCTGGGGGTGAGCTGCTGGGTGATGGCAGTAAGAACATGTGGTATATTATTGATGAATGTGGGGACTCTGAGCGATCCTCAGAGGAGGACACGGGAGAGCCCAATGGCTTCATTGATTGCCCATCACGGTGAGGACAGGGAAATGGGAGCTTGTGGGATTCTGGTGATGACAGAGGTGAGTGTGGTGAAGCCCTAGGGGATGGTGAATGGTAGCTCCGGATCCCTGGTGAGGAGCTTCCCCTGAAGCCTGAGTTTCTGAGAGGGGAGAGGGAGAAGCTGGGTGAGGCTCGCATGGACCTTGGGGAGTCCGGGCTGGGGGACCGTTCATAAGAAGAGCCAGACAAGACCCAACTGTTCTTAGGTGCAGACATGATTAGGAAACCTGCAGCTCCCAGGGGCCCCTACTAATTTTCTAACTCACAGAAGGAAGGAGTGTGTGTGCGTGTGTGTGTGTGTGCGGTGTGAGGTATGTGCCCCTTAAGAAAATGGAAATCAACCAACCAATGAGACAGACAGACAGACAGACAGACAGGGATTCACTTGCCCAAGTGTTCTGTCCTGTCCTCTGAATCCGCTTCCAAGTCGCAAGACGCTGTGAGCTCCAAGTCCACGCAGAGTCCGCCAAACGCTCCGGCCGCTGATCCGCTCCGCGAAGATCTGAGTACAGGCCAGCCAGGGTGGGTTTAAATAGCCTCGGGCGCAGCCTAGCAGCGGAAAGGGCGGAGCTTCACTCCTCCTTTCCATCAGTCACCCGCAACTTTCCCAGGCTACACCTGGTAGGAAACTGTTCTCCTGCTTTGATTTCATGCGCCACCTTTGGGACAATCTAAGAACTTACAAGTTTTCTTGGCCAGATATGTTAGGAATTGTATGCACCGAAACACTGAAAACCAACTAGTGGTTCTGTGGTTCCCACGTTGTGGTTTTGACACCAGCAGCATCCTTGCCACAATCAAACCCCGGAGATCCACAGATCTGCGGTGTAACAATACCTCCCCCTGATCCGGATGCATGGCAGTTTAAGAAGTCTTTCCGTGTAAGGGAAAAGACTTTGAAGAAAAGGTGGAGATATGCGTTGTATAAACATTCTTTTGCTCTGGAACCACGTAGAGACTTGGGAGCCAGTTGGGTGGAGCATTCGTTGGATGAGGGTGCTCGGGTTAGGAATATCAAGGTGTGGCTCCAGATAATCCAATCATCTAATTAAGATTCCAGTTATGCTCATCTGTTTTAAAATTCCGTTTGGGTAAATTCTTTTAGTCAGACTGAGAATGGCAAAGCCTCAACCCCAATTTCCAGGGAGGGTTGAGAGCCTCAGGTGGAGTGGATCACCAATAGCCTATGGTTTAACCCATCATGCCTATAGAATGAGGTCTCCATAAAAACCCAAAAGGACTGGGTTCAGAGAGCTTGTGGATAACACTTCCTGGAAGGTAGTGCGCCCCTCCCCACAGGCCGGGCCCCACATTTCTTTCTGAACTTTTTGCAATGTCCGCTAAAATAGAACAGCAAATGTAAGTGTTTCCCTGCGTGCTGTGAGCTCTTCCAGCAAATGAATGCAATTAAATCTGGGAGTGGTGGCAACCTGATTTATAGCCAGTTGCTGAGAAGCACAGGTAAAACAACGTAGGGCTTCCCATTGTTATTAGTGTGGGAGGCCTGTCTGGCGGGACTCGGCCCTTTGGAATCTAATGCTATGTCCCTGTAGATAGCGTCACCATTGAATTAGAAGACACACATATGTTGAGAATAATCTCTCTGGTCATTTGCTGCATGTCTCATTTACAATATGTAATCAAATTATTTATCCTGACCTTATGGCACCTGGGTTGAGAACCAAGATTTGAAACACATTGGTCTGTCACGTTCTGAGTTTGAAACTTTAGTTTGCCTTTAGCGTTTTGCTATTGCTTTTTCGTTTTCTTTTGTTTCGTTTCGTTTCTAAGTTCTGGGGTATAAGTGCAGGATGTGCAGATTTGTTACTAAGGTAAACGTGTGCATGGTGGTTTGCTGCACCTGTCAACCCATCACCTAGGTATTAAGCCCAGCATGCAGTAGCTGTTTTTCTTAACGCTCTGCCTCCCGAAAGGCCCCAGTGAGTGTTGTTCCCCTTCCTGTGTCCATGTGATCTCATTTTTCAGCTCTCATTATAAGTGAGAATGTGGCGTTTGGTTTTCTTTCCCTGGATTAGTTTGCTGAGCATAATGACCACACATCACCACTGTTTTTGTATTTTAGTATAAAGAGTAGTATTTTATTGAATAAGATTTGCTCACAGAAAAATAAGCTTAAGTCTACAATGAATGCCAGACTCTACAGCAGAAAGCAATTTTCTCACTTTTCCACACACAATGGTTCCTACTAAGTGAAAAAACTTCATTCACAAATGTACTACTCTGTCTCAAAACATCTCACATAATCATGCACTGTACTAAAGCCATTAGATCAGTTCTTCAGTCAGGTTAAAGAAGTATCCCTCTAATAACTGACTTTTATAATGCTATCAATATCCACTCCCAATCAGTCTGCCATTGTTAATGGTGTACAGCATTACTGAATACAATGGAATTGATGACGCCCATATCCACGGACACACCGTGACTTACGGTGGTTTGATTTATGATTTTTCAACGTTATGATGGGATTATTGGAATATTAGATGCGTTTCTGAGTTACAGTGGGTTTATGAGTATGCGACCCTATACTCCAGAAACAGCTGTATAAGGAAAAACAGGTGTACCTAATAAAAATATGCTTAGTGACTTGGGATAAACCAATAGATGTTCACAACTGATGGAGAGCCGTGAAAGAGAGATAGCGGTAAATAGTTACAATAACACAATTTTCCTGCACCTGTCGAGGATTTCTCCCAAAAAACGCAGAATGTGGGATGCACCTAAGGCATATGAAAGAGAGAGGGCAGAAGGAGTAAGAGAGAAATAGGAGGAAGGAAGGAAGGAAGGAAAGAAAGAAGGAAGGTAGGAAGGAAGGAAGGAAGGAAGGAAGGAAGGAAGGAAGGAAAGAAGGACGAAAGGAAGGAGAAAACACCCGGTGTTACTAAAACCCCCCAAAAAATGGTTTCCCCCTGTGGGTAAGCCTACAATGTGGATGAATCTTGAAAATATTGTGCTACGTGTTGTGTCAGTCATAACAGCTCACCTATTGTGCAATTCCGTTGATAGGAAATGTCCACAATATGGAAATCTATGCATATGGGATTGATCGCACTAGGTAGTTGCTACCTAGGGCTGAGGGTCAGGGAGAGGGTTTGAGACAGAATGAGGAGTGACTAATGTCTACAGGGTTTTTCTCTGGTCGGGGGTGATAAGACGTTCTACAATGGATTGCGAATTAAAATTGAATGTGCACCACCACAGGTATACTAAAAGCCACTCAATTCATGACTTTTAATGGGGGGATCTTCTGTGGCGCACTCTCATGGAGACCACGGCAGACATAGTGAGAGAGCAAAAGGTGAGTAAATATCTGAAACGGAGGCAGAAACAGAGAGAATGAGAAGCCCTGTGAATGGAAGGGAGAGCGAAAAGGGAAAATGGTCCTATTTAGAAATGACAGATGTGAAACTGGGGTTCACATCAACAGTGTCACTGCCAGGAAGGAGGGTCATGCTAGCCATGTCACCGGTAGTGTGGCCCGCAGGGACGCCGACCTGCTGGAGCGTCGTGCCAGCATGGGCTCTGGCAGCCACGTGGGCCAGCAGGAGGGTCCCGCTGCACAGCTGTGGGGTGAGGATAGACTGGGTGGTGATATCGCCCATTACAGGGGCCTCTTCTGCTGGCAAGAGTGTGACAGTAGCAAGTAGATGGACAGGCCTGCGTGTGAGGACGGAATGCAGGAGGGGCTCTTGTGCGGCTGGGTGTGGGGCCCTCACGGGAACCGTGGAGAAATGGCCAGGTAACTGCGTCATGTGGGCTAGTAGATTGGCCAGGGCTTCGAACTGAAGGACAATAACGGGGAGTAGCTGTCAGGCCCTGGGAGTGTCTGAGTGTAAGTGGAGATGGGTTTGGGGTCACTGAGGGATGCGTGGGAGCCATCCCTGTATAGGTACGGGTCATAGGGAGATAGTCTCGTGAGGCCTGTGAGTGTCTAGGGTTGTCCTGGGTGCCTGGGGCTGACTGTGGCAGAAATCTGGGGAAGGCTGGAGAGAAGCTGGGAGACCCAGGAGAGTCCCTGAAGGCAGGGGGTGAAGAGGTGAAAGAAATGGGGGAGGGTTGCAGTAAGGTCCGTGAGTTTGTAGGTGATTCCTGGGTGCGGGAAGCTGACTCCAGGTGAAATCTGGAGATGGTCGGAGTGTAGCTGAGAGAGACAGAAGAGTCCTTGAGGGCTGGGGGTGAGAACATGAGGGAGACTGGGGAGTAAGTCAGTGAAATTCGTGAGTTCGGTGGTGTATCGTGGGTGCCTGGAACTGACTCCAGCTGGAATCTAGCGAAGTTTTGAGAGTAGCTGAAAGAGACACAGGAGTCCCTGTGGGCTGAGGGCAAAGACCTGAGAGAGACCAGGGAGGACCTCAGTGAAGTCTGTGAGTCTGTAGGTGATTCCGGAGTGTGGGATCCTGACTCCCGCTGAAATCTGGGCGTGGTGGGAGAGTAGCTGGGACAGACAGGAGAGTCCCAGGGGGCTGGGGGTGAAGACATGACAGAGACTGGGGAGTAACTCAGCGAAACTGCTGAGTTTGGTGGTGATACCTGGGTGTCTGGAACTGACTCCCGCTGAAATCTGGGCATGGTTGGAGAGTAGCTGGGACACACAGGAGAGTCCCTGAGGGCTGGGGGTGAAGACATGAGAGAGACCGGGGAGTACCTCAGTGAAACTGGTGAGTTTGGTGGTGACTCCGGGGTGCCTGGGACTGACTCCAGCTGAAAGGTGTGCGTGGTTGGAGAGTAGCTGGGACAGACAGGAGAGTCCCTGAGGGCTGGTGAAGACATGAGAGAGACTGGAGAGTAAGTGAGTGAAATTGGTGAGTTTGGTGGTGCTTCCTGGGTGCCTGGAACTGACTCCCGCTGAAGTGTGGGCGTGGTTGGAGAGTAGCTGGGACACACAGGAGAGTCCCTGAGGGTTGGAGATAAAGACGTGCTAGAGAGTGAGGAGTAACTGAGTGAAATTGGGGAGTTTGGTGGTGATTCCGGGGTGCCTGGAGCTGACTGCAGCTGAAATGTGGGCGTGGTTGGAGAGTAGCTGGGACAGACGGGAGAGTCCCTGAGGGATGGTGAAGACATGAGAGAGACTGGGGAGTAACGCAGTGAAATTGGTGAGTTTGGTGGTGATTTCTGGGTGCCTGCAACGGACTCCCGCTGAAGTGTGGGCGTGTTTGGAGAGTAGCTGGGACAGACAGGCCAGTCCCTGAGGGTTGGAGATAAAGACGTGCTAGAGACTGGGGAGTAACTCAGTGAAAGTGGTGGGCTTGATGGTGATCCCTGGGTTCCTGGAAGTGACCCGCGCTGAAATGTGGGCGTGGTTGGAGAGTAGCTGGGACAGACTGGAGGGTCCGTAAGGGCTGGGGGTGAAGACGTGAGAGAGACTGGCGAGGATCTCACTGAGGTCTGTGAGTTTGTAGGTGTTTCTGGGGTGCGGGGTAGAGACTCCCGCTGAAATCTGGGCGTAGTTGGAGAGTAGCTGGGACAGACAGGAGAGTCATGGGTGGCTGGGGGTGAGCTGCTGGATGATGGCAGTAAGAACATATGGTATATTATTGATGAATGAGGTGACTGTGAAGAATCTCCAGAGGAGGACACGGGAGAACACAATGACATGAGTGACTGTCCTGCTTGGTTAGGAAAGGGAAACGTAAAGTTGTGGAATTCTGTTGATGATGGATGTGAGAGTGGTGAAGCCCTGCGGGGTGATGTAGAGCACTTCCACATCCCTGGTGAGGAGCTGCCCCTTGGGTCTGAGTTTCTGGGAGGGGAGAGGGAGAAGCTGGGTGAGGCAGGCATGAATCTTGAGGAGTCAGGGCTGGGGGACCGCTCATATTCTCCCGAGACCTGTGAGTCTCTGGGGGACTCCTGGGTGCATGGGGCTGACTCCCGCAGGAACCTGGGGATGGCTGGAGAGTAACTGGGAGCCACAGGAGAGTCCCTGAGGCCTGGGGGTGAAGAGATGAAAGACACAGGGGTGGAGCACCGTGAGGCTCGTGAGTTTGTAGGTGATTCCCGGGTGTGGGGGGCTGACTCCAGCTGAAATCTGGGGTTGTTTGGAGAGTAGCTGGGAGACACAGGAGATCCCCCGAGAGCTGGGGGTGAGCTGCTGGGTGATGGCAGTAAGAACATGTGGTATATTATTGATGAACGTGGGGACTCTGAGCAATCCTCAGAGGAGGACACGGGAGAGCCCAATGGCTTCATTGATTGCCCATCACGGTGAGGACAGGGAAATGGGAGCTTGTGGGATTCTGGTGATGACAGAGGTGAGTGTGGTGAAGCCCTAGGGGATGGTGAATGGTAGCTCCGGATCCCTGGTGAGGAGCTTCCCCTGAAGCCTGAGTTTCTGAGAGGGGAGAGGGAGAAGCTGGGTGAGGCTCGCATGGACCTTGGGGAGTCCGTGCTGGTTGACCGTTCATAAGAAGAGCCGGACAAGACCCTACTGTTCTTAGGTGCAGACATGATTAGGAAACCTGCAGCTCCCAGGGGCCCCTACTAATTTTCTAACTCGCAGAAGGAAGGAGTGTGTGTGCGTGTGTGTGTGTGTGCGGTGTGAGGTATGTGCCCCTTAAGAAAATGGAAATCAACCAACCAATGAGACAGACAGACAGACAGACAGAGATTCACTTGCCCAAGTGTTCTGTCCTGTCCTCTGAATCCGCTTCCAAGTCGCAAGACGCTGTGAGCTCCAAGTCCACGCAGAGTCCGCCAAACGCTCCGGCCGCTGATCCGCTCCGCGAAGATCTGAGTACAGGCCAGCCAGGGTGGGTTTAAATAGCCTCGGGCGCAGCCTAGCAGCGGAAAGGGCGGAGCTTCACTCCTCCTTTCCATCAGTCACCCCCAACTTTCCCAGGCTACACCTCGTAGGAAACTGTTCTCCTGCTTTGATTTCATGCGCCACCTTTGGGACAATCTAAGAACTTACAAGTTTTCTTGGCCAGATATATTAGGAATTGTATGCACCGAAACACTGAAAACCAACTAGTGGTTCTGTGGTTCCCACGTTGTGGTTTTGACACCAGCAGCATCCTTGCCACAATCAAACCCCGGAGATCCACAGATCTGCGGTGTAACAATACCTCCCCCTGATCCGGATGCATGGCAGTTTAAGAAGTCTTTCCGTGTAAGGGAAAAGACTTTGAAGAAAAGGTGGAGATATGCGTTGTATAAACATTCTTTTGCTCTGGAACCACGTAGAGACTTGGGAGCCAGTTGGGTGGAGCATTCGTTGGATGAGGGTGCTCGGGTTAGGAATATCAAGGTGTGGCTCCAGATAATCCAATCATCTAATTAAGATTCCAGTTATGCTCATCTGTTTTAAAATTCCGTTTGGGTAAATTCTTTTAGTCAGACTGAGAATGGCAAAGCCTCAACCCCAATTTCCAGGGAGGGTTGAGAGCCTCAGGTGGAGTGGATCACCAATAGCCTATGGTTTAACCCATCATGCCTATAGAATGAGGTCTCCATAAAAACCCAAAAGGACTGGGTTCAGAGAGCTTGTGGATAACACTTCCTGGAAGGTAGTGCGCCCCTCCCCACAGGCCGGGCCCCACATTTCTTTCTGAACTTTTTGCAATGTCCGCTAAAATAGAACAGCAAATGTAAGTGTTTCCCTGCGTGCTGTGAGCTCTTCCAGCAAATGAATGCAATTAAATCTGGGAGTGGTGGCAACCTGATTTATAGCCAGTTGCTGAGAAGCACAGGTAAAACAACGTAGGGCTTCCCATTGTTATTAGTGTGGGAGGCCTGTCTGGCGGGACTCGGCCCTTTGGAATCTAATGCTATGTCCCTGTAGATAGCGTCACCATTGAATTAGAAGACACACATATGTTGAGAATAATCTCTCTGGTCATTTGCTGCATGTCTCATTTACAATATGTAATCAAATTATTTATCCTGACCTTATGGCACCTGGGTTGAGAACCAAGATTTGAAACACATTGGTCTGTCACGTTCTGAGTTTGAAACTTTAGTTTGCCTTTAGCGTTTTGCTATTGCTTTTTCGTTTTCTTTTGTTTCGTTTCGTTTCTAAGTTCTGGGGTATAAGTGCAGGATGTGCAGATTTGTTACTAAGGTAAACGTGTGCATGGTGGTTTGCTGCACCTGTCAACCCATCACCTAGGTATTAAGCCCAGCATGCAGTAGCTGTTTTTCTTAACGCTCTGCCTCCCGAAAGGCCCCAGTGAGTGTTGTTCCCCTTCCTGTGTCCATGTGATCTCATTTTTCAGCTCTCATTATAAGTGAGAATGTGGCGTTTGGTTTTCTTTCCCTGGATTAGTTTGCTGAGCATAATGACCACACATCACCACTGTTTTTGTATTTTAGTATAAAGAGTAGTATTTTATTGAATAAGATTTGCTCACAGAAAAATAAGCTTAAGTCTACAATGAATGCCAGACTCTACAGCAGAAAGCAATTTTCTCACTTTTCCACACACAATGGTTCCTACTAAGTGAAAAAACTTCATTCACAAATGTACTACTCTGTCTCAAAACATCTCACATAATCATGCACTGTACTAAAGCCATTAGATCAGTTCTTCAGTCAGGTTAAAGAAGTATCCCTCTAATAACTGACTTTTATAATGCTATCAATATCCACTCCCAATCAGTCTGCCATTGTTAATGGTGTACAGCATTACTGAATACAATGGAATTGATGACGCCCATATCCACGGACACACCGAGACTTACGGTGGTTTGATTTATGATTTTTCAACGTTATGATGGGATTATTGGAATATTAGATGCGTTTCTGAGTTACAGTGGGTTTATGAGTATGCGACCCTATACTCCAGAAACAGCTGTATAAGGAAAAACAGGTGTACCTAATAAAAATATGCTTAGTGACTTGGGATAAACCAATAGATGTTCACAACTGATGGAGAGCCGTGAAAGAGAGATAGCGGTAAATAGTTACAATAACACAATTTTCCTGCACCTGTCGAGGATTTCTCCCAAAAAACGCAGAATGTGGGATGCACCTAAGGCATATGAAAGAGAGAGGGCAGAAGGAGTAAGAGAGAAATAGGAGGAAGGAAGGAAGGAAGGAAAGAAAGAAGGAAGGTAGGAAGGAAGGAAGGAAGGAAGGAAGGAAAGAAGGACGAAAGGAAGGAGAAAACACCCGGTGTTACTAAAACCCCCCAAAAAATGGTTTCCCCCTGTGGGTAAGCCTACAATGTGGATGAATCTTGAAAATATTGTGCTACGTGTTGTGTCAGTCATAACAGCTCACCTATTGTGCAATTCCGTTGATAGGAAATGTCCACAATATGGAAATCTATGCATATGGGATTGATCGCACTAGGTAGTTGCTACCTAGGGCTGAGGGTCAGGGAGAGGGTTTGAGACAGAATGAGGAGTGACTAATGTCTACAGGGTTTTTCTCTGGTCGGGGGTGATAAGACGTTCTACAATGGATTGCGAATTATAATTGAATGTGCACCACCACAGGTATACTAAAAGCCACTCAATTCATGACTTTTAATGGGGGGATCTTCTGTGGCGCACTCTCATGGAGACCACGGCAGACATAGTGAGAGAGCAAAAGGTGAGTAAATATCTGAAACGGAGGCAGAAACAGAGAGAATGAGAAGCCCTGTGAATGGAAGGGAGAGCGAAAAGGGAAAATGGTCCTATTTAGAAATGACAGATGTGAAACTGGGGTTCACATCAACAGTGTCACTGCCAGGAAGGAGGGTCATGCTAGCCATGTCACCGGTAGTGTGGCCCGCAGGGACGCCGACCTGCTGGAGCGTCGTGCCAGCATGGGCTCTGGCAGCCACGTGGGCCAGCAGGAGGGTCCCGCTGCACAGCTGTGGGGTGAGGATAGACTGGGTGGTGATATCGCCCATTACAGGGGCCTCTTCTGCTGGCAAGAGTGTGACAGTAGCAAGTAGATGGACAGGCCTGCGTGTGAGGACGGAATGCAGGAGGGGCTCTTGTGCGGCTGGGTGTGGGGCCCTCACGGGAACCGTGGAGAAATGGCCAGGTAACTGCGTCATGTGGGCTAGTAGATTGGCCAGGGCTTCGAACTGAAGGACAATAACGGGGAGTAGCTGTCAGGCCCTGGGAGTGTCTGAGTGTAAGTGGAGATGGGTTTGGGGTCACTGAGGGATGCGTGGGAGCCATCCCTGTATAGGTACGGGTCATAGGGAGATAGTCTCGTGAGGCCTGTGAGTGTCTAGGGTTGTCCTGGGTGCCTGGGGCTGACTGTGGCAGAAATCTGGGGAAGGCTGGAGAGAAGCTGGGAGACCCAGGAGAGTCCCTGAAGGCAGGGGGTGAAGAGGTGAAAGAAATGGGGGAGGGTTGCAGTAAGGTCCGTGAGTTTGTAGGTGATTCCTGGGTGCGGGAAGCTGACTCCAGGTGAAATCTGGAGATGGTCGGAGTGTAGCTGAGAGAGACAGAAGAGTCCTTGAGGGCTGGGGGTGAGAACATGAGGGAGACTGGGGAGTAAGTCAGTGAAATTCGTGAGTTCGGTGGTGTATCGTGGGTGCCTGGAACTGACTCCAGCTGGAATCTAGCGAAGTTTTGAGAGTAGCTGAAAGAGACACAGGAGTCCCTGTGGGCTGAGGGCAAAGACCTGAGAGAGACCAGGGAGGACCTCAGTGAAGTCTGTGAGTCTGTAGGTGATTCCGGAGTGTGGGAGGCTGACTCCCGCTGAAATCTGGGCGTGGTGGGAGAGTAGCTGGGACAGACAGGAGAGTCCCAGGGGGCTGGGGGTGAAGACATGACAGAGACTGGGGAGTAACTCAGCGAAACTGCTGAGTTTGGTGGTGATACCTGGGTGTCTGGAACTGACTCCCGCTGAAATCTGGGCATGGTTGGAGAGTAGCTGGGACACACAGGAGAGTCCCTGAGGGCTGGTGAAGACATGAGAGAGACTGGAGAGTAAGTGAGTGAAATTGGTGAGTTTGGTGGTGCTTCCTGGGTGCCTGGAACTGACTCCCGCTGAAGTGTGGGCGTGGTTGGAGAGTAGCTGGGACACACAGGAGAGTCCCTGAGGGTTGGAGATAAAGACGTGCTAGAGAGTGAGGAGTAACTGAGTGAAATTGGGGAGTTTGGTGGTGATTCCGGGGTGCCTGGAGCTGACTGCAGCTGAAATGTGGGCGTGGTTGGAGAGTAGCTGGGACAGACGGGAGAGTCCCTGAGGGATGGTGAAGACATGAGAGAGACTGGGGAGTAGCGCAGTGAAATTGGTGAGTTTGGTGGTGATTTCTGGGTGCCTGCAACGGACTCCCGCTGAAGTGTGGGCGTGTTTGGAGAGTAGCTGGGACAGACAGGCCAGTCCCTGAGGGTTGGAGATAAAGACGTGCTAGAGACTGGGGAGTAACTCAGTGAAAGTGGTGGGCTTGGTGGTGATCCCTGGGTTCCTGGAAGTGACCCGCGCTGAAATGTGGGCGTGGTTGGAGAGTAGCTGGGACAGACTGGAGGGTCCGTAAGGGCTGGGGGTGAAGACGTGAGAGAGACTGGCGAGGATCTCACTGAGGTCTGTGAGTTTGTAGGTGTTTCTGGGGTGCGGGGTAGAGACTCCCGCTGAAATCTGGGCGTAGTTGGAGAGTAGCTGGGACAGACAGGAGAGTCATGGGTGGCTGGGGGTGAGCTGCTGGATGATGGCAGTAAGAACATATGGTATATTATTGATGAATGAGGTGACTGTGAAGAATCTCCAGAGGAGGACACGGGAGAACACAATGACATGAGTGACTGTCCTGCTTGGTTAGGAAAGGGAAACGTAAAGTTGTGGAATTCTGTTGATGATGGATGTGAGAGTGGTGAAGCCCTGCGGGGTGATGTAGAGTACTTCCACATCCCTGGTGAGGAGCTGCCCCTTGGGTCTGAGTTTCTGGGAGGGGAGAGGGAGAAGCTGGGTGAGGCAGGCATGAATCTTGAGGAGTCAGGGCTGGGGGACCGCTCATATTCTCCCGAGACCTGTGAGTCTCTGGGGGACTCCTGGGTGCATGGGGCTGACTCCCGCAGGAACCTGGGGATGGCTGGAGAGTAACTGGGAGCCACAGGAGAGTCCCTGAGGCCTGGGGGTGAAGAGATGAAAGACACAGGGGTGGAGCACCGTGAGGCTCGTGAGTTTGTAGGTGATTCCCGGGTGTGGGGGGCTGACTCCAGCTGAAATCTGGGGTTGTTTGGAGAGTAGCTGGGAGACACAGGAGATCCCCCGAGAGCTGGGGGTGAGCTGCTGGGTGATGGCAGTAAGAACATGTGGTATATTATTGATGAACGTGGGGACTCTGAGCAATCCTCAGAGGAGGACACGGGAGAGCCCAATGGCTTCATTGATTGCCCATCACGGTGAGGACAGGGAAATGGGAGCTTGTGGGATTCTGGTGATGACAGAGGTGAGTGTGGTGAAGCCCTAGGGGATGGTGAATGGTAGCTCCGGATCCCTGGTGAGGAGCTTCCCCTGAAGCCTGAGTTTCTGAGAGGGGAGAGGGAGAAGCTGGGTGAGGCTCGCATGGACCTTGGGGAGTCCGGGCTGGGGGACCGTTCATAAGAAGAGCCAGACAAGACCCAACTGTTCTTAGGTGCAGACATGATTAGGAAACCTGCAGCTCCCAGGGGCCCCTACTAATTTTCTAACTCACAGAAGGAAGGAGTGTGTGTGCGTGTGTGTGTGTGTGCGGTGTGAGGTATGTGCCCCTTAAGAAAATGGAAATCAACCAACCAATGAGACAGACAGACAGACAGACAGACAGGGATTCACTTGCCCAAGTGTTCTGTCCTGTCCTCTGAATCCGCTTCCAAGTCGCAAGACGCTGTGAGCTCCAAGTCCACGCAGAGTCCGCCAAACGCTCCGGCCGCTGATCCGCTCCGCGAAGATCTGAGTACAGGCCAGCCAGGGTGGGTTTAAATAGCCTCGGGCGCAGCCTAGCAGCGGAAAGGGCGGAGCTTCACTCCTCCTTTCCATCAGTCACCCCCAACTTTCCCAGGCTACACCTCGTAGGAAACTGTTCTCCTGCTTTGATTTCATGCGCCACCTTTGGGACAATCTAAGAACTTACAAGTTTTCTTGGCCAGATATATTAGGAATTGTATGCACCGAAACACTGAAAACCAACTAGTGGTTCTGTGGTTCCCACGTTGTGGTTTTGACACCAGCAGCATCCTTGCCACAATCAAACCCCGGAGATCCACAGATCTGCGGTGTAACAATACCTCCCCCTGATCCGGATGCATGGCAGTTTAAGAAGTCTTTCCGTGTAAGGGAAAAGACTTTGAAGAAAAGGTGGAGATATGCGTTGTATAAACATTCTTTTGCTCTGGAACCACGTAGAGACTTGGGAGCCAGTTGGGTGGAGCATTCGTTGGATGAGGGTGCTCGGGTTAGGAATATCAAGGTGTGGCTCCAGATAATCCAATCATCTAATTAAGATTCCAGTTATGCTCATCTGTTTTAAAATTCCGTTTGGGTAAATTCTTTTAGTCAGACTGAGAATGGCAAAGCCTCAACCCCAATTTCCAGGGAGGGTTGAGAGCCTCAGGTGGAGTGGATCACCAATAGCCTATGGTTTAACCCATCATGCCTATAGAATGAGGTCTCCATAAAAACCCAAAAGGACTGGGTTCAGAGAGCTTGTGGATAACACTTCCTGGAAGGTAGTGCGCCCCTCCCCACAGGCCGGGCCCCACATTTCTTTCTGAACTTTTTGCAATGTCCGCTAAAATAGAACAGCAAATGTAAGTGTTTCCCTGCGTGCTGTGAGCTCTTCCAGCAAATGAATGCAATTAAATCTGGGAGTGGTGGCAACCTGATTTATAGCCAGTTGCTGAGAAGCACAGGTAAAACAACGTAGGGCTTCCCATTGTTATTAGTGTGGGAGGCCTGTCTGGCGGGACTCGGCCCTTTGGAATCTAATGCTATGTCCCGGTAGATAGCGTCACCATTGAATTAGAAGACACACATATGTTGAGAATAATCTCTCTGGTCATTTGCTGCATGTCTCATTTACAATATGTAATCAAATTATTTATCCTGACCTTATGGCACCTGGGTTGAGAACCAAGATTTGAAACACATTGGTCTGTCACGTTCTGAGTTTGAAACTTTAGTTTGCCTTTAGCGTTTTGCTATTGCTTTTTCGTTTTCTTTTGTTTCGTTTCGTTTCTAAGTTCTGGGGTATAAGTGCAGGATGTGCAGATTTGTTACTAAGGTAAACGTGTGCATGGTGGTTTGCTGCACCTGTCAACCCATCACCTAGGTATTAAGCCCAGCATGCAGTAGCTGTTTTTCTTAACGCTCTGCCTCCCGAAAGGCCCCAGTGAGTGTTGTTCCCCTTCCTGTGTCCATGTGATCTCATTTTTCAGCTCTCATTATAAGTGAGAATGTGGCATTTGGTTTTCTTTCCCTGGATTAGTTTGCTGAGCATAATGACCACACATCACCACTGTTTTTGTATTTTAGTATAAAGAGTAGTATTTTATTGAATAAGATTTGCTCACAGAAAAATAAGCTTAAGTCTACAATGAATGCCAGACTCTACAGCAGAAAGCAATTTTCTCACTTTTCCACACACAATGGTTCCTACTAAGTGAAAAAACTTCATTCACAAATGTACTACTCTGTCTCAAAACATCTCACATAATCATGCACTGTACTAAAGCCATTAGATCAGTTCTTCAGTCAGGTTAAAGAAGTATCCCTCTAATAACTGACTTTTATAATGCTATCAATATCCACTCCCAATCAGTCTGCCATTGTTAATGGTGTACAGCATTACTGAATACAATGGAATTGACGACGCCCATATCCACGGACACACCGTGACTTACGGTGGTTTGATTTATGATTTTTCAACGTTATGATGGGATTATTGGAATATTAGATGCGTTTCTGAGTTACAGTGGGTTTATGAGTATGCGACCCTATACTCCAGAAACAGCTGTATAAGGAAAAACAGGTGTACCTAATAAAAATATGCTTAGTGACTTGGGATAAACCAATAGATGTTCACAACTGATGGAGAGCCGTGAAAGAGAGATAGCGGTAAATAGTTACAATAACACAATTTTCCTGCACCTGTCGAGGATTTCTCCCAAAAAACGCAGAATGTGGGAGGCACCTAAGGCATATGAAAGAGAGAGGGCAGAAGGAGTAAGAGAGAAATAGGAGGAAGGAAGGAAGGAAGGAAAGAAAGAAGGAAGGGAGGAAGGAAGGAAGGAAGGAAGGAAGGAAGGAAGGAAAGAAGGACGAAAGGAAGGAGAAAACACCCGGTGTTACTAAAACCCCCCAAAAAATGGTTTCCCCCTGTGGGTAAGCCTACAATGTGGATGAATCTTGAAAATATTGTGCTACGTGTTATGTCAGTCATAACAGCTCACCTATTGTGCAATTCCGTTTATAGGAAATGTCCACAATATGGAAATCTATGCATATGGGATTGATCGCACTAGGTAGTTGCTACCTAGGGCTGAGGGTCAGGGAGAGGGTTTGAGACAGAATGAGGAGTGACTCATGTCTACAGGGTTCTTCTCTGGTCGGGGGTGATAAGACGTTCTACAATGGATTGCGGATTAAAATTGAATGTGCACAGCCACAGGTATACTAAAAGCCACTCAATTCATAACTTTTAATGGGGGAATCTTACGTGGCGCACTCTCATGGACACCACGGCAGACATAGTGAGAGAGAAAAAGGTGAGTAAATATCTGAAACGGAGGCAGAAACAGAGAGAATGCAAAGCCCTGTGAATGGAAGGGAGAGCGAAAAGGGAAAATGGTCCTATTTAGAAATGACAGATGTGAAACTGGGGTTCACATCAACAGTGTCACTGTCAGGAAGGAGGGTCATGCTAGCCATGTCACCGGTAGTGTGGCCCGCAGGGACGCCGACCTGCTGGAGCGTCGTGCCAGCATGGGCTCTGGCAGCCACGTGGGCCAGCAGGAGGGTCCCGCTGCACAGCTGTGGGGTGAGGATAGCCTGGGTGGTGATATGGGCCATTACAGGGGCCTCTTCTGCTGGCAAGAGTGTGACAGTAGCAAGTAGATGGACAGGCCTGCGTGTGAGGACGGAATGCAGGAGGGGCTCTTGTGCGGCTGGGTGTGGGGCCCTCACGGGAACCGTGGAGAAATGGCCAGGTAACTGCGTCATGTGGGCTAGTAGATTGGCCAGGGCTTCGAACTGAAGGACAATAACGGGGAGTAGCTGTCAGGCCCTGGGAGTGTCTGAGTGTAAGTGGAGATGGGTTTGGGGTCACTGAGGGATGCGTGGGAGCCATCCCTGTATAGGTCCAGGTCATAGGGAGATAGTCTCGTGAGGCCTGTGAGTGTCTAGGGTTGTCCTGGGTGCCTGGGGCTGACTGTGGCAGAGATCTGGGGAAGGCTGGAGAGAAGCTGGGAGACCCAGGAGAGTCCCTGAAGGCAGGGGGCGAAGAGGTGAAAGAAATGGGGGAGGGTTGCAGTAAGGTCCGTGAGTTTGTAGGTGATTCCTGGGTGCGGGAAGCTGACTCCAGGTGAAATCTGGAGATGGTCGGAGAGTAGCTGAGAGAGACAGAAGAGTCCCTGAGGGCTGGGGGTGAGAACATGAGGGAGACTGGGGAGTAAGTCAGTGAAATTCGTGAGTTCGGTGGTGTATCGTGGGTGCCTGGAACTGAGTCCAGCTGGAATCTAGAGAAGTTTTGAGAGCAGCTGAAAGAGACACAAGAGTCCCTGTGGGCTGAGGGCAAAGACCTGAGAGAGACCAGGGAGGACCTCAGTGAAGTCTGTGAGTCTGTAGGTGATTCCGGAGTGTGGGAGGCTGACTCCCGCTGAAATCTGGGCGTGGTGGGAGAGTAGCTGGGACAGACAGGAGAGTCCCAGGGGGCTGGGGGTGAAGACATGAGAGAGACCGGGGAGTAACTCAGTGAAACTGCTGAGTTTGGTGGTGATACCTGGGTGCCTGGAACTGACTCCCGCTGAAATCTGGGCATGGTTGGAGAGTAGCTGGGACACACAGGAGAGTCCCTGAGGGCTGGGGGTGAAGACATGAGAGAGACCGGGGAGTAAGTGAGTGAAACTGGTGAGTTTGGTGGTGACTCCGGGGTGCCTGGAACTGACTCCAGCTGAAATGTGGGCGTGGTTGGAGAGTAGCTGGGACAGACAGGAGAGTCCCTGAGGGCTGGTGAAGACGTGAGAGAGACTGGAGAGTAATTGAGTGAAATTGGTGAGTTTGATGGTGATTCCTGGGTGCCTGGAACCGACTCCCGCTGAAGTGTGGGCGTGGTTGGAGAGTAGCTGGGACACACAGGAGAGTCCCTGAGGGTTGGAGATAAAGACGTGCTAGAGACTGAGGAGTAACTGAGTGAAATCGGTGAGTTTGGTGGTGATTCCGGGGTGCCTGGAACTGACTCCAGCTGAAATGTGGGCGTGGTTGGAGAGTAGCTGGGACAGACGGGAGAGTCCCTGAGGGATGGTGAAGACATGAGAGAGACTGGGGAGTAACGCAGTGAAATTGGTGAGTTTGGTGGTGATTTCTGGGTGCCTGCAACGGACTCCCGCTGAAGTGTGGGCGTGTTTGGAGAGTAGCTGGGACAGACAGGCGAGACCCTGAGGGTTGGAGATAAAGACGTGCTAGAGACTGGGGAGTAACTCAGTGAAAGTGGTGGGCTTGGTGGTGATCCCTGGGTTCCTGGAACTGACCCGCGCTGAAATGTGGGCGTGGTTGGAGAGTAGGTGGGACAGACTGGAGGGTCCGTGTTTGGAGAGTAGCTGGGAGACACAGGAGACCCCCCGAGAGCTGGGGGTGAGCTGCTGGGTGATGGCAGTAAGAACATGTGGTATATTACTGATGAACGTGGTGACTCTGAGGAATCCTCAGAGGAGGACACGGGAGAGCCAAATGGCTTCATTAATTGCCCATCACGGTGAGGACAGGGAAATGGGAGCTTGTGGGATTCTGGTGATGACAGAGGTGAGTGTGGTGAAGCCCTAGGGGATGGTGAATGGTAGCTCCGGATCCCTGGTGGGGAGCTTCCTCTTAAGCCTGAGTTTCTGAGAGGGGAGAGGGAGAAGCTGGGTGAGGCTCGCATGGACCTTGGGGAGTCCGGGCTGGGGGACTGTTCATAAGAAGAGCCAGACAAGACCCTACTGTTCTTAGGTGCAGACATGATTAGGAACCCTGCAGCTCCCAGGGCCCCTTCTCATTTTCTAACTCGCAGAAGTAAGTAGTGTGTGTGCGTGCGTGTGTGTGTGTGTGTGTGTGTGTGTGTTTGTGTGTGTGCGGTGTGAGGTATGTGCCCCTTAAGAAAATGGAAATCAACCAACCAATGAGACAGACAGACAGACAGAGATTCACTTGCCCAAGTGTTCTGTCCTGTCCTCTGAATCCGCTTCCAAGTCGCAAGACGCTGTGAGCTCCAAGTCCACGCAGAGTCCGCCAAACGCTCCGGCCGCTGATCCGCTCCGCGAAGATCTGAGTACAGGCCAGCCAGGGTGGGTTTAAATAGCCTCGGGCGCAGCCTAGCAGCGGAAAGGGCGGAGCTTCACTCCTCCTTTCCATCAGTCACCCCCAACTTTCCCAGGCTACACCTGGTAGGAAACTGTTCTCCTGCATTGATTCCATGCGCCACCTTTGGGACAATCTAAGAACTTACAAGTTTTCTTGGCCAGATATATTAGGAATTGTATACACTGAAACACTGAAAAACAACTAGTGGTTCCGTGGTTCCCACGTTGTGGTTTTGACACCAGCAGCACCCTTGCCACAATCAAACCCCGGAGATGCACAGATCTGTGTTGTAACAAGACCTCCCCCTGACCCTGACGCATGGCAGTTTAAGAAGTCTTTCCGTGTAAGCGAAAAGACTTTGAAGAAAAGGTGGAGATATGCGTTGTATAAACATTCTTTTGCTCTGGAACCACGTAGAGACTTGGGAGCCAGTTGGGTGGAGCATTCGTTGGATGAGGGTGCTCGGGTGAGGAATATCAAGGGGTGGCTCCAGATAATCCAATCATCTAATTAAGATTCCAGTTATGCTCATCGGTTTTAAAATTCCATTTGGGTAAATTCTTTAAGTCAGACTGAGAATGGCAAAGCCTCAACCCCAATTTCCAGGGAGGGTTGAGAGCCTCAGGTGGAGTTGATCACCAATAGCCTATGGTTTAACCCATCATGCCTATAGAATGAGGTCTCCATAAAAACCCAAAAGGACTGGCTTCAGAGAGCTTCTGGATAACACTTCCCGGAAGGTAGTGCGCCCCTCCCCACATGCCGGGCCCCACATTTATCTCTCAACTTTTTGCAATGTCCGCTAAAATACAAAGGCAAGTGTAAGTGTTTCCCTGCATGCTGTGAGCTCTTCCAGCAAATGAATGCAACGAAATCTGGGAGTGGTGGCAACCTGATTTATAGCCAGTTGCTGAGAAGCACAGGTAAAACAACGTAGGGCTCCCCATTGTTATTAGTGTGGGAGGCCTGTCTGGCGGGACTCGGCCCTTTGGAATCTAATGCTATGTCCCGGTAGATAGCGTCACCATTGAATTAGAAGACACACATATGTTGAGAATAATCTTTCTGGTCATTTGCTGCATGTCTTATTTACAATATGTAATCAAATTCTTTCTCCTGACCTTATGGCACCTGGGTTGAGAACCAAGATTTGAACCAAACATTGGTCGGTCACTTTCTGAGTTTGAAACTTTATTTTGCCTTTAGCGTTTTGCTCTTGATTTTTCGTTTTCTTTTGTTTCGTTTCGTTTCTAAGTTCTGGGGTATATGTGCAGGATGTGCAGATTTATTACTAAGGTAAACGTGTGCCATGGTGGTTTGCTGCACCTGTCAACCCATCACCTAGGTATAAAGCCCAGCA